>NC_059136.1:43881058-44186630 GCF_020740605.2 Lemur catta
GGGGGCCACCAGTTTGGAGATACACCAAGTAAGTTTTGAGTTTTACTTGTATGGCCCCCTCTCCCGGTAGAGAGTTACTGTTCTAATTGAGAGGATGCTTGAAATTCCTCTTGGTATTGCAGTCAATGATTTAATAAAAATGAGGACTAGACGGAAGTCAAAAGCCACATGATTAGGTTCTAGTAACATCTCACATAGGTTCCTTTCATTTCTCTTGAAGGTATCCAGTTAATTCACTAGTGACATGAACAAGCAATAAGCCTTCCTTGTCCTTTTTTTGTTTCAAATTGGAAACAGTGTTTGTGTTGGTTTTCCTGCCTTTGTAAGCTCTAGTTCACTGAGAGCGGATTGCACTAAGCTTTGTGTTTGGTTCCCATTCACAGGTATTGCTTCTGGGAACCTTTGTCGTGTTCATTCTTGTCCCTTGGCACTATAGCCTTGTTTTACTTTTGCTTATCATATTTTAGAGTCTATTCCAAGGAGTCCTGATCTTACTTGGATTCTGAGTATTGTCAGGTTGGATTCTCTACACTGGTGCACCTCAACACTTAAATCACTTCATTTTGGCCTGCCCTCCCTTCTGTCCCGGGCCATGCCAGAGTGGGTAGGTCTAATTCCAGTGCCCGACTCTCCTGTTTTGAATACAGGACCATGTTTCATTTATGCAGCCTGATCAGTCATTTATTCATTCATCTACTCTCCATTTAATTAAATGAACAGATTTTTTTGAGTGCTTTCTAGGAGCCAATCATCATGCTGTGTTTCAGGTGTATATTGGGGAAGAAAATAGATACAATTCTTTGCACTGTTGAGAAATTCCTTTATTGGTGTGCTTGTATTTTTTTCATAGAAATCCCTAATTTCTATAGAGTTTCAATCAGGTTGCATCTAAAAAATGAAAATATATACTGGCACATTTCAAGTATTAATAGAGAAGCTTAAGGAATCAAAATTCACTTCCAAGCACATTTCTATAAAAAGCCAACTAAGTTGGAATTAAAGGAAAACGCAACGCTAGTTTAATAAATGCATTTTTAAGTCTATTATATTATTTTTCAGCTCTAAATATAAGGAAAGGTGTAAATTTTCATAGCTACTTTGAACAGAGTGTGCAGCTGAGGAAACTGTTTTAATTCAACTTCAATTGCCATCTAGTGTTTATCCCACTCTACAAAATTGAAGATGTTTTCTTGGTTTTGGAGGTGTTACTTTCCACATGGCTGGAAATAAACCCTTTTCCTTCACTTGCTATGAAGAGCATTTCTGTGTGTGCTGAGGACAATTAAAAAAAAAAAAACTTTCACAGTTCCCTTTGCTCCAATTGTCATCGTCAGAACCATTGTAGGTTTGTGGCAATGACTGCCTGGACATTGAAATCAGGAGAGAGCATCACTGTGTCAGGGGCTTTTTAAGGATTTGACATCTCTGCTTCAGAATGTGAGGTTAAAGTGGATAGACTACCTTGAAATTAATGGCATATGCATAATTCTTCTGTAAAATGTGTGATGTTTAGGATCCTGAGAAGATAAGCAAAGGCCCTGTGGTCATGCTTATGAAGAGTGTTTGAAAAAGCAAATAAAGGAGTGTTTGGGGACAGAACATACAAACCTGCTACCAAAACTAAGTGGTGGCACGTATCTTTTCGCCAAGAACACAGTAATGAGAGAAAAAAAGCCATGTATATTGTATTGTTAAAACATATGTATAACTGTGTGCGTGCACACACTCACACACACACACAAAACAACACTCAGCACCACTTGGGTAAATAACAATTTAATTTTTAAAAGATCCCCAATCATAGCACTGTGCAATTACAATTTTAACAAGTAACTACAAACTTTAATTTACTAAGCTGTGAATTGCAAACTGTCCTAAGCTACATAAGCATTATGTGCTGAACACTAGAGAATGGAGCTAGCTGACTTAATTCTAGTAATCAAGTTAATACAGAAGAGATTCATCGAGTATTGTCCTTTCTTACATTTTACTAACGGTTTGTGTGAAACTCAGCCACATAAAATGTAGAAATGCTTCCAAATTACAGGCTACATTCGTAATTGAATCAAGAGAAAAGAAATAGCAATAAAAGGCAAACTCTGGGAAATGAAACAGTATATGTAGTTCTAATATGGTTGAGTTGCTCGGTGTGTGTTTTGACCAGACACTTTCTTCTTCATGTTCCTCTCGATTTCCATGTTTATTTTGGAAGTTCAGAATTGATTCTGAGGATGGTATATTTAAAATAGTGCATCTGAATTTAATGATATTTTGTAATATTTTTTATTTTGTTAGAGTGCATCTCTGTATCAGGACTTTAGTGTAACTCACTATGACACTACATTTAGGACGGTGCCAAGACTATACCAAACATTCAATAAATATTTGCAAAACTGAACTCGGTCCTGCTCGTCTCCATCCTGGTGATGACTGCTCTTTATTTCCTCCCCCTTTCCCTGTCTGTGAAGTAAATCCTGTCTGTACTGTTTCTATGCTGTTCTGTAGGGTACTCAAAACTGAACATATTCAGAGAGAAATTCACTCTTTCATTCATACATCTATAATTCACACAAACGTCTTCTTAGTCATGCAAGCCAGGAACCTTAAAGCCATTCTTTATTTCATGTTCTCTGTCATCCCCTGTCCTTATCTGTCAACTTTGTCTCCACTTCTCCATACACATCCACGGCCACCGGCTTAGGTTAGAGCACCGTGTCTCTGTCAGAGCTGTCACACCACGCTCCTGGATGGTCTCCTTATCTCCTTCCTTTTCCTGTTTTCACTCATTCTGCACCCTGTTACCAGGGTTATGATTTTCATCACTTCCCTTTTGGTAACTTCCTTTCAAGTATAAGACGGGGGTCTAAACTCTTCAGCATAACAGATAAGAAACTCCAAAGTCTGCAATAGTCTATCCGTTTCAGTCTTGTTTTCTGCCACTTTCCCTGACATATTCTTCAAGTTCCATGAAGTCCTTGAAGTATCAGAAACATGCCACAAACATCTGTGCATCTATAATATCTTCTCTGCCTGCTGAATTTCTATTCTTTTATCAAGTCTTAGTTCAAATATCACCTTCTCTGAAGATTTTCTTCTTTGCTCCAAATAGGTATAAATATTCTAGGTTATCTTCTTTTTAAAATATAACTGGGCATCTTATACTGCTATTTGTTTAGATGTCTGAATCTTCTACCAGTGAATGCGTCTCTAAGATGACTTTTAATGATTCTCACCACCAGATACTCATGCCCTTGTGTTACTCCTCTCCTTGAGTGTAGACTGGACTTACGGACTGACTTCTAATGAACACAGTATGGCAAAAGTAACGGGATGCCACTTCCAAGCTTCGGTTATAAAATAGATTCGGTTTCTGTCCTGGATGTTCATCGGCTCTTGCTCTCTCACTTGCCTTAAGGGAAGCCAGCTGCCACGTTGTGAGCCACCCATTGCAGGGATCCAGGTCACAAAAATCTGAAGCAGGCCTCTGGCAAACAGGCCCTGAGAAGGTGAGGACTTCTAATCCAGCATCCTGTGAGGAACTGAATCCTGTCTACAACCACATGAGGGAGCTTAGAAAAAGATTCTTTCCTAACAATAGGAAGATATTAAGGCATCTTCTGTATGCCATTGTCCTTCAGAAAAGATCTATTTAAAGTCTCCTACCCTGTGCTACCCAGGAACTAAGCTAGGGCAGTAGTTCAATAATTAAATAGATGGAGGCCCTTTGTTCTTCTTCTGGCTGTTTCTCTCTCCAAAGCTACTTGCTGTCTACCTACAAGCATGCTCAGGTCTTCCCTAGCCTACACAAACCAAAATGAAACCCTAAAAACTTTTCCCTCAACCCTGACACTTTCTCCAACTACTATTCCTTCTCTTTTCAACACATGATGGGTCCTTAGAACAAAAAGACTACCAGTATGACTTAAACAGGGTAAAAACAAGAAGAGTGTATGAGAACGGGCCAGAGGAGAAGGCATGGAAAAATTCATATAGGGTATTATGGGCAACGACAAAAAACTTGATCTTATACCAAGTACAGCATCATTAGTGGTAACTGAACAGCAGTTTTATCCATTAGGCACTATAAGCTTAGTGTCTAGACTAGTCTAAAAGCTTGTCAATGGCTTTTTTAAAATCTGGAAAAAAATGTATTGGCTTCAAAATAAGAAAAAAAAACCTGGAAAATAAAAATCAACAAATGTATAATTAAATGTCTAAAGAATGTAATATTATATTAAGTATAATTTAATCCAACTCTACTTAAATATGAAAATGTAAGCCACTAGAAAAAAAAATCAGTTTTCTTTCAGAAAATTCAAATTTATAAAAATTATAAAAACCCTTTGAAAAAATTTTAGAGAAGTTATATTTAACATCTGATGTGGGTGTATTTTTATGTGTTTAAAATGATATGGGATGGGAGCCTCTAAACTTAGAAGGTTGGGGGACTAAGAAGTCTCAAAACTGCCATGGATCTGCTTGCTAATATCTAAAAAGAGCAGAGTGTCTCAGGAGACAAGAATGAATTAAAGAGTGAATAATCTTTATGTATATAACTATCAGTAAAATAACATCATATAATTCTCTGGGATAGTAAAAAGTACATATATATAATCTTGGATATTAAATATCCGATGTTATGTATAGGTTTTCAGGCAGCTATGTTTTTTCCCTTTATTTCTACACAAAAAGAAGTATAGAATCAAGACTTTGGCTATAATATATATGTCACTAGTATATAACCCTGTCCCTTAAGTAAACTTTAAGTTTATTTTCAATATTGTAACAAGATGTATCTGGCAGTTCTTAAAACTAGACCCAATAAATATTTACTTGATATTTCTCTTGACAAGTGTCTGAGAATTTATTTCCTGGTAGACAGGAAGGCTGAGTTACTTTTTCCTTTTGTTAATTTTTATATTAATACTATATCAACTATGTATACACAAAACACACTCATATGCACAAATACACAAAAACATGCATATAAACACATACTTAAAAAGATCAGGCATCTCACATCTCCAAAGAAAATTGAAGTAAGATTTTTTTTTTTTTTGCTTTTTCTTTATGTTTCCAATATAACATGGAACCTGGCCAGCCACACCAGAATTGGATACCATCTGTGAAATTAATTTGAAATTCACCAAGTTTAATTTGCCTGCCTCTAAATCTGCCATGGCTTCCCTCCAAATTTATTTTTCCAAGTTTAGACTTTAATTTTATTCAGAGATCCTTCTCCTGAGGGTATTTCAGTCCCTTTCACTAGAGAACTGTCCATTTTAACCATTAACCATTCATATTTCCTATCCTCCCAGTATTTGAGTTAGTAGTTTGATTCTCAAACTAAGCCTCCATATAGCTAAGAAGAAACAATGTTTGCTAATTTAGCAAAAAATAAAGGAAAGATTCTCAAGTCATTTAAAAAATGGTTAGTAGCTGTGTTTTTTTTTTAGAAATTTTCAGCCTGATTTGGAAGCTGTACATAGCAGAGAGGAGGAAGGGTGAGAAAGAACTTAAAGCATTCTTTGTTAAACTTTTTACCCTAAAAGAACCCTTGAAATAATTTTCAGTTCTTAGAGAATTCCTGCATAAAATTATTATCTCTACAACTCTCTATATGTTAGTGTTATTGGTAAATTGTAGACATAATAATCCAATAATAATCTCAATGCTCTTTTGATTATACAATGATATTTTCCTGTCCATCAGTTTATTAATGGCCTAACTTAGAAGATATTCTTTTTATATGGTTCTCCCTTCTCACACTCTAATGCTAGTCACTGGTGAAGGCAGAGAAAACCTCAATTCTTTTGGTTTACAAATTCCTGCTTGATCTTTTCTAACCTCATTTAAGTAGACTTGAAAATTTTAACATGAATTTCTACCACATAGTTGCTAAGGAGCTGTTGTATGTGGTATAAGACTGTACCAAGTAGTTTTATTAATTATTTAAAATTCAAAAAAAAAAAACTTTGTAGCCAAGCTTTCTCAAATAAAAAACAAACAGAATTAGGTCAGTAAGCTCAACTCATCTTTTTTGGAATTATTTCCTTTTGCCTTTTAGTAATTTTTTAAAGCTCATAAAGTAAGCAGAATAAATTTCTGTTAAATAATCAATCAACTTAGGTCAAAAAAGAATTTAATTTTTTCTAAAAGATAGGCTTGCTATGTTTAATTTAAATAAAAGTTGAAAGTAGATTTTAATATGATAGTTACAATATAAAAATTACTGATCATGTCATTATTACATTGACTTACTATAGTGATAGTAGAAACTTTTCAACTTTTGATACTAAATCTTTGTATTTTACTCACTTGAATATTGCATGCTGAAATGACCAGGTTCTTTCTTACCAATTGTGTCACCTTTACTTTTTTGGCACTAAGTTCTACTACGAAATAATTTGGCTCCTGGGCCCTTTCACTGAACGTTATTATTTTTAACAAAATCTTTACTCTGTTTAGAGATTCCTGTAACCCTTTAAAATCATCATGCCTTTTACTTGCCAGGGGGATATGATTTGTAAATGTGTCTTTTTGATTTTGCTGCAATTCTAAGTTGTTGGCCACAAATAATGCCCCCCAAAATTGGGCAACTTGAATTACCAGGCCTTTTTAAATCACTGATAAGTAGCTTTCATTGTCGTGCCAGACTTTGTGTGTGTGTTTTTGTAACTAGTGCAGTGAAATGACTCAGAAAATTTTAATTTTTATCAGTAGACATATAAGACTTGTTTGTAGGCCTGGGCCTAGAATTATTCTCTTCCATTTTATACCTGCTTTAAAACATAAACATTAATTAATGTTGTGTTTTAAATACATGTTTGCATATAAAACACAATGGCATAAAAATAACTGAATAAGAAAATCACCAAGATATGAAAAATTCAAAAACAATTTAGTTTGAATCTACACAATTCATATTTTGCAATGTTCACAACAACTGCAAAGTGGTAGGAGACAGCTAAACTATGGCATGCAAAAATTCCTTCTTTAGGATAGAAGTTTCTTCTAAATCAGTTGGTGGCACATGATGGGAAGTTGAGGAAGATAAACTGACACCATCAGTTTCCTGTCTTCCCTTTTGTGCATAAATCCCTCCCCAATTATCAATGACCTCCTTTATCTAATTCACAGCAAAAACTGAAAATTGATTTAAGCAAGTGAACATATCCTACTGGAATACAGGACTGAAAGGCCGCTATCAAACACTTAATGGGGCTGTTCAGTCACTGTTTATTTCTGCAAGCACTAACATTATATGACACATTAAATTAAGATAAAAGTTTTTAAAGTTTTAGCTTTTAATAGTCTGTTGTGGAACCCCTAGCCACAACTCTGAGAACCCTGGGATTCCACTCAATCCCTGCTGAGAAACACTGCCTTATAATTTAGTCCAACTTCCGCTCCCTCTCCATCTTAAAATAGTGAGATTTAAGTGAGATTTCTTTGGACTAAAATGTCAAAGATTTTTTTTTTGTACATCTACCAAAAACCCAGCACAATAATTATCTTGTGATTTAGAGCTTGGTCTGTCCATCTCCTGAGACATTTGCACAAGAGAACCTGGGTGTGGTGGTTATGGAGACACTGCTCAGATGCCCTTTCAAGAAAGGACTCCCTGCCCAGCTGCAAAGGGTGTGGTTAGCGGACAATCTCTGTTTGCTTCGTCCTGATCCAACTCAGACTTTGAATCAAGGTCTTGCTATTCTCAGGGCACTTCCTGGCCAATGACTAAGCCAGGAGGTAGTACAAAAGCCTGGCCATTTTCACCCAATGTGGGACTTCTCTAAAGAGCCATCTTTGCTCTGGTGTAGTCTTTTGGGCTGGCAGAAACTTATAAGATCTGCATCACAGTCTAACGGCTCTCTCCCTCTGCCTGATCCTGCTCCTTTCCTTTCCTTTTACAGGAGTTACTCTCTAAGAAATTCCTTGCACTCCAAAGTCCATCTCAGTCTTTCCCTCCTGGAGAATCCAAAATGGCACAGTTGGTACCAGGAGTGGTGAGATGAGATTTTGTAACTGGACCACTCACTGGCTGGCTGGTTGTGAGAATTCCACACCTCATAGACCATAGCACAAGGTGGTTGTCCAATTGTTCAAATGTTCACCCATGGTGAGCTGGGATGTTGAGCTGGGATCGTGTACTGGAGGAGGCCAGTGTGGTTCAGGGTTTAAAATGTACTAAGGAATAATAAAGATCAAGACAGTGGAATTGGATGGTTGTTATTAAGTTGCATCGGATCTCTGCTAACTTATAAAGAAGCCCTTATCTTATGTAGTGAGGGAGCAAAGAAAGCTGAAGATCAAGCACAAGGTTTCATAGAGTGGCTGAACTTTAAAGATTGTTGAATGTCCAAATGAGAAAGATGTGTTGTGTCAAAATCATGACTCTAGTTGGGAAAACCTAGGATTCTGACACATGGAATGGAAACATTTGGCACAAAGATTTTTATTTCCCAGCTTATCTGATTTTCTGAGCCTGCAGAAGTTGCCCACTCCTCCCCTAAGAGCTAGTACCTGCCCCCCATGCCAGAAGACAAGACAACAGGCATCCCACCTCAGAAGCTGGCCCCACTACTCTCCTGCTCCAAGCCTTAACCAGAGTTATAGTGGCAGCATAACCCAGACAGAGATGAGCAGCATCTGTTAAGGGAGGACAGGGATTTCAATGCCAAAGGAGCTACACAACCTGGCCAGCATGTACCAGTAGAGTGGGGGAGAACCCATGGTGCTGGAGGCTGAGGTTGTTCCATCAAGGGGTCCTGGACCCACTACTGGTTATTGAAGAGCTTATTGACTTGGGGGCACTATTTGGGGGGTGCAGGATTTAACACCTTGAAAAGGGACCCAGGGGATGGTTCAAACTTGTAACTAAGGTGACTCCCAGAAACTGGATAAAGCCATGGTCCACGATGAGTGAGGCTGAAATACTTTCATTGCACTTGAGAAAAGAATTCAAAGGTGAAATAGACATGCTAGAATGGGTATATTACATGAGGCCAGAAGAACCACCAGAGGATTATGTTCCACAGAGGGTCCTCAAAATCGCACTTTCACCTGGGCTATCAGGAATGCATTGTTAAGAGGGACAGCAGCGCCACTGTGGACTTCACAGTTGACTGTCTTCTGTAGACCAAGGCTGGAGGTAGAAGAAACCACCACAGAACAGCGATAGGGATAATAGGGCCTCAAAGCAATAGAGGCCAGGAAACAGTTTTTAACACTGTTTCATTATTTCTATGAAACAGACATGATCAGAGTGGCAGCCAAGGGGGCACAACTTTCAGAGAGCTATGGAGATGGTTAATAGAGCAGGGTGACCCTTTGAGTAATATAGAACTGCCAACCTAGTCAACAGAAAATAAGAATTTATAACCAGGAGACTGAGGCCTGTTGCCCAGATAAATCCACATTCCCTTGCCCAGTTTCTAGATCTGAGCCAGTTTTCAGACTAGGGCCCACTGACTCAAGAAGATGGGATCCTTAGGGAAAGGACTTTGTTATATACTGTAAAGATCTTCGCCAAAAGAGCCAACAGCCTACTCAAATGACTATCTATTAAAGAAAGGGTAATACCCAAATATTTGGAGGCCAATTGGACCTAGGATCTGTATTGACCCCTGTACCTAACGACCTGGAGCATCTTGATGCCTTCTCTATTAGAGTGGGATATAAGAGAAGAAGGTAATACAAAGGGTCCTGGCTAAATTCTGCCTGTGGTGAGTGTAGTGAGTCTGAAGACACAGTCAATGGTCATTTCCCCAATTCCTGAATGTATAAATGGGATTAATGTACTTGACTGTTGGAGTAACCCCTGCATTGCATCCTGGTCCTATGGGATAAGAGCTATCATATTGGGAAATTCAAGTGCAAGCTTCTGAAATTGTCCCCCTCATGCCATGGCCAGGATCATAAATCAAAAATAGTATCATATTGGTGGGGGGAGGGGGAAGGAGATGTTAGAGATATTAATCTTAAAAATCTAAAGGATTCAGTGGTAGTAGTCCCTATCATATCTCAGTTTAATCCGATTTGTGCCATACAGAAACCAGATCGATCCTGGAAAATAACTGTAGACAACCACAATATCAACCAAGTCATAGCATTGATCATAGCTGCTCTGCATGGTGTGGTTTTGTTGCTGCAGCAAATTAATAAGGACTCAGGTACATGATATAGAGCCATTGATTTGGTGGACATATTTTCTTTTCTATTCCAATCAGGAAAGAGAATCAGAAACAGTTCTCCTTCACATAGAAAAAAACAACACGATTTTATTTACCATTTTGCCCCAAGATGAAATTGTTTCCCCCCTACTTCCACCCCCCACCCTCCCCCCACCCGCATCATGTTACAGTCAAAAGAACTCTGGACCATATGGACATCCTGCAGAACATCACATTGGTCTTTTACACAGATGGAGTTATGTTGATCAGGCAGAATGAGCCAGAGGGGGCCAGTACACTGGAGGTCTTGGAAGGGCACACACTCTCCTGAAGGTAGAAGATAATCCTTTGAAAACTTATGGACCTGCATTTACTGAAGATTTTAGTGGTCCAAGGCCTAAGAGTGTGCTGGGTCATCTTCTCTCTAGTACATTGCTGCATGTTGCATCCATTCTCTGGCATTAAGAAGAAAGTACAATGCCTCATCAGCCACTTGAGGTCTGGAAGCAACACATTCTACATTTAGGAATACTGTTTTGGCTCTTATAGTGGGTGGCACAAAAGGCTGCCACTCTGAATGAGACCTGGAGTAGGAAACGGCTCTGTAGCAGATCCAGGTTGCAGCCACTTGGGCAGCATATGATCCAGCAGACCCTTTGCAGCTCAGTCTGGTTGGGGCAGAGGGCACAGGGATCAGGAAGGGAGACAGACACATGGAAAGAGGCAGACAAATGGGCCAAAGATGGAGGCCTTCGGTGTGCTCCTCAAGAATATGTTCATCCTCTTGTAGGAAATAGTGAGCCATCACTATTTGTTTTGTTTTTAAAAAATAACATAGCAGGAGAAGTTTTTATAGATAAAATCTACTATGCAGGATCATCTAAAGGATGCTGAGTATAATCGAGAAGGTAATTTAGCCTTTTACATTTTCTCATTCTTTCCACATCTCACCTCAATCTTCCTCATCTGAAACATTTATCTAAACTAAGGATTGGGAGGAGAGGAATGAGTGAGTTTGTGTACACAATACATTCCATTTTGTCCTTGCTTGATTCAGAGCTAATTTTTCCCCCGGTTGTTAGTTTGCTACAGAGTGGCTGTTTCATTCCCTCCTCCAAGAGACTGGAAAAGTCACTTCTATCAGTGCCTTCATTACTATACAGATCCACTACAACTGAATTGCATGTCTTGGGGAATTCATTACAATGAGCTTTTACCTGTATATTGAAAGTACTACATTGCCTGTAAAGGACTCTTGAGTTCCTTGGAGAATAATGTTATTTATTCTTTGCAGATCTTTTAGAATCTCTTAAAACTGTTTGACTTCCCACAGACTGAAAATATTTTCTTACAGGAAAAGTAGTGAAACTGTTTTTAAACATAGCTTGAAAATTCAAATAGATAATGATAATACTTTTACTTGTAATAACCAAGATAATCCAAGCAAAAGAGGCCTTTTAATACAACATTTTGTTTTCATGATCAGGATAATTGAGTTCATTCATTAGTTCACTGACAATAATAAATATTTGTTAAATTAATATATTAGTCATATAGTTCATTTTAGAAAACAGTAACACAGTTTGCCAAATAAGCCTTAATTGAGGCAAAAAAGGGGAGAAAAACACATTTGGCTTTCCAAACTTTCCTTTTTATTTTAGCAAATTATTATATTGTATTGAACCATATAAACATAGACCTAGAGGCTCTCTTATAGGTTGGTGCTACTTGTATTTTTCTTAAGGGTAGGTGATTAAGTCAGGAATTTCCTTATAAGTTTCAATGTGTTTCTTCTTAGAATAAGGCCAAGTTAGCACTTGAGTAAGAGCTCCCTCCACTGGACTCTGAGCTTTAAAACTGTTTTTGCCTACTGTTTACCTTCTTTCAAGAAGTTGCCCTTCCTCGCCCCACATAGTGCTAGGAGATTAAACCAACAGAACATTAAATAATGTCCTTCAGGAAAGATGTAACTAAGCCCATTTATCAATCCAAGGAGGCTGAACTGGAGAGAAACAGAAAAACTTGAACAGCTCCTCTTGTCATTCTTGAATCACATCTGCGGCACAGAATATGTTCTTGGAAGCTTAGAGCATAAACTAACTGTAATAACATACCTTCAAGGTCTCAGCCCAGTTTTTCATCAAATGTACATTTTGATGAATTATTCCTATCAAGGAAAAGTTAGAAATTTATACCCCTAAAACTCTATCCCAGGGTCACTGTGCTTTCTTTAAGAAGTTTACAAATTTGAACTGTATTTCTAAAAAATGAAATTGTAGGATATTTAATATTGTTTTAGGACACTTGGGCTAATCAAATATTCTGGCCAATTCTGAGTGACCCATTTTATCATATTTTCAATGAATTGGAGTAAAATAAGACCAGATAATATCACAGTGATATAGGTCATGTTCAACCATACTTGTGAGGTCTAGAGTTCACCATTATGAATATTTATTACTAGCTGTGTAACCTTTATTAAGTTGCATAAGCACTTTGAAAATGTTTCCTCATCTAAAAATGGGCCTATTAACACTTTACCTATCTCTCAGTGTCATTTCAAAGATTAAATGAAATTATGAACGTAAAAGTGCTTTGCGAGCCATGAAGATTGCTGAGACAAAAACTATGTCTATGAAACAATGAGATAGATGCTTTTGGAGTGACTGGCTGAGTTTTATAATAAAATCTGTGAATGAATGTCACATGTGGAATTAATACCATTACTTCAGAGATACATTTCATAGCAAAGAATGTATAAGAACTGGCTAATAGAGATAGTGGGCTAACCAACTAACTTTTGGCCCAAGAGAGAGCATTATCTTTTCACACAGTAAACAGTATACAGAGGATTTTTTTAAACTAATGTTATTTTCTAAATCCTGTTCTTTGTCACTTAAAAAGAAAGAAAAAAAAGTAAAGTTTCATCACAGAAGGTTTATTGTGGATTTCTTTTTTGAGTGAGGAAATCTCTCTAACTTTTCATAGGTTGATAGGGTCAGTAAAATTTGGGCATTTTTGCAGAAGCTGTACAGTCAATGTTAAGCTAATTGATGCATATAGTCCTCCAGGAATAAATTAGACTGTGTGATCACAGTGCTGCATGAATGTACACATATTCACCATGTTTATTTCCCATTTTGACTTCCTACCATGTTTCTCCTTTCCCCATGTCAGAAATCCAATCACATCAGTAGGAGCTCAATAAATCTTGGATGAAGGTGCTCATTATACTTACATCTGGTAGAAACATCAAGTTCCCTGGGAGAATGTTGAAATTAACTATTGCGATTTTTTGAACACTAAATAAATCAGAGGCATCTTGCACATGGACTACCAGAGTATACTCCAGACCTTCTTCCATGAAGTACATACACCTTATCAACTGGAAATTATTTGTATGATCAGTCCATTAAATGTTGCTGACTTTGCTGATACTGAATTCTTTCAAAATTTATTTTGTTTCTTATGACCAATGAAGATGAGAAGCAAACATCTGTCCTTAGAGGTTCAATTTTCATTGGATTTACATACTTAAAACGGCTGCATCTTGTTACCTCCATTTTTTCCTTCTTATCTCGTTTTTCTTAGTAGACTTATGTGTTTCCTTCTCAGTGTTCAAGTAATTTTTTGTATGTTGTACAACACATTGCTTTTTTAGACTCGCATTTCAAGGAGACTATGAACTACTTGAAGATGTTTTTTCTACCTTCAATACCTAGCACAGCGCCCTTTGTCACCACCATAAGAGTCTCAATATATTGTTGTTGTATGATGAGAGAGTGACAAAAGAAAATACTTTCATTCTCTCTCTGCCTTGTTAAGGTCCTTGAGATGTGACAAAGTTGTATCCTTAGGAAAATATTCTTAAGCATAGGGTCAACTGCTTGACTTAGCAATTTGCCTATAAAATCGACTAAAAAGTCTGAACTTCACCAAGGATAAAAGTAAACCATAATTTTTTTTTGTTTGTTTAGGGCTGGAGGATTTGAAGTGAGCAGCTGGGACTATATCCTCCTTGCACTTTGTTCATACATAAGGAGAGATGAAAATTCTGAAAAGACATCTGTATTGTAAATCAAAATACATTGCTGAAATCAATGTTGAGTTGACATTCTGCTTGCAAATATTCTTTTGAGATTGGTTCTTGTAAATCTCTTTCCCATCTGGTTTTTATGTCTGCTCTGGGACTTGTATGCACAGAGTTGTCTAGGATCTGCTCAGAATGTTGAAATAAAGTGCATGGGTTTTAATAAAAGGTTAGCCGGGAGGGGAAGACACTGTCTTGGTCGTATCTAAACTGCTTATATATCTGGTAGCTCAGCTAAAGTTTTGAAAACTTTAGGAAGTGTTTTCTTGGAATAAAACAACTTATTTGATGTCATGAAATAATCCTATCCTGCAACTTATATTTTTGTAGACAACATTTGCTGGAAGGATAAGTTTTATTTTTAAACACAGGAAGAGTGAGCAGCAGAGAAGAGTTTGTGATTGCAATTTCCTCTCTTACCATAATTGCACTATTTCCATTAAATTAATGGTGGAGAGGAACAATTGTTCATATAAAGGTTTATTTCCTTGTTGAAAATTAGTTAATTTGGGAATGTTGATCTCTTCTTAAATGACAAATTCAATGATGACAAAGAAAAAAATCTAATCTGAGATGTATCATGATAAATAAATCTATGATTATAATTAAACATATGGAATTGATATCTCTCCTTGAGTTTTATGAAGGAATGGTGTTCCAAATGGACTCTTTCAGGTGAGGACACAATCACCATCATCATCACGTAACATTTACTCAGCTCTAGTCTCCAATTGCAGGTCAGTGGTTAATCTCTACATTACAACCAATTGTGGATTTATATGAGGAAAAAGAGACATGATTTTACTACTTAGAAACATGAAGTTGGCCCTTGCTCTCATCTTCTATGGTGTGTGTATGTGGCAGCGGGCATCTGGCAAGAAGAGAAAGCACTGAAGAAGCCCTTACATGATCCTGAATATCCTCCCCACTGGGGAAATAACTAAACAGGGCTTCTGGAGCCAGAAGCTTTCTCTCCAAGGATGGGGATAAGTCTACTGGCCTCAATTTGGTCATTCGTTTGTTCTTTTTTGCTCAAGGAATACAGATTATGAAATCATAGATGGAATAAAGAGAATTAAAAATGTTTCCCTATGGTCCTATGGGGACCACTGTTGCATCCATTAGCAATATAAAGGATATTCTGTCAACCTCAGCATCTTCTTCCTTCCAATGGAGGTCTTTCATATTTACATTTAATGCCCAACCCCCTCCTCCTAGTCCTCATAGCAAAAAACAAATTCACAGTTCTATTATCATATATTAAAATTGTAGAGACTTAATTTTAAAACAGAAAGGGCAAATCATTTAGGAAAGTGGAATGTTTTAAAATTCTCCCCTGATCCTGCATTTACCATGAGGGATTTCACAAGTATCTTTAAAACAGGATGGCTTTCATGCCTTGACGTCTGGATGTAGAGTTTTCCTTTCTTTCCTTCTTTAATGTAGATCAGTCATTTTCAGATTTTGATATCCATAAGAAAGAGATTTTTCAAGAGTAATTTGTCTACATATGCTTTTTACTTTATTTGCTGACTTAAGACACTCACCTTTGCTTAAACTATAACTCCCCTGATTTGCCTCCCTAGGCCTCTATATTCTAACAAAAGGCAGTTTAACAAAATACTGGGTCCTTGTTGGTCTTCAATATGGATTTTCTTGCTGACATTCCATTGTGAGACTATGCTCCTCAGAGTACGCTCTCACGTACTTACTATACATGCATGACTACTATTAGTGTCGCCCAAGCTCAACAGTAAGCCCAGAGTTCAGTGGGCACTCCATTCCTAAACCCAAGACAATATCATTGCATATATCATATTCCTTATAATCCTCTTACAAAAATATCAATTTCATTTAGACTCTACCAGGCATATCTATTAGATTACAAATGCCTACAATTAACACTGATTCCTCAATGTTACATAATTTCAAACCAAATGGACAATGTAAAGCTTTCCTAAGTTTTAACCACTTCCTCCAGACATCTTTTTAAGTAAATATGTTCCCTTGTGGTTACTGCTACATTCTAACTCTCCATTGTTAGTTCATCAATCTATATTTAATTCTGGACATTATTCCATCTGGCCCTTTCTCAATGCTTCCATTCCCCACTTGGAGCTTTCTTTCTCTTGTCTATCACTAGAGAGTCATCTGCTCATTGCCCAGTAATCTAAGACTAAATATGGTGACAATTGCTATGAAATACAATAGTGTCTTCTTATTAGTCATATCAGTATTGTTTGATATCATGAAAGTGAGTTTTTGCTATAATGGGTAAATGTTTGAATGTTTGTGAGTGTGTGTGTGCCTGGTGGAGTGTGTGTATACAGTATGCAGTAGTGTGTTTCTGTTGGTCTAATTAGTGATATTCTAGGACAGATTCTGTGCCTGTTGATCTTAGGAGTTTTTTGGGATGGAGTTTGCATGAACAAGTCATTTTCATGCCAGCCACTCTCTTCCTATTACCCCAAGACCTGACCCCATTAAGATGGCTACAAAGACAATAAAGGCTAACAATATAGATCATGTCATTTCTGAAGTGGTTACTATCCAAGATAATTGAAACCTCTCTGGCCTGTTGGAAAGAACTTTCATGCTGTCAAAATGGTGTCAGTGGTTTACCACTCTTCAGAAACTGATTTATTTAAATTTTATAGAGCAGAAACATATCCCCAGGCAAGACAGTGTAAAGACTTGTTTATAAAGTGGATCCTTTTCTGTTCCCAAACACCTGAGTAAATAGGTAAATATTCTGCCCAGCTGGACCTTAAATATCTAGGCAAACTAGCAGATTAGCCAGAGGCATTAAAAGATGAGCAATAGGGTGGTTGTCCGGTCCAACAGTCAGCTTCAAAGGATGGAGATTGGCATCCAGTGGTTGATCCAGCTATCACAATATTTATTTTGAGACAAACAGAATAATGGTGTGGAGAGGGGCAAAAGGAGAATTTATGGGTGTCTCATTAGACACATAGACAAACACCAAGAAAAACAGCCCAAACACAGGGCAACCTTTTACACATGCTTGTTTTAGTAGATGTGGCCCCCCTTTATCAAGATTCTATTGGTGAAGATGCAAAGGACATTTTTCCCCTAGATTGATCTGTATATCAAGGAAAAGTAGAGCCCAGACAATCTCTGTGATAACTTCTGGAGAGGCTCATTTGTCTCATGTCACAAAGCATGGTTTCTATGGGAGAGAAATAGAGGTGAGGAGGGAAGAGGAGAGAGAAGAAGAAGGAATCCTTTAATATTCTCTAGCATCATGGCCTATCGAGATACTTAGGACTATATTTTTTGTAAGAGTTTTTAAGCTTTAGTCAAATACATGTTAAAACCTAAAAAAAGACAGATACTTAATACCTAAGAAATATGAATTCTAATGGGGTTTGGACTCAACCTATGATGTGTATGTACATGTGTGTTCACATGTGTGCATATGAATTATTAATATAATGTATGCATATGTGGTTACTACCTTATGAATCTTAAAGTTCTTAAGATTGAAGGAAAATAATTTTTTATCTACCTGTTTTATACAGAAAAACAAATGTGCTTTGTAAGTTTAGTAACGTCAGTAAGTTAGATTGTTTAGGGCTTTGAGAATTATATCCAAAATTTTAGTATTCATAACAGACATACAGTATCTTTAAAGTGTTAAGTAGGGGAGTGAAATAATCAGATATTTATTTTAATGTCATACTCTGGCTTCTGAGTAGGAAACAGATTGGAAGAGGCTAATGTCAAATGAGGTAGAACCATTACAGAGCTGTGTGGAGATGATAGTGACTTGATCTTGGGAAATGGGAGTGGAGATACTGGAAAGTGGACAGACACAGGATGCAGTTAAGAGGCAGAATTGACAGGACTCAGTGGTGGATTGGATGTGGGGATAAGGAAGAGGAAAGCAAGGCCAAGTAAATGTCCTCAATTTCTGGGATGAGCAACTGGGTGAATGATGTTGTGTAATGGAGAAGGAGCATATTTGGAATGAGGGTGGGTGGTTAGGGAGAAAATGAGTTCACTCTGGGGCACATTCAATTTGAGATACTTGTAGGAAAAATGGAGATACAGAGAATGAGAAGTTCACTGTATGCAACTGAGCTCAGAAGAAGGTCTTAGAAGGAAACACACAGTAAATTAAAAATGGTATTTGAAGTCATGAGAGTGGTGGAGATGATGGAGAGTGAAGTAAGACACGAGATCATGAACAAAAGTGAGGACACAAAGAAGACCAAGACTTAACCTCAAACAACCTCAACATTTAAAAGGTGGATTGAGTGTGGGAAGTTTACAAAGAAGACTGAAATGGAGTGATTGGAAAGGTAGGAAAAAAGTCAGCAAAGCATGTAATTGTGGAATCCAAGGGAAGAGAACATTTCTAGCAGGAAGAAGTTGAAGAGGAATCGCAACAGATGAGGACTGGAAAATATACATTGCATTTATCAATACGGAGGTCACTTGTGACTCAAGGAAGAGCAGATTTAGCTGAACTTTGGGAACAGAAGCCAGAACGGAATTGCCTAAGAGTGAATGCAATGTGGAAATGAAGGCTGCTCACAAAGACGCTCTTTGGATAAAAGTTGCTTTGAGAGGGAAAGCCAGAGGGATCAGTAGCGTGAGAAGCATGTATGATTCAGGGAGTTATTAACTGTTGCTATGTTGATTTTTTTAAAGTAGAAAGACTATAGCATTTCTGAATTCTTATGGGTAAGTGTCTAGAAGGTAGCAAGAATTTGAGAGTATTACTCAGTATGGACTAAGCACAGAGGCAGCTGGGCAGGAACACAATGTTAGAGCTAGAACAAAACCTCAAAGGCCAAAAATGAAACACACACACACATCCCACCGCTGTCACCACCACCGCCCCTGAGAAATAAGTAGCTGGTCAAAGGCATTTTGCAGGGCTCCCTGTTAGTCACGTTGGATACCACATGTGCCAGGCAGTGCTAATTTCCTTATTTAGAGCAGCTCGATCCCACAGTACACTAGAATAGAAGCTCGATGAAAGCCAGTTTTTCTTTGTAGTATTTCCCAGTGCCCAGAATTGTGATTGGCAAATGATAAGCCCTCAAAAAACATTTGCTGAGTAACTGAGTGAATTAGATATGTTGGGTTGTTTCAATTTTGTAGATGAGGGAACTGAGAATTAGAGAAGATAATTGATTTACCCAATCACAAAGACAACAAGTAAGTATATCTGCATTTGTACACATTCAAGGCTCTTGATTTACTTGCTGAGTTCCCTCCCATTTTGAATCATATCGGATGAGGCAAACACTCTTTTAGAATTTTTATGTACTTACAAGTTACCCTGATTATGCCAAGAGATTTTGAAGTATTAGAATCAGGCTCATTAAAGTGTTTAAATGTCTGTCTAACATCAGTTTGATGACCTGTGAAGGGAAGCCATTACCAAGTTATCCAGGCCCTTGTTTTAGAAACAACCAACAGGTAAGAGCTCTTTTTCTTTTCCCTTCAAACCATGTACCATGTTCCACTCAGGCATCCTTTTGATTCCTGTATGCTTTCCTGTGCTCAGCTGTGGATATACTTTTTTTGTTTTCCTTTCTCAGCCCAGTCCCTCAAGATACCTTTGCCTATCCCTCTTAACTTCTGCCAGCATTAATCATTATCTTTTTTCTTTCTTTTCTCTTATCTCTGACTCCACTCCAACTACCGAATCCCAGCTTTCATCTGCTTTTCAGGGAAGTGGATTAATGTCTCATGACATTGTGAGGGCCTGGAATCTCCAGAAAGCCAAGGGTTCTGCCACACTGAACAACAGACTTGGTGAACATTTTACACTTAAAATCTGAACTTTGAGAAGTAGAATCAAAGCAGTTCTTTGTAATCACAAACGGTCATTTTAGCATAGGAAGAACTGAAAGGAAAAGAGTTCTAAGTATAAGGAGGAGGGTCAATGAAAGGTTATAAATCCTGACAAAACAAAAAGAAAAACATTTCCTTTGGATATGATGGGCTTGTTTTTAATGAGGAAGACTTGGAATTCTGAATATTATGTATAGCTTATTATAGAATTATGTTTAGTTTAATTCTATAGTAAACTATATTAGTTTGCATTGTTGCACGTGAGTTCAATTCCCAAACCATCCTTGTTCATCCTGGTAAAGGTGCATTAGATAACCTCTTCAGGTATTGTTGTGCACAGAGAACTTTAATAGGCTTGACTCCAACTGACTGCTGAAGTCACGACACTTATGATTAGTCCAGTGGGTCATGTAAACAGTACACCTACAAAATCCTGTGTGACAAAGTTTTATTTCTATCTGGATGGATTTGGATGTACTATAGGCTACTTTAGACTTTCTTAATCAATCCTCTGACTCGAAGGCAGTGAATATAGACTCATGGTTATTGGCTTAACTCTGCATTCCTGGAACCTTCTATTATGACCATGACCATGCCTCCCACTCCTAGATGTTATTGTGGTGCTCATCTAATAAAGTTTTACAATGAAAGGTCTTGGATCTTCTAGAAGAGAGAAAAAAAAAACTGTTTAATTCTAAGTATATGGATTCTTCGTAGTTACCAGAGTAAAATTTATACATTTTACAATTTGTGTACTCCTGTGCTTCAATCCTCAGTTACCAAATTATCTGAGAAAAGATTAAATTGCATTCCTAATTCAGAGATTTCAGGTTGGTTAAATGCCTAGGGCAGTATTGAGTGCTGGCTTCTGCTCATTCATCTCTAATATACTCCGCTGGCACTTCTTGCCTACTTGCAATTTAGCAGTCTCATGGAGACCTGGAAGGATGATGACAGGAATTCAGAGTTGGATACCAAATCCACCGTGTATCTTTCTTTAGACAAGTAAATTAACATCTCTGAGTCTATACTTCCATATTTAAAACTAAATAGTTTGGGACAAGTAACATTCATTTATTTCTTCAGATGTTTATTGTGTTTCTTCTGTTTTTAGACACTGTACTTTCTGCTTGAGATAAAACATTAAACAGAATAAACAATGTTTCTGCCTTCATGGGTCATACTGTATAGTAGATACAAAAGATAAACAACCAGGCAATTATAAAACAGTGAAATACATGATACCAGTGAATGTATAATTTCCAAAATAATGTACTGTCAACTTTATTGATCCTTCAGGCAGATTGCAAATTATTTGCATTTCTTTGACTTTTTTGTACAGTATTTATTGCTTCCATGCCTTCAAACATGTTCCTTCTGCCTAGAATAGCATTTACCCTATTTATCTAGGTAACGTCTATTTAGTTTTCAAGGTCCAGATCAAGCATTACTTCCTCTGGAAACCTTTGAATCTCTGAGTCTGGTTTTCATATTTCTTCTGGTGATCTCCTGGGTCTCACATGCATGCTTCAACCATAGTAGCTGGACTGTATTTCCTTAACATACCACTATGAGGATTTGAATTCATCCAATGCAGGAATCTCATCTTTTATCTCTTTATTCCCAGAACACAGTCTAAATGTTTGGTATATAGCAAATGTTCTGTAAATATTTGCTAATCCTATGAATATCAAACACTTATTGAACACCTACCATGTGCCAGGCACTGTGCAGGGACTTACTTTCATCATCTTATTTACTTTGATTTTCCCAATACCTCTCTGTTATTGTCTTCGTGCTGTTATCATACCCTTTTAGTGATGGAGAAGCCGAGGCTCACAGAGGTTCAATAGTTTTCTCAAGGTAACACAGATGGGTAAAACCAGAATTTGAAGCTGGTTTGCCAGTAGTTTCCCTCTTTTATTCCACCACTGTTTGAAAATCATGGGTTTTATTGTATTAACATTTGTGAGTCTGCACACAGGGAGAAGTGGAAGTAAAGGAGATCACCTTCTCCAAAAGGAAATTCAAGACTAATGGTTTTTATGCAATATTTGCAAAAGCTGGTATAAACCTATGCTTGGGTAATTTGGCTCAATAGTAGGAGAAACAATGAACTTCTTCAAATGAATAGATGTCTGTGCATAGATATCTCTGTAAAATAAGGTTATGGTAGGGCCTGATCTCTATACCTCTGTAGGATATATATATATGTATGTGTATATATAAAATATGCAGATATATGTACATATCTCATTAGGAAAACTTTGTTTACAAAATCTCCTAGGACTCTAGGGAGAAATAGAGAAACAGGTCAAGGCATCCAGGGCCTTGGGGACATTAGGATTATAAACAGAGACAGTTATGCAGTTTTCAGGAAAGGATTTGTAATTATGACTGACTCAAATACAAAATTTGGGCAATGGGCAGTACTAATCCCTATGAAATGTGTGGAAGTGGTTGTAGAATGTTTTCTGGCAACCAGAGAAAAATTGCACATTCATTTAAAATCAGAAGTCCCAAGTTCCCGCTTGTCTAGACTCTATAGAGTCATCCCAAATATTGAAACAGTACATATTTTTCATGCTTTCAAGAAACATAATCAAGTAGCCAGATAAAATCTTAGCTTTTTTTTTTTAGTTGGAGACAGTGGCATAAAATATAGCAGAAATGCTATAATGCCAATGTTTGTGCTGTTGAAAAAACTCATATTCTG
Source organism: Lemur catta (assembly GCF_020740605.2). Classification (NCBI taxonomy): domain Eukaryota; kingdom Metazoa; phylum Chordata; class Mammalia; order Primates; family Lemuridae; genus Lemur; species Lemur catta. The sequence continues at coordinate 43,903,869 of NC_059136.1, forward strand.
CAAAATTGAACACTGAAAATAATGGAGCTTATGGGAAAAATGGGTGTGGGGGACCACTTAAGACTGTGAAATTTGGAAAGCAAAACACTAAAAAATGCAAAATAATTACTATCAAAAAATTACTGGCATAGATAACCCCCTCACAGCCTTGGCACCTGGCTTCAGAGTCAGTTGGCCACCGGCAGCCTTCAAACCCTGGGCTTCTACTTGTTCCTTTGAGATGTATGAACCATTTTTATCAAAACTAAAAATATGATCTAATGTGTAGACTTTTTCATTAATCCTTTGCTTTAATACAGGGTGTAATGTCTTTGTATGTTCTAAATCTGTGTTGGCAGCTTCACCAGTGAGTTTTAACATAATTGAATATGTAGAGATATTCTCGAAGCACTAAAGGAAAGTGCTTTTGTGGATTTTTCAGCATTTTTTAAAAAATCTTCAGCAATTGTATGCTTTTTCTTTAATTGTGACAAAGCTTGCTCTGGATAACTTTAAAACATTAAGCTATTGGGAAACAATATATAAGAACCAGCGCTACTTCTGTGTGATAAGAACACCTTTCTCTATTTACCAGTCATATATGGAGTAATTTACATAAAAGAATTGGCTGTTTTACAAGAACAGATTCTTCTAATTCATGTGATATGTAATGTTCCAACATCATGCAATGAATACTAGATAAGTCTATATAAAACTCTGACTCATTGACTGTTTTTAGAACCTTCTTCATCTTAATCCATACCAGTGTTCTACAATAATAACACAGTAAACACGATTTAGCTTATAGACTAGCAGTATAGAGTAGCCATGTGTGGTGGAGGTGGGTTTTAGGAAAGCATGAGGTAGTACCATAGGAAAGAAAAAAGAAACAACAACAACAACAACAACAAAACACATCTACAAGCCTAGTAAGTAGTTTTAACTGTGCTGTTAGATTTCTTTTACATCAAATAATCATGGACCTCAATATTTCTTCTCCAATTAAATGTTTCTTCCTTTCTTCTTATTTTCTTCTTTCTCTTTTTCCTTGCTTTATCTCCTTCAGTTTTCATTCTTTCACTAATATTTTCTTTCATCTGACCATCTTTTTTCCCCTTTATTCACTGCTCATTAAATGTCTACCCTGTCCCAGAACGCTGCTGTATCCTGGAGATAAAATATGAACAAAAACAGAATTAGAGTATTGTGAGGAGATAGACCTTAGACACAAAATCACACAAACGGATGTAAGTTAACAGGTTATAAGTATGATATTACCAAGGAAAGGAGCTATAAAAGCATGTAACAGAGGCATATTCCTTACTTTGAGGAAATGAACTCAGAAGAATGTACAGATTAACTAGGTGAAGAGAGGAGGGAATATCATTCCTGTCTGATGCTTGGATCCTGAAGCCCAAGTGACCACAAGGCTTATGAGGGGCTGAAGGAAAACCAGTGTGGTTGGATGACAAAGAGCTAGGAGGGGGTTTTGGGGTGAAGCCAGGTCATGCAGGGGCTAACTAGCTTGGGCTGGGATAAAGATTTTTTCTTTTATCCCAGAGAAAAAGGACTCATTGAGCTGTTTTAAACCAGGAGATCTATGATATGATCAGATTTGTATTTTGCAAATATGTCTCTGACCACAGTATGAGAAGATCACTATATAATTTTTGTGAGTGTTGCAATTTTGCATCTTCAACATATTCCTGCAAGGAAAGAGCAACACTGAAGTTTGCATTCTTATTTCCATTTTGGAGACAGAGAGAAGGAGGCCTCTATCTCCAAAAAGAGGAGGAGAATGCAAACTTTGCTTCACTATCCCTGTTTTGTTCCTTACATTTCTTCTAAGAGATATAAATATTGTGTGAGATGACATCCCAGCTATGAAATAGAGCATACAGGTAAAATAATTTCACATTTCTTTGAACAGAGGTACCCCAAACCCTCATCTTTTCTATTCTCAATCTAGAAAACAGCTTCTGCTTCCACCTGAGCTCTCATTTGTGAGCTGCTTCTTTTTCGGTTTTATTGGAAGTGTTTCTAGGTTTTTCTGCCACATTAAACATGCACATCTCCAGGATCTAGCACCAAAAAGAGAAGTTTGAAAAGATCACTAGAATTTGCAAAGGAATAAAAGAAAAAGAGGTTGGAGTTTTGGCAGGAGACTATCTACCTGAGGACACCTTGCCTCATTCCCCTGGCAACCATGCCTGCGATTAACAGTTTTCATAAATAATTCAAGTCTTCCCATTTACACTGTCCATAATCCCTCTTGGGGAGGCAACAACACAGTAAGTTTCCTTATTTAGGGGTTTCTGGTTAAGCAAGTCACACTCCCTCCAGCCCTTCTTCCTTCACTCGGACTACCACAGTGTGGGATCAAGAGGTGTAGCAATGTGCTAGGTGTGGTGCAGAATTTAAAGGAAACACTACATCCTTTTCAGTAAATTTTACATTTAATTTGCCAAGCCTCTGCTCTGTACCTCCTTTAATGACACGTTCTTTCTCACCTCTTAGAAAGCAGAGCTGCTCTGAAGGCACCATCTTAACAACCAATGGGTTCTGCCCAGCTAATGGTCACAGTCCACTTGGCCAGTTCTGACTGCCAGCAATACTGCTGGAGGCAAAGTTAGAGGAGGCCGGGCCTGGGCCAGAAGTAAGAAATTGAAGAAGAGGGCTCCAGCTGTAAATTTTTCACTTGTCTAATGGACTGTATTTTTAGGGTCCCGAAGCGAGGTAGCTGGTGGGGAGGAATTTCATTATCACAAAAGTGTGTGAAGCAAGAATTCCCCCGGGTCCTTTGTCATGATCAAATCTTTGAAGCTCCCAGATGATAAATGGGTGTCATGGAAACTTATCTAGGACCCAATCGCTTTGACTCTGAGGTGTGATCACAGATCTCATGATTTAAAACGCACATACACAATTTATCAGGTCAGGGTTAAGACATTTCCATACTGCACACAAGTACACATTCCTAGCATCAGCCTCCTAACATTGAAATGTTCATTAAGCAACAAGTAATGAGCTGACCTGGGTGGAGATTCAGCAGGTTTGGGAACCCTTTACAATTTTGAAAAGTTATATGTCCTCTACTAAAACACACAGTGACTTGGAAATAGACACAGAGAGAGAAAGAAGAAAGACAGAATAGAGGAAAGAAAATTGAAATAAGAGAGAATGGCAAGAGAAAGTCAAAAATAATGAGAAACAATGAGGGGGAGAAAGAAAAAGAGATAAAGACAGAGAAAGAGAGGGGAAACATATCAAAGACATGCTTCTTAAAGCAGTTAAGAATGTGAGGGACTGAGATCATGGAATGCTTCAGAACAATGTTGGATAGATAATCAAGCAGGAGTGTTTATCAGGTTGAATACACTATTCTTTTTTATGGTATATATTGTTTTTAATCTACTTCTAAATATGAACTTTTAAATGCTTCCTAGAATGAGATGGAGAATAAGTAAATAATTAAAAACAGAACCAGAAATGACTTACAATTTTGAACTATACCAAACAAATATAGCAAGTAAAAAATAAAAGATTCGAGAAATAAAGGCAAGTGAGAAGCAGCATCTGGGTGAGCTTCCTGTTACAGAACTATGTATTTAGCTTTGGACTCCGGTATTATAAGGCAAAGGGGGTCATAATCTATTGTTGCCAGATTAAAACAAGAACAACAACAATAATCAGCTTAACCTTTTATCAGGAACATTATTAACACTTTCTTTCTGGCACTAAAAATAATTATATATATGCCAGATGAAATAATGGACAATGTTTTTATTACGGCTTCTAAAAAGTGAAAAAAAGGAGAAGAAAGAAAGAAAGAAAGAAAGGAAGGAAGGAAGAAAGAGAAAGAAAGATTCTTATAATAGTATTTTATATTTACATAGTGGTTTATAACCTGTCATATTCTTTTATTTTAATTATTTCATTTGATCTTCATAAACCTTATGACTTAGAAAAAGCACCTACAACGATCACTTTACAGACCAAAATTAAAAGCTTAAAAATAAAACACTATTACTAAAACTTATCTACAATGTATTAAAACTAAGGATTTCTGACTTCTAAGCCAATTTCATCTGCTTCTCTAAAATGGCTGAACGTAAACTATTAAATTGATGATTTTACTTCTTGGATTGCCTCAGAATTATTAATAACTATGGAACAGATTTATTGAGGTACAATTGACAAATAAAACTGTATGTATTTAAGTGTACAATGTGATGATTTGGTATTTACGTAATACATTGTGAAATGATCACCACAATAAAGCTGACTGAAACATCCATCACTTCATGCAGTTACCTTTTGTGTGTATGTGGTGAGAACACTTCAGATATAAACTTAGTAAATTTCAAGTATACAATACAGAATTATTAACTATAGTCACTATACTGCACATGAAATCCCCAGAACTTATTCATCTTAAAACTGAAAGTTTGTACCCTTTGACCAGCATCACCCCATTCCATTCACCTTCCACCTGCTTTTGACAACCACCGTTTTACACTCTACTTCTATGAGTTTGATATTTTTAGATTCTACACATAAGTGATATTATTTAGTATTTGTCTTTCTGTGTCTGGCTTATTTCATTTAGCATAATGTCTTCCAGCTTCATTCATGCTTTCACAAATGGCAGGATTTCCTTCTTTTTTATGGTTGAATAATAATCCATTATTATTATTATGCTATGCATATTATTCTATGCATATCTGATATATGCATAGAAATATATCTCACATTTTCTTTATCCATTTATCATTGAGAGACACTTGTGTTGTTTCCATATCTTAGTTATTGTAATGCTGCAATGAACATAGGATCAAGAATATCTCTTTGAGATATTAATTTCATTTTCTTTGGTTACATACCCCAAAGTGGGATTGCTGGATAATATGGTAGTACTATTTTTTTTACAAGAAACATTCATACTGTTCTCCACAATGACTGTTCTGATTTACATTTCCAGAAACAGTGTACAAGGGTGTCCTTTTTCCCACACTCTCACTGACAACACTTGTTATCCCTTGTCTTTTTGTTACTGGCATCCTAACAGATGTGAGGTGTTTCTCACTGGTTTTGATCTGCATTTCCCTGACGATTAGTGATGTTGAGCACCTTTTCATATACCTTCTGGGCATTTGCATATCTTTTTTGAAAAATTTCTATTCAGGTCATTTGTTCATTTTTTAATCAAATTATTTTGGTTTTTTTTCCTATTGAGATGCAGGAGTTCCTTTTATGTGTGTGTGTGTGTGTGTGTGTGTATACATGTGTGGGTATATATATATATATATATATATATATATATATATATATATATATATATATATATATACATATGTTCCAGAGAGGATTGGGTCAGTTTCCACAGGTGGAGAAAGACCTTACTCATATATTTTGGATATTAACCCCTTATTAGATATATGGTTTGCAAATATTTTCTCTCATTCTGTAGATTGCCTTTTCACTGTGCTAATTGTTTCCTTCATTGTGCAGAACCTTTTTAGCTTAATGTAGTCCCACTTGTGCATTTTTGCTTTTATTGCCTGTGCTTTTGGTGTCATATCAAAGAAATCATTGCCAAGACTAATGTTCTGAAGCATTTCCCCTATGTTTTCTTCTAAGAATTCTACAGTTTCAGATCTTACATTTAAGTCTTTAATCTATATCAAGTTTATGTTTATGTACAGTATAAGATAAGGGTCCAAGTTCATTCTTTTGCATGTGAATATCCAGTTTTCTCAACACCATTTATGAAAGAAACTGTTCTTTTCCCATTGGGTATTCTTGGCACCCTTGTTGAAGATCAATTGATCATATATGTGTGAATTTATTTTTGGGCTCTCTATTCTGTTCCGTTGGTTTATAAGCCTTTCTATATGCCAGCACCATACTGTGTTGACTACTGTAGCTTTGTAATGTATTTTGAAATCAGTTAAGTGTGATGCCTCCAGCTTTGTTCTTTCCCAAGATTGGTTTGACTATTCTAGGTCTCTTTGTCTCACATAAATTTTAGATTGTCTTTTCTACTTCTATAAAAATACCATTGGGATTTTGATGGGAATAGCATTGAATCTTTGTATCTCTTTGGATAGTATGAACATTTGGATAGTATGAACCAAATTATGTCTTTTAATCTATTAACATGGGGTATCTTTCCATTATTTGTGTCTTCTTTAATTTCTTTCAATGTATTGTAGTTTTCAGTGTATAAATCTTTCACCTGTTTGGTTAAATTTATTCCTAAGTATTTCATAATTTTTGATACTATTATAAGTGGAATTTTTTCTTGATTTCCTTTTGAGAAATTGAATTTATTATTCTAAACCTTCCCACCAAGGCATATTTGAATTCCATCAAAGATTTAGGGAAGGAATATTTCAAATCTTAAAAAAAACTCTTTGATAGTAGAAGGAACACTTCCCAACTTGTTTTATGGTGCTAGAGTTACCCTGATATCAAAATCTGACAAGGATATTATAAAACGAAGAAAGTTACAGAATAATAACCTTCATACACATATATCAAAAATACTTAAAAGTATAACAAATCAAATTCAACAATATTATGCTATCTTCAAGGGTGATTTATTTTGGGAATATAAGTTTGTTTATATTTAAAAATTATTTAATATAATTCATCATATTAATAGCATAAAAGAAAAATATATGATTAATTAATAGATGTATAAAAGACATTAAGAAAATTTAATACCCATTCATTATAAATATTTTAGCATATTAGGAATACAAGGATATTCCTCAATCTGGAAAATATTTACCTCTTTCCTAGTAAGATTAAGAACAAGGTAAGATTTCCCACTCTCACAATTTCTATTATATTGGAGGTCTTCATTGTATTGGAGGTCCTAGTCATTACAATAAGTCTAGAAAGAAAGGCATAAAAGAACAGAACAAAGAGTAAAACTGTTTCTATTTGCAGCAGAGGGCATGATTCAATTAGAAAATCTTTTAAACACTTGCTAGAACTAGTGTGTCTGCTTTGCATGAACATGGGATAGGAGGTAATATTTACAAATCAGTTATATTTTTACACATTGGCAGAAAACAATTGAAATTGAATTAAAAACAATTACATGTATTTTAGCATCAAAAATATAAAATACCAAGGGGTAAATTTTAACAAGTCTAAAAAAAGTCTTTAAACAAAGAGAACTCTACCGTTAAAACTATGAAAATGTTTCTGAGAAAAATTAAAGAAGATCTAAATAAATATAGACATATACCATGTTCACTGATTGGAAGACCCAATAGACATAAGATTTCAATTCATCTATAGATTGAGTAGTGTCCCAATTATAGTGCCAGATATTTTCAAGCTGATTCAAAAATTTATATGTAAATGCAAGCAACCTAGAATATCCAAAGCATAATTGAAAAGAAGAATAAAGTGAAAGGCTTACATTCCCTGACTTTAAGACTTGCAGTCAGCCTAAAGCTACAATAATCAAGAGACTAGAGTGCAGGCATAAAGAACGACAAATAGGTAAGTATACTAGAACAGAATAGATAGTCCAGGAATAACACCATACTTACATAGTTATTTGAATTTTGAGAATGTTGCCAAGGCAATCCAGTAGAGAAAGAAAAGTCTTTTCAACAAATGGTGCTAGAATAACTAGGTACTATATTGAAAAAATGAACTATATGCCTTACTTCACACCATACACAAAAAATTAATTAGAGATGGACCATAGACCTAAATGTAAAAGCTAAAACCATAAAGCTCTTATTGAAAAACGTAGGAGAGTATCTCCATGACTTAGTGGTAGATAAAGGTTTCTTATTTAGTACTGGAAATAAATAACCATAAAAGAAAATGTCAATCAATTAGACTTCATCAAAATTAAAAAATTTTGCCCATTAAAAGACACCATTAAGAATACAATAGGCTGGAGAAAATAATTGCAAAATACCTATTTGGCAAAGGGTTGGAATTCAAGATATACATAGAACTCCTTAATAAAAGGACAAGTAAGAAGGACAAAAGATTTGAAAGGACATTTCATAAAAGAGAATATATGAATGGCCTATAATTATATGAAAATATGTTCTATATCATTCATCATGTAATGTAAATTAAAATCATAAGATACCACTACACAATCACCAGAATGGCTAAAATTAAAAAGACTGAAAACATCAAATGTTGGTCAGGATGTGGAACAAATGGAACCTCATACATTATTGGTAGGGTACTAAAATTTTACAACCACTTTAGAAAATGGCCTGCCACTTTCTTTTCAAAAATTCATTCATTAATTAAATGTTTTAGCTTTATTGAGGTCTAATTGATATACAAAAAATTGCATATATTTAATATACCCATCTTGATGGGTTTGGACATATGCATATATCTGTGATATGATTACCACAACCAGGGTACTAAACATATCCAACTCTACAAAAAATTTCTTTGTGCTTCTTTCTGAATTTCTTTTTTGAGGGGGATAAGAATACTTCACATGAGATCTATCCTCTTAACATATTTTAAAGTGTTCAATACTGTATTGATAACTATAGGTACTACATTGTATAGCAGATCTGTAGAACTTACTCATCTTGCATGACACAAATTTTATACCCACAATTCCCTATTTTCTCCTTCTTCCAAGCCTCTGGCCACCACTATTTTATTCTCTGCATCTATGAGTTTGACTATTTTAGATACCTCATATAGGTGGAATCATGCAGCATTTGTCCTTCTGTGCCTCGTTTATTTCACTTAGCATAATGTTCTCTGAGTTCATCCATGGTGTCGAAATGCTAACATGCTTCTCTGTCTGTTAGGAAAATACATAGGAGTGGGATTCCTGTGTCATAGGCAATTTTATTATGAAACTAAACATACAGCTATTCTATGTCTCAGCATAGAATAGCTGTGTATTTACCCAACAGATATAAAGACACATTAACAAAAAAACTTATACGGTAATGTTCATAGCAGCTTTATTCATATTAACCACAAATTGGCCCACGTGTCCACCAAAATAAAAGTGGATAAACAAACAATATATATAAATATATACATAATATCACTCAATATAAAAAGAAATAAGTTATTGCTCCATGAGAAAACACAAATATATGTTAAAAACATTATGCCAAGTTAAAGAATAAGGAAGGCTTGTACTGTCTGATATATGCTGCATATGTATATAAGCTATTTGATGTCATTTGTTGAAATGTTAAAACCAGAAAATCTAATCTGTGGCAGAATAATATCAGAACAGTGTTTGCCTCTGGTGGTTGAGTTTAAGCAAGGGGACTGAGGGAGCATTCTAGTGTGAGAATAATGTTTTATATCTTAATGGGAGTTTGGGTAACACAGGTATATTCATTTGTTAAAATTCACTAACTATACACTTAAAATTTGTGCATTTCATTGTACATGAATTTTATAAAGGAAAACAACTATAAATAAATACTGAGCTTCTGTTAGTGATGTGCATATCATTTGAAAGTGTGCAGTTTGCTTTGAAATCTATCAAAAATAAGATTGATAAGTGAATAGAAAGATGGATAGATTGATATGTGATAAAGCATATATGTTAAAATGTTAAGGTAGAATCCAGATGGTAAGGATGAGGGTGTTCAGCATACAATTTTTTTCAACTTTACCATATGTATGAAATTTTTCAAAATAAAATGGAAAGAACCAACATACCTGCTTTAGTTACTGTATAAGCAAGAAGTGTTGATACCCTGACATTCATCTTTGCTCAAGCAGAACGTATTTCTGATGTTGCGTGTGAATGGGCTAAAGAGGTGGTTGGAAACTGTGCTAACCCTTCAATTGAGGCACAACCTAGACTTTGTGGCTCCTCATCATTTTAGTGCAAATGTTACTGCTAGGGTTTGGATGTTTGTGTCCCTCCAAAATTCATGTTGAGACTTAATCCTCAATGCAACAGTATTAAGAGGTGAGGCCACTAGGAAGTTGATTTGGCAGGCTCCACCCTTATGGAAGGGATCAGTGCCTTTATATAAGGGATTCAGAAAGGGAGTTTGTCCCTATTTCTCCTTCTGCCTCTTCTGCCAATGAAGATGCAGCACCAAAGTGCCATCTGGAAAGCAGAGAGTGAGCCCTCGCCAGACGTTGAATCTGCTGGCGACTTGATCTTGGATTTCTCAGCCTCTGGCACTGTGAGAAATAAATTTCTGTTATTTACAAATTACTCAATCTAAAGTATTTTTGTTTTAGCAGCAGGAACAAACTAAGATAGTCACCATTTGTCCACCTTAATAGAATTAGGGCCTCCGATGTAGGATTGTAATTTTGAATAGTACTATATTTGAATTGGCCTCTTATCAAGATGAGTTTGCTACAAAATATGTCCAAGCAGTTGAACATTTCAAGCTATGAGATGAGGATATATCAGTTATGTTCACTTTGATGTAGGTGTTTACCTGCTAAGGACAATAATTTTAATTTTACATATACATGATTATCAATATTGTATCTGTGCCCTTATTGTTTTTCTTCCTCTATTTCCAAACATAGCTGTAGGTTTGTATAAAATCTATGCCATGCTAATCAAAACTCAAGGTAAAAATATTAGTTTACTTAACTCTTCTGTCTTAACACTTACTTGTATAGCAATTTTTGCAGTTTTTCAGTAAATTCCTCAAATTGAGACATATGGACACATATGATCCTTTCCAGACATTTACATTCTTGTGAGCTGAGACCTTGTCTGAATTGTGCACCACCACTTCCTTAGTGCTTAAAACAATTCCTGGCATATAGTAGATGATCAATAAATGCCCATTGAATAAGTTAATAATAAAAATATGCTTAAAATATTAACTAGATATCAGTATTACACATTTTCTCCTTCTAGAGAAGTATTGTATATACTGTGCAATATTTTTAAATTACAAATTGGGTAAAATCCTCTGGATATCATATATATTAGCATTGCAGGAAGTCCAAAAGTTAGTTCATAAACAATGTTCTTTCGCTCTTGACTACAGATGACATTTATTACATAGGAATTCCTTGCAATAGAGCAAATGTTAACAGTTACCAGTCCAGAAAAATAGATGTTCTATAAAAATATATCTTTTATAACCATCAGATATATAAAGAGCAATGCCTAACTTAACCAGGAATCAGATTTCTAGCAATCTCAAAATGTTCATAAATTCCTAAAATATACGAAGTAGTCTGTGAATAGAGAGAAAAAAAGAAGACATAATTCTAGCATACTTTAAGAATGAAATATATAATACCCAATTGACCTGGAAGGGTGAAAATTTGGATTACTTATATAATAACTCTGTATATCTATTTTCTTGTAGAAATTTTTGGTTTCATCTAAGTTTAGTTTAGTGCGGAAGCTAAAACAACAACAGCAACAAAAACTACTACTACTGCTACTAAATGTGTACCAGAATGTAGGGAATCACTGTTTAAAGCTCAGAGTCCAGGAGCATTTAGCAGAAGGAAAAACAACCCTAGGTGAAGATGGCCTCAGGCAGTATCAAGACAGTATTATAACTGAGGTTAGTTAGTAAGGAAGACCTTGAATTATCAAGGAGTGGCTGAGACTGTAGACTAATCACTATATGTTTCCTATTCTACTTGGGCTTCCAGCTTCACTACATTTACCAACCTTCCTCCATTCATAAGACTGTTTTAGTCAATGAGATATTAGCAGAAGGGATTTATGTCACCTGTAGTTCTGGTCCATAAAATTTTTTACAGGTGACCCTCCATACTCTCCCTCAATCTATCGTGAGGATATTGATGCTTAGGGTGATTCAGGAAGCCACGATTTGAAGATAGGAGACATTCTGTCAGTTTGGATTTCTGAGTACTATGATAATCAAATCTCTATTGCCCTTGATCTAAAACTTCTATTTGGCCCTTTACTTGTGAGAAAGACAAACTTAAGAGAAAGCTCCTAAGTGTGCTGTGAAATCCAGTAGCGGTTAGTTACATGCATCTTCTAATTATTTCAGATTTCGCTAGTGCAACCAAGGAAGTGAATGTTTTTGTTCTAGTAAGTCTTTAAATTACTGGAGGATTACTTTGATTCAGCTGAAGCTTGCTTTCAGGCTTTATTAGGGTGGAGCTATTGAACTTTCCCCCTTACTCTTAGAGAGTATCCCTTACTCCTGGTACATGGTCATTGCTGCTAGAGCATGGCTATTCCAAGGTCTCAAGTGAAAGCCTGAGATGTTCACAAAGGCCTCTCTACTCTTGTTGGTCTTGACATCCAACACTTTCTTAACACACTTCAGCCTTGAAATCTTTGCTAAGTTCTCCATCCCCCTAGTGTTTTTTTTCTCTGCCAGACCTTTTGAAATCTTGACTTGTAAATGTGCATATTAGGAGTTGGTCAAGAGTCCTAGAGAAAATGGTTATGCAGATTTGACTTCTCCCTACCTTTGGGTCCTTCCTGTGTAATACCATGTCTCCAGATCACAATGTCTTGGGAGCTCCAAACTTCAATCTCTGTTCACCTGATCCAGCAAGACAAACTTTCTTCTTGTACTTTAATTCTCTGTGCCGTAGTTTAGAAAACACTCTCAGGGGGGAAAGCCAGGATAAATGTAGTACTCACCTTCATGTTCTCTTTCTTTCAATGGCTAGAGCCACATGTTGATTGCTAAACAATACCTGCAAGTTATTTTCCACCTTTTATGTCTTTTTGTGGTGGGAAGAGAGGTTTAATACCAGATACTCTAGCCATGACCAAAACCAAAAGCCCCTACCAGTATTGCTTATTTCTATAGTCATTACTTTCAAATGCCATGTTTTCATACTTTTGTTCTTGTTTTTTAACTTTTTCTTTATTCCCCATAAGACTTAATTTCTTACCCTCAAGAACAAAATCATTCATTTTCTATGAATAAGGGACCTTAAACAAATTACTTAACCTTCCTTATTCTCAGTTTGTTCGTTTAAAATGTTGGGTAATTTTAACAGGCAATGTTTCTCACAGTGTGTTCCACGTGCCATCCATATCAGAGTCATCCAGATAGGATGTTAAAAATATAGATCCTTTGGATTCTTCAGGTCTGCAAAATCAGAATCATGGCTGAATGGACCCTGAAGATCTGCCTTTCTACCAAGTTGCACAGAGGATCCTTATGTAGACTCAAGTTTGAGAACACTGTGTTATAAGGCCATTGTGAAGATTAAATGAGCTATATCTTATGAAGAACCTGAAATTTAAGTGCTTAATAAGTGCTAGTTTTCATCTTACTGTCTTCTACCCCATACACTTTAGGATATTTCAAATAGATGTGCCAATATGTAAAATATTTTGAAACTATTCAGAGAATAGAATTATATATATCCTCTCTATGTATAATGTGCTGCTATTAAATAAAATACCCCATGATCCAGCCTTTTTTGTTATCTATTAGAACACTCAATAAAAGAGACATTCACCTCTAAATTTGATGTGAAATAGGGAACTTAAAAGCCTTTCAGTAATCAGAATCTGTCAAAATATTTTAGCCTTGTAAAATATTTTGAAGGGTTACTATTTCTTCCTTTTCCCAGAAAATTTGAAAAGGAAACTAAAATTCAACAGGAACTTACACACTATATTAAAAAGGGAATCCAAATGTACTGGTATTCTGACTTGTGTTTATCAAAGTGAATCTAGTAAAGGAAGAAAATATCAGAAACTGAAAGAGTGCGGTGAGGTTCCAGCTTCACAGTTCCACACCAAGTTAATTGTCTTAATTGTTATAAGTGATTTAGAGATTTTTAACATTCATTAAAGTAAAATAAAAATAAATAGCGCCCCCAAGTAATATCCTCCTTGGCTTAATGACATGCAGAATCAATTGTGTATAGCATTTAACGTGCATTTTTAGAAAATTGGCTTCCTTTTTAGAAATGGCATCCAAGACATATCTGCAAGGCAATCATCATCAATTATCTGATTAATTCTGTTAGTTATAGCATAATTCTCACTGGAAATAGATTATACTGTGGGGGTTTTAGGGTGATAATTAATCGTGTGTCTCCTGCCCCTAGTTCAGGTTTGTAATCAATGAGAAAATTGCTAGGAGTAAGATGAACAAGGACCAAAATATTAGCCTTATTATTAGTAAACATAGGTTGGGAAGAGTTACTGGGATCCATGGCCACAACTGGGCTTTCTGCTACTTTTACTTCTGTATGAGCAACATAGCTGAAGAAATTGGATCTGCTGTGTAGGTTCAATTACCTAGGATTGTTGCCCCATATCTGCTGAGCCCTATTAGTGATGACTGAGTGAGACAGGCCTACAGACCTGCATCTAGAAGAAATGTCTTGGTCCTAATCTATGTGTGCTCACCTCAAGGGTACAGGAGGAACACAGCACAATTCACTCTTTGTGGGCAGGGATAGGAATAAAGAGAGCAAGGTAGCCCCTGAGTCAGATGTGTTTGGTTCCAAATGTGTACCAAATGTGTACCAAATATTAGGACATGAATTTTTATTTTAGGGTCAAGTCAGGAAGTTGGGGTGAAGGATACATTCATCTATAATATTTAGGATTAGATTAGAAGTTGTTTTTTAGGACCAAGTACGATATGTCCTTTCCAACCTTCTTCCTCCCTATAGATCTATCCACTCCACTATCTAGTAGAATTCAAAGCCATTAAGGGAACTTAGCATAAATTGATAACAACCAAATGCTACCATCCAAATACACAAATGCTAATGTCTATATTACATCCCATATCTGGATAGATTTAAATCTAAATATATATAGATATTTCTAAAGCTCTATTATGTATACAACATATTAACTACATATTATATGTGTAGCCCAGATGTGCATTGACCTTTGAGTTTCAAAGGAAGCTGGGTTAAACCCCATCCTATGAGCAGTGGCAGAGATTCTGCATGTGAGTGCGTGTGTGTATGTGTGTGTGTGTGTGTGTGTGTGTGTGTGTGTGTGTGTGTGTGTATGATTGGCGAGTTGGGCATGGTGGTGATGGAAGTGATGTCTGCATCATCCTGGTCACCTCGAATGCTGAGATCTTGCTTCTGATCAAACAGTTCAGTGTCTGGATTATCCTCTTCTGCCAGGTTTACTGTTCCCGTTCCACAATATACACATTGAACACAAACCTTTTATTCCATTTCCATCAAAAATCACAAAAATGAAAATACTCCCATGAGTCATTCTGGTGGATTCAGTCTTGGATACTTTCCTGAAGGTTTGTGATGATGAAGATGGCTTCAGTAAAGTCACAAAAATACACCAAAATCTAACATTTGCTATCCTTCTTTTACAAAGCCTTTTATTATCAACACTATATTATTTTCTATCTTTTCTCCTCTCCTCCTTTTCCTCTTCACTCTTCTCAATGTCTTTCCCATGAGAATTAAACTCTACCTCTTCTCAAATTATTTTCATTTTTTTCATGCAGTTTTCTACATCTCTCTCTGACATTCATCACAGGGCTTCAAAGTTAAAGCCATGGGCCACTTCCTTGTAGTATTATTTCTCCCTCCCTGAGTTTCTGCAAGGGTCTGAGAGCAGAAGAGCCACATAAAGATTTATTTACCCAGTGATATGATGTATACCATCAGAAGTCAGAAGGAAATTCCATCTCTTTTGACTTTAAATATTAATTTTTCACATTTATTAATAAATAAATTGGATACCTATCAATCCATCTATCTATCTTCTATTATGAAAGCATCATTAATTTCTACTTGCAAAATCTTAGCACTGGCTCTATAATTCAATAAATATAATCACAAGATTCTAAAGTCTCCAAAGGAATTTGATTGTTTACCAAGTTGCAATTATATTCCTACCCTACCTTGCACAATTTCAGTGTATCAAGCTGCCTTACTTACAGGACAAAACAACAAAATTTCCAAAGCTTTATGATTCTTGGCATTTCTATAATTACAACTAGAAATACTTATTTCACACAGAAGAGGTTTTTAGACATACATCTCTAACATAAGTAAAGCATATGATCTTTTTCTAAGAGTAGGTTTTCATCAGGAAATTGGTGAGCATACTACAGACACTTTGAATACTTAAAAGGAAAGGATGCCATCGAGTAAAGAGTGAATTAAGGCAGAAGTCAGGAATGATACACCAAATTTCTCTTAACATACAATTTGGCTGAAAGCTGTCCACATCCAACTTAGTAGCATTTTGGGGGCAGGTTTAACCCTAGTCCCTTCATTTCTGATAATAGTAGTTTTCTTTCTTTCTTTCTTTCTTTTTTTTTTTTTTGAGATAGAGTCTCACTGTGCTCAGGCTGATGTTAAACCCCTGAGCTGCAGCTATCCTCCCTCCTCGCCCTCCCAGGAAGCTAGGACTACAGGCGTGAGCCACCGCACCCGGCCTGATAATAGTTTTCAAACATAAATCTGGGTTATATTTTCACATAATTACTTTTGGTAAACAGGTTCTTTCATTTTTACATTTTACTGTTTGATCCAAAATCAATAATTTGGATGCATATATAGCAAACCAGCTCACTGATAGAGTTCCTAAGGAGACTGGCAGAGTAATTTGCTAAAGCACCTAGCAACAGCCCAGAAAACACTTTCTGTGTCTGAGAATGCTGATGAGAGGATTCTTTTCTAATTCTATTCTAAACGGAATGGAGAAAAATATGTATTTTTTCTTTTGATTGGAGAAAATGATGAGTGAATTTATAGCATGCTGTAGACCCTCTAGTGAAAGGGCTCAGAAATCTGTGTGTTTAACAAGCACTCCAGTTGATTCTTATAAGGCAATTTTTTAACACACTTCAAAAGGGAGGGGAGAAGGAGGAGAAGGGAATCTCTTGGGTGTGTTTCCTCCCAAAACAGTTTGCCCCTCAAACCAAGATCCTGATATATATTCCCCTAAGTGGGCGTGCCTAAGCTCCCCAAACCACAATTACTAATTGGCTATGTCACATGTCTCAGGTGTTTGGGGAGATAAATCTAGGATGTTAGCCTCTGCTAGATAAGATTAGTATTAGCAAGAGCTTGAAAGAAACACTAAAGGCTAATGAGGAAAATCATCTTTCCTATTTTTATTTTTCGTGATACTTATTCCAAAGTATCATTGTTAAATTTAGCATCTCTTCTTTGCTTCTCCCATTACATTCTAAACGCTTTAAAGGCAGAAATGGTTCCCCAGTCATCTCTGCATCCTCAGCCCTAATGCAACATTTGGTACATTTGTGATTGAGTAAGTGAAGGATTTAATAAATACTAAAATGGCTATGTTAAACAGTTTTATTTTTTTTTTATTTTTTATTTTTTTTATTTCAGCTCATCATGGGGGTACATAAGTTCAGGTCATATACATTGTCCATGTCCCGCCCATCCCCCCGAGTCAGAGTCCCAGGCGCGTCCGTTCTCATTCTCCAGACAGTGCGCCTGGCACTCATCATGTAGTCATACCTCCATACCCTCCCCCTCCCACCTCCCCGGGTCTGCACCTTCAAGCATGACCATTCCCCAGAGGGTGTGCAACGCACTCGTCATGTAGGCATACACCCATCCCCCCCCCCACGCCCCCATCCCAGTTTGATATCCAATTGGTATCCTTCCCTGATGTACATTTAGGTGATGATCAGGGAAACCAGTTTTCTGGTGAGTACATGTGATGCTTGTTTTTCCATTCTTTGGATACTTCACTTAATATAATGGGTTCCAGCTCTCTCCAGAAGAACCAAAGAGATGTCGTATCATTGTTATTTCTTATAGCTGAGTAGTACTCCATGGTATACATATACCACAGTTTACTAATCCATTCGTGGATTGATGGGCACTTGGGTTGTTTCCACATCTTTGCGATTGTGAATTGTGCTGCTATAAACATTCGAGTAGAGGTGTCTTTGTTAAAGAATGACTTTTGTTCTTCTGTGTATATGCCCAATAATGGGATTGCTGGATCAAATGGTAGGTCTACTTGAATCTGTTTAAGGTATCTCCATATTGCTTTCCATAGGGGTTGCACTAGTTTGCATTCCCACCAGCAGTGTATGAGTGTTCCTGTCTCTCCGCATCCATGCCAACATGTGTTGTTTTGGGATTTTTTGATAAAGGCCATTCTCACCGGAATTAAGTGGTATCTCATTGTGGTTTTTTTTTTTTTTTTTTTTATTTCAGCTCATCATGGGGGTACATAAGTTCAGGTCATATACATTGTCCATGTCCCGCCCATCCCCCCGAGTCAGAGTCCCAGGCGCGTCCTTTCTCATTCTCCAGACAGTGCCCCTGGCACTCATCATGTAGTCATACCTCTATCCCCTCCCCCCCCACCTCCCCGGGTCTGCACCTTCAAGCATGACCATTCCCCAGAGGGTGTGCAACACACTCATCATGTAGGCATACACCCATCCCCTCCCCCCACCCCCCATCCCAGTCTGATATCCAATTGGTATCCTTCCCCGATGTACATTTAGGTGATGATCAGGGAAACCAGTTTTCTGGTGAGTACATGTGATGCTTGTTTTTCCATTCTTTGGATACTTCACTTAGTATAATGGGTTCCAGCTCTCTCCAGGAGAACCAAAGAGATGTCGTATCATCGTTATTTCTTATAGCTGAGTAGTACTCCATGGTATACATATACCACAGTTTACTAATCCATTCGAGGATTGATGGGCACTTGGGTTGTTTCCACATCTTTGCGATTGTGAATTGTGCTGCTATAGACATTCGGGTACAGGTGTCTTTGTTAAAGAATGACTTTTGTTCTTCTGTGTATATGCCCAATAATGGAATTGCTGGATCAAATGGTAGGTCTACTTGAATCTGTTTAAGGTATCTCCATATTGCTTTCCATAGGGGTTGCACTAGTTTGCATTCCCACCAGCAGTGTATGAGTGTTCCTGTCTCTCCGCATCCATGCCAACATGTGTTGTTTTGGGATTTTTTGATAAAGGCCATTCTCACTGGAGTTAAGTGGTATCTCATTGTGGTTTTGATTTGCATTTCCCTGATGATTAGGGATGTTGAGCATTTTTTGATGCGTTTTTTGGCCATTCTTATGTCTTCTTTTGAAAAATTTCTATTCATGTCCTTTGCCCATTTTTTGATAGGATTGTTTGATTTTTCCTTGCTGATTTTCCTGAGTTCTAAATAGATTCTTGTTATCACTCTTTTATCTGATGTGTAGTATGCGAAAATTTTTTCCCATTCTGTAGGCTGTCTATTTTCATGACTGTTTCTTTGGCTGTGCAGAAGCTTTTTAATTTAATCAGGTTCCATTAGTTTATTTTTGTTGTTGCTGCGATTGCCTTAGGGGTTTTCTTCATAAATTCTTTGCCTAGACCAATGTCTGTAAGAGTCTTTCCTACATTTTCTTCTAGAATTCTAATCGTTTCCCATTTAAGATTTAAATCTGTTATCCACCGTGATTTGATTTTTGTGAGAGGTGAAATCTGTGGGTCCTGCTTCAGTCTTCTACATGTGGCTATCCAGTTTTCCCAGCACCATTTATTGAATAGGGACTCTTGTCCCCAGAGTATGTTTTTGTCTATTTTGTCAAAGATTAGATGGTTATATGAGGATGGTTTTATATTTGGGTTTTCTGTTCTGTTCCACTGGTCTGTGTCCCTGCCCTTGTGCCAATACCAAGCAGTTTTAAGCACCACAGCTTTGTAGTATAGTTTGAAGTCTGACAAATCAATACTTCCCATTTTGTTTTTATTGCTTAAGATTGCTTTTGCTATATGGGGTCTTCTCTGATTCCATACAAAGTGTATAATTATTTTTTCTAAATCTGTGAAAAATGATGTTGGTAATTTAATAGGAATTGCATTGAATCTATAGATTACTTTGGGTAGTATAGACATTTTAACGATGTTAATTCTTCCAATCCATGAGCATGGTATGGATTTCCACTTATTTACGTGTTCTGCAATTTCCTTCCTTAGCGTTTCATAGTTCTCTTTATAGAGGTCCTTTACCTCTTTAGTTAAATATATTCCTAGATATTTTATTTTCTTTGTTGCTATTTTGAAAGGTATTGAGTCCTTAATTTGGTTCTCCGATTAAATGGTATTGGCATATATGAATACCTCTGATTTGTGTGCATTGACTTTGTAACCTGAGACATTACTGAATTCGTTAATTAATTCCAGGAGTCTCTTGGTTGAGTCCTTGGGGTTTTCCAGATACAACATCATGTCATCAGCGAAGAGTGAGAGTTTTATCTCTTCTGTCCCTATTTGGACACCTTTGATTCTGCTCTCTTGTCTGATAGCTCTCGCAAGGACTTCCAATACTATGTTGAAAAGTAATGGGGACAGTGGGCAGCCTTGTCTGGTTCCAGTTCTGAGTAGGAATGCTTTCAATTTTCCCCCATTCAGTATGATGTTGGCTGTGGGTTTGTCATATATGGCTTGTATTATTTTTAGGTAGGTCCCATTTATGCCTATGTTGTTCAGTGTTTTTATCATAAAAGGGTGTTGAATTTTGTCAAATGCTTTTTCTGCATCTATTGAGAGGGTCATATGGTCTTTATTTTTGCTTCTATTTACGTGGTTAATTACATGTATAGATTTTCATATGTTGAACCACCCCTGCATCTCTGGGATGAAGCCTACTTGGTCGTGATGAATTATTTTTTTAATCAGCACTTGGATACGATTTGCTAGGATTTTATTGAGAATTTTTGCATCTACGTTCATGAGAGAAATTGGTCTGTAGTTTTCTTTTTTTGTTGCATCTTTTCCTGGTTTTGGTATCAATGTTATATTGGCTTGGTAGAATGTGTTGGGGAGAATTCCATCCTTCTCAATATTGAAGAATATTTTATGTAGGATGGGCACCAGTTCATCTTTGTATGTATGGTAAAATTCAGGTGTGAACCCATCTGGACCAGGGCTTTTCTTTTTGGGAAGGTTTTTTATTGCTGTTTCAATTTCAGTTCTTGATATTGGTCTATTCAGGAATTCTATTTCTTCCTGATTGAGCTTGGGAAGGCTGTGTGTTTCTAAAAATTTGTCCATTTCCTCCTCATTTTCCAATTTGTGTGCATAAAGATTTTTGTAATATTCATAGATAATGTCATGTATCTCTGTGGCTTCGGTTGTGATTTCTCCTTTCATGTTCCTGATGGAAGTTATTAAAGATTTTTCTTTTCTGTTCTTGGTTAGTCTAGCCAGTGGTGTGTCTATTTTATTTATCTTTTCAAAGAACCAACTTTTTGTTTTATTAATTTCCCTTATAGTATTTTTGTTGTCTTTTTCATTTAATTCTGATTTGATCTTAATAATTTCTCGCCTTCAGCTGGGTTTGGGGTCAGTCTGTTCTTCTTTCTCCAGCTCTTTGAGTCTATTCATTAAGTTGTCTATTTGTAAGTTTTCTGTCTTTTTGAAATAGGCATTTATGGAAATGAATTTTCCTCTCAGGACTGCTTTAGCTGCATCCCATAGATTTTGATAAGTTGTGTCACCTTTGTCATTTAATTCAAAGAATGTTTTGATTTCCCACTTAATTTCTTCCTTTACAAAATTGTTATTCAGGAGAAGGTTGTTTAGCTTCCATGACTTTGAGTAGGAATGAGAGTTCCTGTTAGGGTTCATTATTACTTTTATTCCATTGTGATCTAAGAAGATGCAGGGTATGATTTCTATTTTTTAAAATTTTTTAAGACATGCTTTATGACCTAGGATATGGTCAATCTTAGAGAATGTCCCGTGAGCTGATGAGAAGAATGTATATTCAGTGGATTTCGGGTAGAATGTCCTGTAGATGTCAGTCAGGCCCATTTGTTCTAGCATTCTGTTTAAGTCTACTATGTCTTTGCTTATTTTCTGCTTGGAGGATCTGTCCTGTGCTGTCAGTAGGGTGTTAAAGTCTCCAACTATTAAAGTGTTGTTGTCTATCATTTGGTTTAGATCGAGTAGGATTTGCTTTATGAATCTGGGTGCGCCTAGATTGGGTGCATATATGTTAAGTATGGTTATGTCTTCTTGTTGAATTGTGCCTTTCACCAGTATGTAGTAACCGTCTTTGTCTTTTATTACTTTTGTTGGTTTAAAGACTAAGTTATTGGAAATTAAAACTGCCACACCAGCTGTCTTTTGGCTACCATTTGCTTGAAATATCAAGTTCCATCCTTTTATTTTCAGTCTAAATACATCTTTGCCGGTTAAGTGAGTTTCCTGAAGGCAGCAGATACTTGGTTTGTGTTTTTTTATCCATTGGCCCAGTCTATGTCTCTTGAGTGGGGAATTCAGGCCACTGACATTTAGTGAGAGAACTGATAATTGGGACAGATTTCTGTTTATCTTATTGGGTAGAACTTCATTGCTATGTTTTCTCTCTTGAGCCATTGTGGCTAGAATTTGATCTTTAGCTCTTGGGTGGTTTTACATTCGTGGGTCTTTGTTGTGATGATCCATGTGTAACTCTCTTTTGAGTACTTCTTGGAGGGGTGGTCTTGTCTTGGTGAATTCCCTCAGTCCTTGTTTATCTGAGAATGTCTTAATTTCTCCTTTATATAGAAAGCTTAGCTTAGCTGGGTACAAGATTCTAGGCTGGGCATTATTCTGTTTCAGAAGAGTGAGAATGGGGCCCCAACTTCTTCTTGCTTGTAAAGTTTCAGTTGAGAAATCTGGTGTAATTCTAATGGGTCTCCCTTTGTATGTTACTTGTTTCTTTCTCCTTACAGCTCGAAGAAGGGTCTCTTTAGTGGATATTTTGGTCAGTCTGACGACTACGTGGCGTGGTGTTTTCCTATTTGCTATGAATCTACCAGGGGTTCTTTGAGCTTCTTGAACCTGTATATCTAAAGTTTTAGCAAGGCCTGGGAAATTTTCTTCTATTATGTCTTCAAATAGTTTATCCAGCCCTTGCTTATTATCTTCTTCACCTTCAGGGATGCCTATAACTCTCACGTTAGGTTTCTTCGCATAATCCCACATTTCTTGAAGACTCTGATCTTTTTTCTTATTTCTTTGCTCTATCTCTGTGACTGTCTTATTTAATTGGAAAGAGTTATCTTCGATCTCTGAGATTCTGTCTTCTATTTGATCTACCCTGTTCTTGAGACTTTCCACTGTGTTTTGTAGCTCCTTGAATAAATCCCTCATTTCTAGGAGTTCAGTTTGGTTTTTCTTCAATATTTCTATTTCTTTAGTGAATTTTTCTTCCAAATCCTGGAATTTTTTTGTGGTTTCTTTGTGTTGGATATCAATTTTTTCTTGTATATCATTCAGCTTATTTATAACCCAAGACTGAAATTCTTCTGGTAACATGTTGGTATTCTGAAACTGGCTTGTGCCAATTGGAGGAGAGCTGGTATTTCTCTTTGGGGGCAAGGTTTCCGTTTGATTTTTTGTGCTCCCCATATTTTTCCGCTGAGCCCTTCCCATCTGGCTCTATTGTTAGATCTTTTCTCACAGCGTTAGTCTAGTTAACAGCACGTCTTGTACTTTGTTCTTAGGCTGTGAAACAGTCTAGGTATGTTGCTTCCTTTGTCTAGAGGGGGAGACTGTTCTGTGTTGTTTAGAGTTTTTTTTCTATCTCAGTTGGGGGACTGCTTCTGATGGGTCCACCCCCAGAGGGTTGGCTTGACCTAAGACCAGTTTGGCAAGTTAAATCACTGTGTTGTGGACTGTCAGTTAGTAGGCAGGATTCACACTATTTGCAAGCAGAAAGCCTCTTCTCCCTCTCTTTTTCTTTTTTTTTTTTTCCCCCTGTCTTTTGGTTCTTCCTCTGGATGTGTGGTTTCTGTCTCTTTCTGCAGGAAAGACACTGGCTAGGTGGAGGAGGCAGTGCCCTCACTCCCTCAGTGCCCCAGGTGCTGCAGCTCCCACGGGCAAAGGTCTACACTGTCCCAGTGTTCCCAAGGTCCAGGCTCCACACTCTTGCGTCTGGGGAAGCACTCAGTGTTCACACCTGGGAAGGGGACCTGGAGAGGGTCTATGGATCAGGGGATGGAGCCTCCTGGGGAGCCGTCTGGCACCCTATGGCTCTGCAGCAGTTAGACCTTGGCCCGCACAATTGCTGCTGCCCACCCGCAGATCACTGGCACTGGGGGGCAATTTTCAGGGTCCGATAGGAATCAGAGCTGGGGGTCTGGAGCGCTCAGCAGTATACAGTAGCTCCTGGGCTGGAGGGCCACCGGAAAGGAGAAAAGAAAAAGAAAGGAAAAAAAAAAAAAGAGAAACAATATGAATAACAAGAAGAAGAAAGAGAAAACAAGAAAGAAAAGAGAAAGAAAGAAAGAAAGAGAGAGATAAAAAAAAAATCCCGCTTTAATATTTCACGCTCGCGGCCCCCTCGCCTCGGTGCAGGTCCGCGTCTGTCCCTTTAAGAGATAGGGCACCACGGAGACC
Organism: Lemur catta; assembly: GCF_020740605.2. NCBI lineage: Eukaryota > Metazoa > Chordata > Mammalia > Primates > Lemuridae > Lemur > Lemur catta. The sequence goes on from NC_059136.1 coordinate 43,928,162, forward strand.
CGCCCGAGTCCAAGCTCTCGCCCGCCTATGTCACCTGTCCTCGGAGCTCCACGTCTCCCGCGGTGATTCTGCACCAATTTCAGCCAGATCCTTGACCGAGTGGATGTGGGGGTCAGTGGGGAGATCAAGCCGCTTTGCTGTGGGGCTGAACCCGCCCCACTGTCCGGTGAGGCAGGTATGGCCGTCCCGCACTCCGCTGTCTGTTTTCCGTCCCGCACTCTCCAAATTATCTCTGTCTGATTCCCACTCGCCTCTGTTTTTTCTTGTTCCCTGTGTCCCACGGTGATTCTCCGTGGGTTCACCCCACAGTTCCTGTGGAGGAACAATCTGCTAGCGTTGTGGCAGGTCGAGATCCATGCCTTCCTTTCCGGGAGCAGGAATCCAGGAGGTCACCTCCACTCCGCCATCTTGCCCCTCTCATTGTGGTTTTGATTTGCATTTCCCTGATGATTAGGGATGTTGAGCATTTTTTGATGCGTTTTTTGGCCATCCTTATGTCTTCTTTTGAAAAATTTCTATTCATGTCATTTGCCCATTTTTTTAATAGGATTGTTTGATTTTTTTCTTGCTGATTTTCCTGAGTTCTAAATAGATTCTTGTTATCAGTCTTTTATCTGATGTGTAGTATGCGAAAATTTGTTCCCATTCTGTAGGCTGTCTGTTTATTTTCATGACTGTTTCTTTGGCTGTGCAGAAGCTTTTTAATTTAATCAGGTCGCACAGTTTTAATGAAAAAATCTTCAGTGCATAAGGAATGGAAAATTCTTAGCATACACTCATATATAGCAGGCACATAGGCATTACAAAATTGAGGATCAGACTGCAAAAAGGAAAGTCACAAGGTGACAGTTTTATGACAGTGCCTATATGCATTTGATTCTATTGCTTAGGCAAGTGAAAATTTCCCCAGCTGGGCTTTTACTTCAAATTAACCTTAGTCTCCAGCAGCAGGAACAATTATTTGGACCTACATTTAGAGACAGGAAAAGGAAAAAGATTCTTCTTTCATGCCTCATTAGGCTACGGAATAAGTAACACAATACAAATGTCCCTGAAAGGATTAATGATACAGCTCAAGATAGCTACTATTTGCTCTAATTGGAAATACGATCATCATTTCCTCTGATCTTCGGATCTGGGGATGAGCAAGGATCACAGCTGAACAGTAAGTACAGAGGCAACTGGAGAGAGATGAAATCATCCTGAAATCAGCTATTCCCAGTTTATCCAACACTTCTCTCCAATTTTGCATATTCCTGAAAGCAGTAGCCACTGGACTACATGGTGCAGTTCCAGTATTTCTGATTGGTAAACTATTGTCCCCAGGACTATGAGTACTTTGGGCATGTTAATAGACTATTGCAGGGGGTCCATATGGAAATGGTGAGAACCTAAGCAGTCATGTATACTTTGAGTGGAACTGTCCTAGGCTGATGTGCTCCAATTCTTGGAATCCCCATTTAGCAAAAGAGCTAGAAGAAGAACTTGTTATTTGAGAGAAGACATGATATTTCATATATGTGTAGGAAGACTCCAAACTCTATACTATTACTAGTAAAGAATATAATGTTGGGAAGCGATTCTAGGTATCTGTTAGCTAGCCAGTTGTTTTCTATCACATCAACCCATTGTACAGCACAGTGCTTAAGAGTACCTCTGAGAGCCAGATTCCTTAGGCTTGATGCCTGGCCCCTCCAGTACCATCTATGTGACTCAAGGCAAGTAACTTAACCTCTCTGTGCTTCAGTGTTCTCATCTGAAAAACGAGGATAATAATATTCCCTGCTTCATAGAGTTGTTATGAGAATTAAATGAGTTAATCTATGCAAAGTGCTATGTTATCTGGTCTATAGCAGACACTTTCCATATATATTGCTTGTTATTAATTCTCTGCATGGGACTTAACACAATCAGCTATTTGTCCTGTTGATTTAAATTGTTTGTGTCATTGTGTATACAGTGCAGTCCACTAGAACGTAGCTTCCATGAGAACTGGGACCTTGCTTGTATCAATCATCACTGTATCCTCAGAATTCAGACTAATGTCTGATGGAGATTAGATAATCAAAAAATACTTCTTGAATGAATGAGTTAGGTGGAATCATATGAAATCATGATGTTTGACCATTATTGAACTGCCAAATGGTAGCTTCAATGGTTCAAATAAAAAACAAATAGAATAAATACCCTGGCATTGAGGATAGCCAATTTGGGTTCTCAGTATAGCTAGCCACCTAATAGCTATGTGACCTTGAAAAGATTTCTTCATTTTTTTCTAATTTATAGTTTGGAGATGATATATACCTACCTTCAAGAGTTGTTTTGGGAATAAAAATAAATAATGTATGTGAAAGTAACTTGCACATAATAAACAAAACATTTTTTTGGAAACAAAGTACATTTTAACATTAATATAGCACTTTAGAATTCCCAAATTGCATTTGTAAGTTTTATATCATTTGTTTCCTGTAACAATAGGAAATGGTACAGATAAAAGAGAACGTTATTAGGTAAGGATAATTATTCACTACGAGGGGACCCACTTAAAGCTGCAACAAAATGTCATCATATATAAGGGAAAAAGGATTCAATTGAGACTTTATCTTGAAAAAAAAGATAAAGCAATGAAACTATTTTTTCACAAATATAATATTGGTTATAATAACAATGAGGGCTAATTATTTAAAATAATGATTTAAAAAATATGGTTTCTGGCAAAACTATATGAGAACACAATGTAATAGCCTTTTATGCTTAATTAACTTTCAAAGCATCATCAAAAAGTTCACTTTTCAGAAATATTGAAACATTCCTAAGGACTTTTATTATTATTTTGATATTTAAATCTTTTTCCTTTACTAGTTATGCCTTTTCATCAGTCTTAACCTTTTCTCTGTTCTATAATTTTGAGCTGCCTAACTAGGCCAGATCCTTCTATGTCAGTTACTTTGTGTGTGATTTGCACTGTCCTCTTGCACTCTTCTCATTCATTGCTTGGAATTCTGAAACTTTTCTGAGATTTAGAGTTTTGCTTGGCAAAGGATTTGCATGATATTTATAGACTAATGATCAAAGACATTGATTTATGGGTTAGAGATAAATACAAATCTTAAGAGAAAAGGGATGTGGAGAGCAGACTAATTTCATAAATGAGCAACTCATTAGGGCATTAGAGAATATTTTCATGTTATAATAGCTTTTCTTTCTTGTTCAGTCTTGTTGTGCAGACTCAGATAATAAAATTGTGATACTGAGGAAGCTCTGTGTTATTACTGTCTTCAGTTTATAAATGATTAAAATGCAGCTCAGAGAAGTTTAGTGACTTAAGGCAACACAGCAAGTAAATATTCTGCCCTAGTCCATGCTCTTTATGCAAAGAAGCAGATAAATTTGGGATTAAGGGTGAATCTATTTTTTCCTTTTATGTTGCACTTTGGATTTATGCTTTACTATAATATGGAGTCTCTTCAAAGGACTCATCATTTTGAATAGATGTTAGGATTTTGGAGAAGTCTCAGGTCCCAAATTCAAGTATTTTCTTCTGTAGCTGATGTTGATCTCCATAGAAAATGATTGAAGTTCCCATGTATAATAATTACTTCTTGAGAAGAATTAGTGGCATATTGGAAGAAGTTTTTAACTGAGAATCAAGAGTTTTAGGTTCTAGGTTTAGCTCTGATGCTAATGAATTGTCAAAAATCAAGCATGCCCTTGGGCAAGAAGTCTTCTCATCCTGAGTCTTGGTTTCCTTAACTCTAAAATAAAGGTTCTGAATTCAGTGATCAACAAGGTCCTTTCCATATGAAGATTCCACATGTCCACCTACCATCTGCATTCCCCTGCAGGCCAGGCAGGAGATGCTATACTGCTACAAATTTGAACTATGAGATCTGGCACAGGTGGAGTGTGACTGCAACTCTGCACTTTCCCTCTACCTGTAATTCTCCTTTTCCCTTCCTTTAAACCTCAAGTTCTCTAGCAGCCAGTAGATTGGTCAAAACATAACCTCAAGAGTCAGACATCCCTGGGTTCAAATCTCAGCCCTGTGAAATTAGAAAACTCTCTGAGTTTCAGGCTTCTTATTTATAAAATCAGATAATTAGACAAATACTAGCTACTAGTAAAGATTAGATGGTTAATAAATGTGAAATATTCGGTACATAGGAGAAACTCAGGAAATACAAGCTTCCTCACTCTCTCTCCACCTTCTCCAAATGTAAAGGTGTAAAACACATTTGCTATAGGGCTGCCACACTCCCGTTACTGACAGAACATAGAGATACAAATGGTTAAGAAAAAAATATTAATTGAAATGGACTAATATACCTACTTTATAAACAATGCATGTTTAAAAGGCTGAATTTTGAGGCTGTCAGTTGTATGTGAATTCACTTGGAAGACTCTGATCTCACTAATGAGATCATGTCTAAGTTAGCATCTTTTAGCGACCTTGGACTTCAGGCCATTCCTTGGCTTTCTTGCTAATATCAGAAAGCTTAGTGTTTTTATCGCCACAAATAATGTACAGAATCGGATCTTCCTTTTAAAGGTTTTCTTAGTATCTCACTATCTCACTTCTTTCAGATAGGCCAAGCTGACAATTTCCTTAGGTGCACTGAATAGAGGCCCTCTTGGATGATGCTCATTTCTTCTTCTAGATTTACTTTGGCATCTCAGTTCCTATTTTTTCTATCTACCTATCATCTATCTATCTATCTATCTATCTATCTATCTATCTATCTATCCATCCATCCACCCTGTGATGTCAAATATTTTTTTGATTTGAGAACTATGTAGAATACTCACAAATAGGTTTTCAGGGTAAAAAGTAAACCAATTGCATTTGTCATTGTATTCAGTTATCTTCCAGAGTAGCTTAATTAAATTTTATTTAATGAAATGAGTTCCTACCATGTGCACTTGCATATAATTTCTTTTGAGAAGATCCAGACAAAATTATTGCCATCCCTAAAGCTCAAACTTTAGTCATTCAGAAACTGTCAAGCTGTCCAGCAAAAGGAATCCAAAGTCAGGTCAACCTCCAAGAGAGCCCAGTTTCACTTCACCATCTCTGTCATTGTCATTCTGTAATTCTGGTTTTCTGTGCAAGGACATGGGCAGAAAGCCAGGCAGGAGTTATGCCACTGCTCTGGCAACTGAGTAGTTTAAGAATCCTGTTTTCAAGGTTTGGAATAGTAGCCATTTATACGTGACCAGAAACCCAGAAGTGGCCAAGAGTTGAGGTGGGCATTAAGGATTAAAGAGGCAGTTAGATATTAGGAGAAGAGGTGAAACTGGAGAAGGAGGTGGGTTATAGACACATTAAATCAAGACCTGGTGACCAGAGCACAGAGTACGAAATTAGTACAGATAGAAAGATGTTTCTATCTAGGTGCATATGACAACCATCTTTTTTACTTATTTATTATTTCCTTTTTTATGCACAGGATTAGGGAATTTAATCCCACTCCATAATCCTGCTCCATAATCATGGCACAAAAAAATAGATAGCAGCTCCAACAGGGGCTGTTTTTCTGTTTGTTTTCTACAGCAATGTCAAGCCCATCTGTTATATTTCAAATGGTGAATGGAAGACAGAGCCATTTTCCTAAGTTTCAAAGACACATATCATTGCCATATCTATAAACTTTAGTTCGAATAATTATTTCACTACATTGAGTGGGAGGGTCCAGAGGGTAAAGGCAGTGTTTCCTTTTCTTTTGAATGCTGTGGTCCCTGGCATACGCTCTGGCTCATGGCAGATTCTCCATATATACTTTCTTGAATTGAGATGCTTAGATTCAGAATGTTAAGAGCAAAACAGATCAAGCCAGCTCTGTTCTGAAACAATGTTGTTTTCCTTAAGCCATCACTTTCCCTGAATTGGAAACTTTACTTGATCAATAATGACTTTTCTGAAAGCCATTAGTCCAGAACCCCATAGATTGACTTTTGGGGCTACTAGGCACTGCACATCTGTCACTCCTCTTTGACAATCTGCAAGGTGCTGCTGCAGCATCTGTAGAGAGTGGATTAATAATGCTGTCCTGCTTTGTGTGAGAATCCCCAAGGTGGAACGGGAGGCCCAACACAGAGTCTGCACATGCTTAGCATGCTAGCTGGAATTAAATACGTCATTTGAAAACCAAGACACACAAAGAAAAAAAAGTAGAAACAAATCCCTAGCTTTCAATTGCATTGTAAATAGCACTGAGTGAGGCTTAAGTGTAGACTTCTGCCTGGATTGTTCTGAATCTAAATGGTTTATCTATTGCAGAAGAGTGGTTGAGTTATTTTAATATTTGAGACTAGGTAAAAATGTTGAGTATATCAGCTACTTTACCCTTACATTCAACCATTCATTCACTCATCTGCCAAATATCTGTTGGACACCCATTATAAGCTGCAGATAAAGCAGTGAAGAAGAGAAATTCCCTATCCTCATGGAGCTTATGTTCTAGTGGTAGAGACAAACAATGAATAAGTGAACAAATAAATAGATAACATAATGCCATCAATGAATAACAATAACTCACAGTAAGGTTGATATGGCGGTACCCTAATGTCTGATACCAGATACCATGAGTGACAGTGACAGATAATAATCAGGGATGGTCTTTCTGAGGAAGTACCCTTTGAGTAGAGGCATGAATGAAGTGAGGGTGGCGATCACACAGATATCACGGGAAGAGGTTCCTGGCAGAGCTCAAAGGCTCTGAGGTAGGAATGAACTTGGCCTTCTGGGAAGCAGCAATAAGGTTGGTGAGATTGCATAGGAATGAGTAGGGAGAGGGTGACAGGGAATAGAATGAGAGAGTAGAAGTGGGCAGCTCATAAAACGCATGTTTGCTGGGATTTTGGATTTTGTTCTAAGTGTGACTGAGAAGACAATTGAGGGTATACGAAAGAGGGGAGAGAATAAGATCTGACTTCCATGTTTAAAAATTACACTGTCTGACAAGCAGAATGGTGTTCCTCCAAAGATGCCCATGCCTGATCCCTGAACTGTGAATATGTTACCTCACATGACAAAGGGGAATTAGAGTTCCAGATGGAAGTAAGACTGCTAATCGGCTAGTATTAAGATAGAGAGATTGTTTTCGATTATCACAGCAATCCCAATGGAATCAAGTGGTAGGGGAAGAGATCAGAGAGATGCAATACGAGAAGGAAGACTCAATCCATCACTGCTGGCTTTAAAGGTGGAGGAATGGGGAAGGTATTGGATTCACATTAGAGCTTCTAAAAAAGAATGTAGCCAGCGAATACCTTGATTTTAGCCCAGTGAAACTCAAGTTGGACTTCTGACCCACAAAAGAGTAAGATGATGAATTTGTATTGTTTAAACCACTAAGTTTGTAGTAATTTGCTACAGCAGCTATAGAATCTTAATACATTCTAGTCTCTGTGTATGGTATGAACCGCACCATCTAAGAGTGGAAATACAGAGTGCTAGGTGGTTGCTATTGTGATTTTATCAACCAGAGAAAATGGTGGTTTAAACTAGAGGGACAACAATGGAGGTGGTGGGAAGTGGTCAGATTTGGGATATGTTTTCAAGCTGACAGAAATTGTCTTGGATAATTCCTGGACTTTTGGACTGAGCCATTGTGTCTGAGCAACTGAATGAGTAGTGGTGCATTTACTGATATGGGGAAGACAGGGGAGATATGGTTTAGGGAAGAAAAGCAAGAGTTCTGTTTTAGAAATTTAAGTTTGAGATCCCTTTCAGATACCCAAGTGGAGATGTTGATTAGGCAACTGGATAAATGACTCTGAAGTTCAGGAGATAGGTCAGGGCTAGAAACTTTGGGACAGCAAACAGCAAAATGGAAAAGGCTTTGGTTCTAGATATTACAGTGCCACTATATCAACCTCAACTGCTTATACTTGAAATGTTATGTGAGAAGAAAGAATGACTTTCTCTAGTGGAGGCTTTTATTATTTGGGGTCTTATAGTTTCTAACCTGATATACTAACTAATCCCCAGAACTATTTAATCACTTTACTTTCAAAAAATTTGAATTGCGCAAATTACTCAAATTAACTCCAGAGAATAGTATAATCTAGCTTACTTTGTTGCAGTTTTAGGCACATCACCATGAATATTTCCTGATCATATGTTCATGTCAAAACTTGCTGGGACAACCTGGGTGACAAAGGCAGTTTGTGGTTTCAGTAGAGTGGTGGGTAAAGCCTGTATCTGCAGTTGAAAATGGCTCATCACAATGTTGACATTGGGAGCAGCCTGAGGAAGAAAGAGAGGGGAGGATGAACCACTTCCTTTTTAGGGTATGATCTTTCAGGCGCATACATCTCTTCTACTCATTTCTTCTGGCTCAGAAATAATTTATGGTCCCATTTAAGGGGTTTTTAAGTCTGAATGGCCATCTGTGCAGTTAGGATTTGGGGGTTCAACTAATAAGTATGAAAGAGAAAGTAGATGTTGAAGACAACAGTAATTTTATCCCAGTCTGTTCCTCTGGCCATGCTAATATTCTTATTCTTCTCTCTGATTCTAGAACACACTCACTCTTCCCCAAGGGTCACATGCCAGTTATTGCACCTAGTTCAAACCCCAATTCTGCAGATGATGCATAGTCTTCTTCAGCAGGAGTAGGTGTGGTTGCTTGTTTGTGGCCCAGTGAATTATTACCTATAAGACCAGTTATTTGACCCCCACAAGTGTAAAACAGCTTATTAGAAGCTATAGAGCTGCAATCAAAACACACCAATAAAAAACAAAAGCCCTCCAGTTTAGAAAAGGGAAAAATCTGAACAAGTGGCACTCACTTTACATCAGTGATCAGTTACTGTCATGCAGGAATAGCAAAGACTCCTGTATTAGTTTGCTAGAGCTGCCATAATAAAATGCCACAAACTGAGTGGCTTACACAACAGAAATTTATTTTCTCACTGTTCTGGAGGCTAAAAGTCTAAGATCAAAGTGGTGGCAGTTTGGTTTCCTCTGAGGCCTCTCTCCTTGGCTTGCAGATGGCCACCGCCATGCTGTGTCTTCTCATGGCCTTTCTTCTATACACATCCCTGGTGTCTCTTCCTCTTCTAATAAGGACACCAGTCACTTTGGATTAGAGCCTGCCCTAATGGCCTCATTTTAATTTATTCACCTCTTTAAGGACCTTATCTCCAAATGCAATCACATTCTGAGGAAGTGGGGATTAGGGCTTCAACATAGGAATTTGTGGGGGAATACAATTCTGCTCCTAATAACTCCTTCCTCTGTCGGTGAAGTAAATTCCTTCTTTAGCTCAACTGGCATGCCTAGTTTTTCTCTCTGAGCATAATTTTCTGGATTAATGTCCTTTGTGTCTGCCCCAGGGCCCAGATTACAGAGCACCAGATGAGGTGAAAGAGGTTCTTGCCTTGGGCATGATATTAAGGAAACACAAAAACTCAGTAATCAAGATAAAAAATGTTTTAATAAAATATTGTAAACAAACAATGAAAGCAAAGACCTGTGATAAACAAAATATAAATTTCTAGTAAAAATAGGATAGTATTACTGATTTTCCCCTTTTTTTCCAGCCTCCAATATGGCATCCCAAGCCACTTCCTACTGATCTTGTCACTATTAAAAATGTTGACATTTTGTTCATCAGTAATTTTTTTGCACTAATTTTTATTGTTTAAAATATTGCATGAAAATAATATCTTGATTACTGACATTTTTGCACCACTTTAAAGTTTAGGTCTGCAGGCCAGCCCCTCAGCTCACCTCGCACTCATCCTGTTCCCTCATCCTTCAAACCCTGGCTTTTTCCTCTGGGAATTTTTCCTTATCCATTGTCCTTTCACTACATCTGAAGTGGACAGAGGGAGGGATCTCTTTCCTGGTGACCAAACCATGCTCTGCTGGTGCAGGTTCAAAGATCTGTAGGTGTTTGGGGCATGTAACTAACCCCAGGCTTTGGCCAACTGGTTTCTCATTCATTCGGTAACATAATTTCCTCCAAAACCTAGTCAATTTCTGGTCTATTTCTGTCTATCAAGTCTATAAGACCATAACAGCAGCCAGTGGTCTCATCTAACATATTGCTTAAGTGCGTCTATTCCAGTCATTCATTTTTTGTCATCTGTGCACTGCCCACCCCACCCTGGCATTTTTCTCTAAGGTAGCTGAGACCATGAAAAAAGAGACTTGGGTGGAATGAAATATCTTGAGTCCAGTTTGTGCCATTGTGCCCTCTCCCGTTGTCTGGCAGAGAACATTTACTGGGAGCTGCTTGGGAAAAGCTTGGGATACAGCTTATCTCCTGCTACTTCCTCTGAATCACCAGAGTAAAGAAGCTATTAACCTTTCAGCCCTGTAAGGCTCCAAATATCTGCACCCTGTCCCAGGCCACTGAAAAAAAAAAAAAAGAAAAAAAAAAGAAAAGAAAGAAAAAAGTGCCTATCTAAACAGAGCTGAATTTTCTTCCATCTCTATTTTCAAGCAGGCTGACTCATGGTGGAGTCTAGCTTATTCATGTAGGGTCTTTCTAAAAATGGCAAAAAGCAGTCAATAGTAACACACACTGATATTCAGGAAAAAATTCAACACGTTCCTATAATGGGCTAAGTTAGCATAGGTTCTGATTTCCAAGTATCACAAGAGACATTGTGGTAGGTAGAATAATGGCTCCCTCCAAGATATCTATGTTCTAATCCCCAGAACCTGTAAATACATTACCTTACATGGGAAAGGGGAATTAAAGTAGCAAATGCAATTAAGATTAATTATCAGCTGACTTTAAGATGGATTATCTAAATGGATCCATAATAATCACATGGATTTTTAAATGTGATTGAAGAAGGCAAAAAGAGGAAGTCAAAGTGATTTTATGTGAGAAAGATTTGACCTGCTATTGCTGGCTTTGAAGATAGAGGAAGGGGCCATGAGCCAAGGAATGCAGGCAAGCTCTAGAAGCTGGAAGAGACAAGGAAATGGCATCTCTCCTAGAGCTTACTGAATAGAACATAACCATGACTACAACTCGATTTTAGCCCAGTAAGACCTATTTTGAGTTTCTGACCTCTAGAATTGTAAGATAATAAATTTGTGTTGGTTTAAGACATGAAATTTGTGATAGTTTGTTAGAACAGTCATAGGAAATGAAGGAAGCATTTTAACCAAATATTTTGCTATTTGATTTCTAGCCTGAAATTTTTATATCCTTGCCACTAACTTTCTAACCATTAAGCCAATGTCATATGTGTTCAGTTGTATTCTGTCATTACCCCAGCTGTATGTACCAGATTCTGTTTATTAGTGCATTGCTTCATAGCTCTGACAAGGCCCATATAACTCTAGATGAAGCAAGATAGAACTAGATTTCTGTTTTACGTAAGTCTAAAGAGAAGCAGACCAGGGCTGGTGGGGCTGTTCTATGGGCTGATAATTCAGACCTTTTTCTTGTTCCTCTGCCATCCCCAGATATTGCTTCCATCCACATGATTGAAGGAGACTCACCATCATACTTTAGTTACTGGGATGAAGAAGTGGGAAGTGAAGAGCACACACCTTTCCTTTAGAACTATAACTTGGAAATTGCATATATCACTAACATTCACATTTTATTGGCCTCAAATTAGTCACATGCCAAATTTAGCTGCAAGGGAAGATGGTAAGTGTGATTTTTATTTTGGTGACCATGTGCTGAACTAAGATTCATGGATTCTATTACTACAAAAAGGGGGGATAATGGAAATATCAATTCCTGCTACACACAGGTGACATTGCATTGTGCAAAGGAGAAACCGATTTCAATTTGCAGTCCAAGTAGGAAAAAAAAACTTACTCCAACAAAGTGACTTTAAAATTTTTACAGTGGGCACTGGAATGGCATGGGGTCATCACAGAATCAGCATTCCTGCAAGGATAGGATATATAGCAAGCACATTCAAGTTAGAGACTAAGAGCTGCAATGATACATTGGTAAATAAGTGTTGAAATCAGGCAAAACTTTTCACTAAGGATAAGACTTAATGAAAAGTTTTTGCATCCAGGAGTGGATGTTGCAAAGGAGATTTTGTGATAGGAAAACAATGTGGAAAATGGAAAGGAAGCTCTGGATAAGACCATCCTAGAGGCTCTTTTCTTAGCCACTGTAGTGAAGAGCTATTATCAACCCACCTGGTGAGGAGAAATCAGAAACTGCTGCCACAATTTAATGTGTATTGTTTATAGATTGGCAAATTTAAGGGTAGAGATTAAATTGTAGATGGCTCAAATTCCAGAGTATAGATCTTCTCATTCTTAACAAATCCTTTTGTCATCTTCATGAAAATCTTGAGTGAAACACCCCATGTGCGTGTTATCACACGTAGACACTTGGAGTAATTAGATGTTCAGTCAGAGACCAGATTCAGGAGCACTGGGAGGGAAAACCCAGGTAGGCAGCTCCACTATAGAATTCTGGCCAAAGGTGTTACTCAGGGAGTTTAGCCTTTCCAAAGCACTAAACAGTAGAGAAGTGTCCTGGCAGCTTAGGTCACTGTGTTTTTTCACCCACTGAAGTTCTGACATTTGTGCTAAATACCATTGGCTATTTGCTCACTGTCCTATGAAATATCAACAATTCTAAAAGACCTCGGTGTCTTAGGACTGGGAACTTTAGTGGTCCCCTTGGTCGATGCCCTTATCCCTTAGCTGAGGAAGGAAACTGGTACCCAGAGAGAATAAGTGAGTTTTCATGCTGAATGGTGAGTTATTGACAGAAACATGCTTGTGGCCTTAATCCTCTGATTCTTACTCCACTATTCTTGTGTTAAGCTTGCTTTCATATTTAATCTTTCCCCTTAGTTTTGTTTTGAATTACCCAATAATATGTGTTTATTATCTTTGTAAATATTACATTACAGATAAAGTACTGTATCTTTACTATATCCACTACTAATAATTTGCACTACTAATTTTAGATCTTTACCCTTGCCCTTAGAAATAATCACTCTTATGAGTTGGGTATCCATGCTTTTTAATATTACATATACATGTTTCTGTATACTTTTCATAGAACACATATAGTATTACCTGTAGGTTTTTTGTTATATAAATGGGATCATATACTATACATGTTATTCTGTAATTTGCTTTTATTCACTCTACATGTTTTTATGATATATTCATACTAATACACAGATCCAATTCTTTCCTTTTAATTAATGGATGGTATTCCATAATCCAAACAGACCACATTTTATTTATTTTATTTAGTCACTTCCCTTTTGGTACACATTCTATTTGTTTTCAATATTCACTATTAAAGCTAATTATATTTATGCATTCAATACTCAAGAGTTTTTTAAATCACTCAAAAAAAAAAAAACAAAAGAAAAAAGAAAACTCACAAAATCCTGAAAAGGCATAAGCTGCCAATTGTAATTATGGCCCATAAAAGGTAAAGATTTAGATTTTGATTACTTAATTTTACATTAAACATGCTGGGGGTCCTAGAGTCATAGATTCATAGAATTAAAAGAAATATCAGAATCTCAAGTTCACTCTGTTTTCTGTTTCACCCTCTTTTTTCGTAGAAGGAATAATAGATGTGAATAATTTAAATGATTCCTCCACCCCAAAATTATAGAACGACAACTGATGGTCTCTACCCTCTGTTCAACTCTGTCTCATGGACCACCTTCCTTGCCATCTTCCAGGTTAGAATTCCTTCTTGAGCAATCCTTAGCTTTTCTCCTCCCCCATCCCCCCTTTTTTTCATTTATCATGCCACCTGTGAGAACGCTTCCGTGATCCAAATAACTTCTAATATCCTTTTCCATCTTGGTCCACTCAGAACCACTACTCTATGATGTAAACCATTATAATGTAAGCTTGATGATGGTAGAAAATGATTCCCCTTTCTCTTGCCCATGACAGATACTCTATGAAAACACTCTTTTCTCCTCAGATTATCAACATGGCCTCAGGATCTTTCTCAACACTTTCCCACAAGAATTCAAATCAGCAAGTGAGACAGAAGCTATTTGTCACACTCAATATAAAGCTTTGGCTGTCTCTAGGCCTTATACTTACTGGTCCCTGCAGATGGTGGTTTATACATATCACTTAGTTTTTACAGTTGCTTCATTTTTACCATCCTTATTTGGCATCTCCTGCTCCATGCACTCTAGCTATTCAGATTTTACCTATTGCCAGGGTCCAGTTCAATTCCTTCCTTTCTTGGAAGCCTTCTCCAACTACATCTCTGCACAGTGCCCTCTTTTCTCTTCATTCCTGTGGTACTCACCTTATATTGGTGTGTAAATAACTCATGCCTCTCATTTTTCTCCAAGATGCTCTAAAGATAAAAATTATGACCTTCCCTCTCTCTGTCTTCTACCCAACATCTACCATGGTACAGAGAACCTAAAAGAATCCAGTGACTTACTGTGTAAGTGACAATTGGGTAGAGAAGGCACTAAGGAAGTGTTAGGCCTTCCATACAGAATGTTTTCAAAGAGTGAGATGATAATTTGTCAAAAAGTAGTACCAGATTCTGGCAAATAACTTGGCATTTTGAAGAAATGCACTAACTATTTTAAATAATTTTCTTTCCTTAAAATAAAAGTAATATATGTACCCTCTAGAATTTTTGAAAAGTACAAAAAACAAATAAAAATGATTTCTAATTCTAACACTTAGAGATAACTTCTGAGAATGTTCAGTTCTTCTGTTTTTCTCCCAGGTTATGCATTTCTATACTTACTTGCTTATTTATAGGCTAACCCAGAACAATCAGCAAATGTAGTTTTGTATCTTGCTTTTTGCAGTTAATATTATATCATCATCATTTTCTCCATGTAACAGTTCATAAAAACTTTTTATGGCTACATAATATTCCATTACATGAGCTATTTCATACTCTCTCCAATCACCTATTATGAGACATTTAGGTATTTCTAGTTTTTCACTATTACAAATTAATGAGCTAAAAATTATCAAGTATTTACTATGGGCCAGGCATTCTGTTGAGTCTTTCATCTTCAGTGACACTTTAATTATCCATAACAGCCCTTTGAGGAAGGTATTCACTATTACACCCATTTTTTAGATGAGCAAACTAATGACTCTAGAGGTTGGATCCTTCATCCAAGATCGTGGAGCTGGTAAATAAGAAAGCCAGAATTCTCACACAGGAGATTTGGCTTGAGAACCTTTGCTAACCAGTATGCATACAATCATGATAAATTCTCCTAATATAGGATTCTTTGTCCACAAGACATACTAACAGTTTTTAATGAAAAAAAATATTAATACCAGCAGTGGAATTACTGAGTCAAAGGATGTTAAGAAACTTCCTGCTGTCAAATTGTTTTTCTAAAATATTATGCTGATTTATGCTAAATAGATGCAGTGTAGGGGCCTGCCCCCTATTCCTGAGAGAGACATGAAATCCTTAGTTGTACAGGTTCTCTTATAGCCTTTTATCCTAACTACTATAGTGCGTATCACATTCCATTTGTTTATTTATATTTCAGTCTGTCTTGCTATACTGTAAAATCTTTGGGAGTAAAATTCAGTCTCATTTGTCTTTTAATTCATATCTACTCCTATGTCAGATACACAGTAAACTCTCGATATGACTTCTGTTAAAGAAAAAATAAAACCACCATGACTTGCAATTTCAGGGGCCAGTTAGCTACATACAAGAATATGTCACTTCACTTTCCTCTCCAGTTCCCACATTTCCATAATATGAAGCTAGAGCTCTAAACATCCCAGTCCCCTACTGGTGCTGTGGGTGCCCTCCCCACCTCGTCCTCTCTCACAACATAATTCCCAACTTTCTAAACCCATCTCTGATACTATCTCCACCCTGAAGCCTCTACTCTTACCATCCTCCCCTCCAGTGCTAAACTTTTCCCCTTCCACACTCTATGAAAAGATTGTTTATAATCCCTACTGTGACAGTAGGTTGTTACTAATTTAGCATTTTGTCATATAATTTCTTTAATGAATCTTTAGTAATCATAATACCACTTATTCCTTGTATTTATCTCTTATTCCCTGATCACCCTAAACAGATTTTAAGACTGTGGGCACTTGTCCCCACTCTCCAAGCTTTATGGAGGTGATTCACTAGAAGCACTCAGAACTCCCCCAGGCATTCAGAGGTGGGCCAAGGAGCTGTCCTGTTTGCAGGCATCTTTCTAGGTGGATTTGTATGGCTTCAGCCATCATGATATTTTGGAAGAAAATTCAGGGGTCATTGATTTTTCCCATATTTCCCCATGAAAAGAACTGTGTTTTCTCCATCATAGTTCTAACCAGAGGCTCCCAGAATCTTATGGATGAGTTTTGCCACTGTAGTGTTTAGGGAGCTCACAATTAACTGGTTTTCCTGGTAATCTACAGGACCCGTGATTACTCCTTTTTTTTTTTTTTTAAACAGGATCTCTCTGTGTTGCCCCGGCTAGAGTGCAATGGTGTGATCACAGTTCACTACAACCTCCAACTCCTGGGTAGGACTATCTCTCATCAACATAAAGTTACTAAGTTTCCCATGGCTGAAAAAAATGCTGTCAGGTAATGAAAGCTTGCTCCATTTGCATGCCCTGCTCCTCAAATGAGGCCAATGTATTTGATTACCCCCTCAGTTTCCATTGCAGTTTATCTAGATATTATTTTTAGTACAGTTTGCATTTTACAGATGACCATATGTTTTCTTTTCCTCTTGGTATCAGCACAGCTTTTTAAGTAAGAATTCTTTGGCATATTAAAATGCTCTAATAAATCAAATACATATGTCTTTAAACCACAAACACAAATATTCGATTTTACATTAATTTGTTGATATAGTTGACCTTATAATATGTTTCTATTTTCCTGTAAGTAAAACTTTCCAACTTTCCTTTTGAGATCCACACTTATGGAAAATTAATATTGAACATGAGGCCAGGTGTGGTGGCTCACGCCTGTAATCCTAGCACTCTGGGAAGCCAAGGCAGGAGGATCGCTTGAGCTGAGGAGTTTGAGACCAACTTGAGCAAGAGTGAGACCCCGTCTCTACTAAAAACAGAAAAGATTAGCCAGGTGTGGTGGCATGTGCCTGTAGTCTCAGCTACTTGGGAGGCTGAGGCAGGAGGATGGCTTGAGCCTAGGAGTTTGAGGTTGCTGTAAGCTAGGCTGATGTCATGGCACTCTAGCAAGGGCACAGAGCGTGACTCTGTCTCAAAAAAAAAAAAAAATGAATGTAGAAATTGTGGAGCCTGAAGGTTGATGGAGATAAAGAGAGGCAGAAGTGGGCTAGAGGATTTCAAAAGAGAAAAGGGAAGGAAAGGAGAATCTGAAGTTAGGGCACCTCTGGTTTACAGCAATGTTAACATGGTGGAAAGGAAAAAAGCAAAGGCACCACCAAGTACAAGAGGAGCCAACAATGAAAAAGAAGCATTAGAAGCGATGGAAAGTTTCAGAAGAGCTGCGGGGAAAAGTGGGTGATGGTGACACAGTTGGCAAAGATGAAGGTCAACTCCAGAATGAAAACTCATTAACAGAAGGAGGATAAAAATGCAGAATTTAAAGAAGAGGCTGTACACCTCTTCAGCCTCCAAACTCTATCCCTGCTTTCAATAGTGCTTTGTGATTTAACAATAGCTTTCATGGCCAGAAAACTTTATTAGGCAGAGGGAAAATGAGTCAGGAATGAAATTGTTTACTGACCAGATAAATCCTGTGATTCCAATAGCTATTGAAGCTCCTTTAATGAAAAGATTGTCTCCAGATTTTTGCGGAAAATAGTTGGCAAAAACAATAACAGTTCTTTGTGCTTGGCATGAAGCTCTGTCTATTATATCTTGCCAGGCCAATTCCACACTTATAAAGAGAGGCAAGAAACTACTGTTTGCCCAGGAGGGGTTGTTCATATTGGAAACAGAGAGGGAATAATATGAGAGTCAAGATTGAAGGACTCATTTTTATTTGTTATTTAATTTACTCATGCAATGAATACTCATTGAACACCCAATAAATGCCAAATAAGACTGTAGACTATAAGAAAATAATATTAATATCAATAAGAATAAAGAGTTTATTAATATTTAAGGACTTGCAGTGGGTTATTCCAGGGGTTGGTAGATTATGGCCTGTGGACCAAATCTACCCACTGCCTACTTTTGTAGTTTAGTAGCCCACTCATTTACATATTGTCTCTGTCTCCTTTTGTGTTAAAAGAGCAGAGTTGAGTAGTTGGACAGGGACTGTATAGCCTGGGAGAGTAAAAGAATATTTATTATTTCATCTTTTACGAAAATAGTTTGCTGACCACCGGATAAACACAATTGTTACCATGGAGGCACATTGGTGTTTCATGAATTATAGGAGGAGAAGCCAGAGATGTTAGTGAAAGCTTCAAAGAAGAGCTGCTGTGTGATACTTCATTTCAGTTTTGTGAGACATAAAGGAGTTTCTGGGCATGAAGAAATGAGAGTGCTGCTTTGGGAACTGCAGTGACAAAGATAGCAGTGTGAAATAACATGTGAATTTTAGGAATCTGCTTGTTGTTTCTTCTGGCTGGAGCATAGATTTGGTTGGGTGACTAAGAATGAGGGGGTGAGGCTAGAACAGGCCAGTAGGACCCAGATCATATATGGAAGGGCCTCGTATTGAGAACTTCACATGCAAACACTCAGCGTGGCAAGACACCCACAATTAATAGCACGTAATCTCTAACTTTATGCACTGAATCTCTAAAAAGAGGAATAAGATATTAAATGAAGCCTATGACAGAATGAGATACATACTATAGAAAAGTCCAAAATATAATGGAGATTTTTCACTAAGAAGAAATTACATATGATTATAGGATTAAAAAATTAATTTATATTACTATTAATAATGTACCTTGAAGAACGGCTGCAATTTCATTGGGTGGAGGGGGTGGTGCACCAGGAAAAGAAAACAGCATAAAGAGAGATAAGCAAAAAGGAATGCTAAGAAATGTGGGGATATCTTAGCCCAGTTTCCCTAGAAAACAGATTTTAGAACAAAGCTTCCTGCTAATATTTTATTGGGTGGTGTATTCTCAGGGAAGTAGAAGAGAGAGAGAAAAGGGTGCGAGGCAAAGACAGAGGGAGTGAAAATATGAGGGGGGCATGTCCCAGGGCGGCCACAGCTGTGTAGCAAGGACAGCTGATTGCTGCAACTTGTGGGGCATTGTCCTAGAGGCTCTCTGAATTTCTGTGTCATAGAACAGTGCATTTGGTAGGAAAGGGGGAAGTAGGGGGAAGAATCTATCCACTACCTTTCTTTTTTGTTCCATTGACCAATTCACTCCTTTGGTCTTAAATCCCCTGAACCTCTGCGGTGTGGCACCCAGCCCTCCTAGACAGTTGCTAGGGACATAAGAGCCCCCATGCCTTTAGCCTGGCTGGAGAGCATGCGTGCCTTTCTCCTTGCCAGTCAGTGTTATGGGCAGGGATCCTCAGTTTCCAGGGGCAGCAACAGTGACCTGACTCCATGACCTTGGGGATAGTGCAAACCTTTGTGAGGACCATTCCAGCCAGAAAGCAAGTGGGCAGGCTTGTGGTGGTACACATGAGCCCAAAACAGGCAGCATTAAATTGTTTGTCTGGAATATAGAGTAGGGACCTAATGGGAGAGAAGACAGGAGAAGCTGGAATGTCTTTTGGGACACATGGTTGTTGGATGAGAATCATGTTCTTTATTTGTTAGCAAATAAAAAGCAACTGAAGGTTTTCTAGAAGGAGATGACATGATCAAGAGTGTGTTTAGCTTTTTTTTTTTTTAGCAGACAACCTAATATGGAAGTGGCACATAAGTAGATTTAGAGGATATAGAAATTGGAAGAAGGACTATTTGTTAGTTAAAAAGAATGATGGCAAAAAGGATCAAGTAGTGGCTCATGCCTGTAATCCTCACACTCTGTGAGGCCGGATCATTTGAGCTCAGGAGTTCGAGACCAACCTGAGCAAGAGCGAGACCCCATCTCTACTAAAAAAAAGAAATAGAAAGAAATTAGCTGGACAACTAAAAATATATAGAAAATATTAGCCGAGCATGGTGGAACATGCCTGTAGTCCCAGCTACTTGGGAGGCTGAGGCAGTAGGATCACTTGAGCCCAGGAGTTTGAGGTTGCTGTGAGCTAGGCTGATGCCACGGCACTCTAGCCCAGGCAACAGAGTGAGACTCTGTCTCAAAGAAAAAAAGGATCAAGTTACTCAGTTCTATACCTTTAGAAAGGCCTGTGGCCTTCTTAAAAAGGCTCCTGCCCAGCCTGCCACATGGGTTATCCTCCTTCATATTTTTAATTTTTAAAAAATTTCTATTTTTTTAATTTCAGCATATTAGTGGGGTACAAATGTTTCGGTTATATATGTTGCCTTTGCCCCACCTGAGTCAGAGCTACAAGCATATCTATCCCCCAGACAGTGTGCACCACACCCATTAGGTGTGAATATACCCATTCCCTCCCCTCCCCTCCCACCTTCCTGGCACCTGACGAATGTTATTACTACAGGTGCATGTAAGTGTTGGTTAGTTAGTACTGATTTGATGGTAAGTACATATGGTGCTTATTTTTCCATTCTTGTGACACTTAGGAGAATGGGTTCCAGCTCTATCCAGGATGATACAAGAGGTGCTAGATCACCGTTGTTTTTTGTGGCTGAGTAGAACTCCATGGTATATGTATACCACATTTTATTAATCCACTCATTTATTGATGGGCACTTGGGTTGTTTCCATATCTTTCCAATTGTGAATTGTGATGCTATAAACATTCCAGTGCAGATGTCATTTTTATAGAATGTCTTTTTTTCCTTTGGGTAGGTGCCCTGCAATGGAGTTGCTGGATCAAATGGTAGTTCTACTTGTAGCTCTTTGAGGTATCTCCATATTGCTTTCCACAGAGGTTGTACTACTTTGCAGCCCCACCAAAGGTGTATGAGTGTTCCTATCTCTCTGCATCCATGTTAACATTAATTGTTTTGTGACTTTTTGATAAAAGTCATTATCAATGGAGTTAAATAATACCTCATTGTGGTTTTGATTTGCATTTCCCTGATGATTAGAGATGTTGAGCATTTTTTCATATGTTCCTTGGCCATTAGTCTGTCTTCTTTTGAAAAGTTTCTGTTCATGTCTTTTGCCTACTTTTCAATGGGGTTGTTTGATTTTTTATTGTTGATTTTCCTGAGTTTTATATAGATTCTAGTTATCAGCCCTTTATCTGGTATGTAGCATGTGAATATTTTTTCCCCTCTGTAGGTTATCTATTTGCTTTCACAATAGTTTCCTTGGCTGTGCAGAAGCTTTTTAATTTGATCAGGTCCCATTTATTTATTTTGTTTTTGCTGTGATTGGCTTTGGTGTTTTCTTCATAAATTCTTTCCCTAGGCTGATATCTATAAGAGTTTTTCCAACATTTTCTTCTAGAATTCTTATAGTTTCATGCCTTAGGTTTAGTCTGTTATCCATTGTCAGTTGACTTTGGTGAGAGGTAAGAGGTGAGGATCTTGTTTCAGTCTTCTACATGTGGCTATCCAGTTTCCATGTGTCATCTTCCTTCTTGAAGGAGGTTGAATAAATGTATATGTCTTATTCCAGGAGACAAAATGAGCTTAGTAGTGTCCACTTTTAAGCAGCATGTGGATTCTACATGCTTATACATTGGTGTGCCCACTTTTAAGATCACAGTAATTAGTCATTCATTATTTATACTGTACCTGTGTAGATAAATAAAACCAATTCTTATTTCTTAATCTAGAGCCTGAGGAGGCCCAGGCTCAAACATCCACATTCTGCATCCATAAGGGAAAAGTGAACTACACAGGTGAGTGAGAAAGAAGGAGGCAGTCCTTCCATCAAGCATGAATGGACTCTATCGTCTCCTCCTTTTACCATGACCTCATTCCTGTCTGAAGTTCTCAAAGAAAGTATCTGTCAGTCCATCACCAACAGTTAGGGCATACTGGATGACAAGCCCTGTTGTGATCCCTGAGGCTTGAGGGCAGAGTTGGCAACAACCTACTCCTGGGTAGAAAGTAGGATGTAGTTATTCTTCAAGGTCACAACCATTGGCTTTGGCCATTCCTGATGGCTACAACAATGCCATATAGGGTCAAGTTAATTCTTTGTTGAGGCCAACACTGCTCCTTTAGAAAGGAAGACAGTAAAGTACAGTTGTTAAAACCACGGGCTCTGGAGCCAGAATGCTTGGATTCAAATCTTGGTTCTACCCTTACTAGCTAGCATTATCTCAATTTCCTTATTCTTAAATGAGAACTGTGATAGTTGTCTCCTAATAGGGTTGTCAAGAGGACAAAATGAAATAATATATGAAAGTGCTTAGCATAATTATTGTTAGCGATTATCAATATTACTACAGGACGATAATTTCTTCCTTATAATTCTGAAAGCCCCCAAATCACTGAAAACCCAGAGTTGTTTTGTAACTCATTGGGTGGCAAAGCCTCATCTGAGGCTATTTAGAGTTGTTATGAATTGTACATAGTATGAATGTTATTTCATCTCAAGTCACATGAATTTTATATGTTTGCCTGTAGAAATATGAATGTCTTTAATTACAGAGTTTTATTCCAAGGCCTGGTGGGATTGTTTTTATGTCATCTGATTCATGTACCATGTTCCTAGCCTAAAAGCTCAAGATTTCCAAATTCCGAAATACAATTGCCCAAGAATTTCAGATAAAAGATTGTGCACCTGTGTTAGTTAGAGGTGGGAAATGACCATCTAGGAATTAACACTGATTCCTCCTATTCATCCTACCATAAAAACACATTAAAAATTCTCAGAAAACTTTGAGTTGCTTTCAAAACATAACCCATTGTGTGAATTTTTGAAAAATATGTTTCTATACATTTATAACTAAAAATAAAATTCTGATAATCTTCCCACCATTTTGTTCCAGGCTCAGCCCACTGATGTAACAATCAGTGCAAACTCTTGGGCTTGCATCCTTTCCCATCATGAAATAGTTTAAAGGATGTTCTACCAAGATAAACCAGTTGTGGAAAACGGTTTGGACTCAAACATGGAAGACTAGTAATTTAATGATGAACTAAAAAAATAAAATAAAAGACTACATTGCATTTGAGAAAACCTCGTTAAGTATTCTCCCACAAAAGTTGTTTGATTTGTATCTGAATGGGGTATTCTGTAGCATGAATTTTAATGACATTTCTTAAGTCTACCTATATAGAGCTGAAGGCTTTCTTTGAAATGGACCCTTAAAATATGTCATTTTAGTTACATTTATTCCTCTCAAGAAAGAGACAATGGAGCCATTCAAAATGCTGCTGAGCAAAATCAGATCTCTGAAAACTTGGTGGTCTACTTCTGGATTCCTCAACTTTACTTCTTTATCTGCCTCAAAGCTGGATGAAAGCCTGCAGATTTTGCTTTTGTCCATATAAGCTGTAGTAACCATACTGGGTGCCCAATGTGTGCCTTTTCTGGCCTTGTCAAAGTAGGGATGAAAGGATTGTCACTCCAGAATGCTTACTTATATTTCAGCCTCCCTTCCTCCCCTGCCCTAAGGCTTCCAGTTTCTGGGATAAAATACCTAATTGCTGCTTGGAAATTTTACCTTTCAATTTGTAAAATCTCACAGCTTTAAAAATCTGTCTAAATTTATTTTGAAAAGAAGTGGAGCACCTTTGATTATTTTCTAAGACTTTACCTCTGGCCAAATTCTCCAATAATTCTAGAGTTACTCCTTGATCATACATCAGCCATGCCTCAGAGGTGTCTAACATTGATGCTTCTGAGACAAGAGATCCCTTATGGCTAGAAAAAAATAAGGGGATATTATCAGAGGAGAGATCATAAGATTATATTAGGTCTACATTATTAGAAATATAATTATCAACCATTAAAATAGTCTTTATGGTGTTGTTTAGGGGTACACTTAAAAAGAGAATTTGGCAAATCTGTACAATGTGAAAATTGTTGATGGCACATGCTAGAGTTTTAGGCATCCTAATAGAACATACTATTCTATTTCTTGTCTGAATCCTGTATCAGGAAGACAGAGATTAAAATATCTGGTTGTTTATTGATGGAATTATTGGAAATTAAGACTTGGGCATGACACAAGGATGGGATTTCTCACATTTAACATCATTATCACAGACTTTTTCACTCAATGTCAGGTAGCACTGGTCAACCGCAGGCCTTCCACACAAAAGGACAGGGCTGCTATTGTGATGCTCTTGGCATGACCAAGGACAAAGGAGAGTGTATTTTCCTAAAATCAGGTAGATCCAAAGAAGAGAAGGAAATAGGAAGGGACTCAGTCATACATGCCTAGTTTTTGATCCTAAATTTACTAATCAGGTAATTTAATCTTCTTCCCATGAGGAAAAATTAATGCAGGTGTAGAGGAAGCCAAGAATGTTGCTCTCATGGAAACACGAATGGTAAATTAGATCCCATTTAATAACACATAGTCCTAATAAAATAATAGAAAGGGCATGGTTTACATTTACATTAGCATTCTTGCCTCTGCCCTCCCCAAACAAAGGTGCATGTAGATGGCTCACAATCAGACATTTATTTTCTAGGGGAAAAAGTCTGAGGCCAGCTCTCTGAACAAATTGACTAATTGTCAGGGAATATTAAATGTAGGTGCCACAGGGTAAACCTCTCCTCTTTTAGAGACTAGCTATATAGATCACTGGTGACATACTTTAGAATATTCAGACCTCAAATTTCAGCAGTGGAATCCTAGTTTGCAGTCTATGCATGACATATTTAACTTCATCAGGAAACCATGGTAGAACCAGAGAACCTTAGGAAAATTTGGCTCTGGTGCTCAGAATAGAAGCTTTCAACAGGGTGCATCAAAAAGATACATCCATTTAGTGAGTGAGAGATACACAATTGTCTAAACTATCAGATTATGTCTTATTTTTTCTGACCAGATAGTAATGAAAAATGGTACTGAGGATTCTGGTTTCCACTCTTTATCAGGAAACGTTCTTTTCCTGCTTTGGCATCAAAATGATATTAACAAAAGCCGAAGCATAACACATAGTCCAGTGGAAGACGGATGTGCCCACGTTTTCTAGGTAGTATCAGTATTTTCACCTGGATGAACCATCACTGGCATAATCCACATATTTAATTATGAGGCTTTCACCATGGAAGGCAATTCACTCTATAGTACCATGGAGATCTGTCCCACAAGGATTGTATGCCACTGGCTTCTGACAATAACCTTTTGTGGTATCACATAAGGTAAAAGAAAGGGCGGATGCTCAGAAAAAGGGACATGAACAAATTTAGTAGATTTAACATATTAGCAAAGCTAATGTGTCAAGTTTAACTGAAAATCACAAGCAGCATGTCTGAAAGCAATTAGAAGTCCTAAAAATAAGATGATCAGAGAAGAAACTATTCTTGCTCAAGATAGTTTTATTGCTCATTCAGACGGAGTGTGCATAGGAAATAACACACAATTACACATGACAGGGTCTGTCATCACAAAGGCACTGCTATACACCTCGATGCCATTGTTTCCTATTCTGTTTGATCCAGAGAATATATTTCCTATACAGTAACTCCCTATTTGGATGTATAAATAAAACTTCTATTCTCTTAATTAGTTGAAAATTAGTTTGTTGTAGTAATACCTTAAGCATATTAAAGCCTCTTAGTAGGTAACTTTCCAAATCCTGACTGCCAGAAATGCCATAATCTTCTTCAACTTCCCACTTACATTTCCTGCAGAAAAAATGAGATAATGGATGTATTTAGTCCAGTGCCTGAGTATATAGTGTATCCTCAATAACTTGGAGCAGCTGGGCCCCATTGGGAAACCAATACTCATCTCAGATCCTGAAGCTATACTGATGAGGGCAAGGAGTGTGTTGGCAGCCACACTCCCTCTCCCTCCATCCAGTGGTCCTTGGAACTAAATCTCATGTCTCAGACCCCAAGTCTGCTGTATCAGCTGTGATTGCTGGGATGCCACATATCCTCTGAGCTACCTTAATGCCAACCCATCTCAAGACCTCCTCATGTACCAGGAATGAGCTCTGAGCTTCTGTGGAACCCTAAACTACGGCCTTTTTCCTTTCATTTATATATCCTAGCCAAGGGTAACTTTATTTTTATTTTCTCCTTCTTAGTTTCTGCTTAGTTTCCCTGTTCAGTCCTCCAGCCCAGCTTAGGGTATTGCTGAATTTTAGCCAGCGTGCTGCCTGGCTCTTGCAAGGCTTCTGTCCCAAAGCTGAATTCTGCTCTCTTATATTTCTGCCCAATCATGAGAAATCCATATGGACAAACTTCGAGCCAATTGATGTTTGCCTGTCCCAGGTTATCATTCACCACTGAGATCTTCATTCCTGTGTGCCCCTGGCCAGATAAACACTGGCAGTTGCCTGAACCATCTCAGTTCTTGATGCTCCTTGGAGTTTCTGTGTCTGAGATACCCCACTCACATCCTCCTATGTCCTAGTGACATAGATGATACTGAAATCCGGTTTCTTACCTCCCTACAAAAGGTGTCTTAGTGGCCCAACTTGCATGTCACCTTGCCTTGTTTGTGACAACACTGATTTTCCAGACTGGGCGGCAAACTAACTGATCTCCAAGTACAAGGAATGGGGCTAGAATAGAAAGTACAAAAAAAGAAAGGAAGGAAGAGAATCCTAAGGCTCCTCACTCAAAGATGTTTATAAGTTGAATCCTGGTCCCTCGAACCCAAACAAACTAAGGAAGTGATTTTTTTTTTCTTTTGTTTTTGGCTCTCTAGAATCACAAACCCTTCAATATTTTGTTCATTAGATTTATTTTCCTTACTTTTTCTGAGCTCAGAATTTCTGTGTAAGATGGAATAAGAAAACTGCAAACTCCCTCGGGCCACAAATCGGGAATTGTTTCAATTACTTCTTTTTTTGTTTGTTTGTTTGACAAAGCCCAGGTCCTGATGAAGCCACATCAGCTCTTTTTCTGTTTTCCTTACAGAACAATTTGCCAGCAGGATTCCTGTTTATGGGGGCAGGAATTGCTTGTACAAATTTCTCATAAGGATTCTGACAGGAAGCTTCTCTCTACTAAGGCGAAGTATTCCTTGTATCGCTGATTTTGGGCATGCAGCCAGAGTAAGTCTGAGATCCCTTATGCCCACCAAGACATCCTTCCCCTTATCTGTATGTTCTGATTTGCTTGAGAAACACAGTTCATTTCTGTAATTATCTCAGAAGGGAAAAGACTAAGTCTGTGTAATTACGGTGTTCATGCATATTGAGGATTTTCTCAAGTTTGGATGTCAGCAGGGTGCCCAGGGAAGGGCTGAATGGTGAATCAAAGTGTTGAGACCACAAGCAGGGTGTGGTGCAGGAGGCCCCATAATGACCTGCCAAAGCCCAATTCCATACTGATCAGTGCAGCTGTGAGAGCCTGGGAAGCGTGACAACAACAGCTCTAGCAGCCATCCTTCCTAGGCTAATTCACTTTGAACAGAAGTAGGGATGGGGAGGCTTTTAAGGCCTGCTTAAAACATGGTTAAAACAGTGACAGTCAGACTAAAGACATCTTCACCTGTGGCATACAATGTGCACGAAGAGTTCTGACCATGATAATAACCTTTTATTAAGCATTTAATACACTAAATGTTATATATGCATTGCATCAGAAATATTTTTTAAGTGTCTTCTAATTGCCACACGTTCTTCTAGGCACTAGGGATTCACCAGGGAATAGAAGAAACAGACAAAAAGAAAATAGATAAAGTCACTGCCCTTAAGGATCATGTAACACTCATTAAATACCTTAAAGTACTCCAAAGTCTGAGTTTTTTCTGATAAGCCATGGCACCTCCTCCTGGTTGAAAATATATGTTGGGCTACATATGAAAACAATGTCAACAGTGGTCTCATTTTCAGTTGTGAAGAGCAGCCATTGGTTTAAAGCATTCATCTTCTCCTTGAGGACAATACCACAAAGTATTGTCCCCAAGCTGGTGGCTTAGCTGAGCCTTTAGTAGGTCTTCCCATCATTCTATTAATGTGGTTGCTTCTGAGTGTTGTGGCATATGGCAAAATTTCATGGTCAGTGTTCCACTGTTGTAACTTCTCTGCTGTAAAATGCATCCTTTTGACGGACAATGCTGAATGGAATACCATGTCCATAAATCAGGCATGCAGCAAGCCCTAGGGTGGTGGTACCAAGGGAAACACAGGAGGCAGGGAAGGCTAAGACATACCTGGAATAGGAAGTCAGGTATTTAAGGATGAATTGTTACCCCCTCCGGGATGAAAGAGGTCTGATGTGATCAAATTGCCACAACATGATGGCTAATCTCTTTGGGGGTTAGTGCCCTATCAAGGGACAAAATATTGGTCTTTTGCAGGAAGACTGACATTCAGCAGTATCAACAGCTAGGGCAGCCTTGATCAGCGGGAACCCAAGGTTTGGACCCATGCACAGCCTTCATCTCTGCCATCGTGGCAACTCAATTCATAGGCCTATTACATGATTGCAAGGGTGGCCAAGGAGAGAGGCTGGCTGATAACTGCTGGATACATCATCTTGTCCTCGCAGTTAAGCACTTGTTCTGCAATGAGGGTCTCTGGTGGACATTATTAGCATGAGATAAAAAGATCACCATGGTTCATGACCATTTCCATTGGGACTTCTATATGCTTCTTTCTAAGATCTCCTTGTCTCTGATCTAATCTCATTCTTTTCAAGGCCCTGACCAAGCAGCCATGCCTTTCAGCACTGCTCAAAGCTCTGTGTATATCCTTACCTCAGGGCACTTCTCCATTCATGCGAAGGGAATGGTCAAGTGTACTGCTCACACCCCCGCCCATGTGGAGGATGTACCCTCACTCCTGTCCTTTAGTGCCATGCCTAAATGGGGCTGTATTGAAGTAGCAGTCCATTTGCAGCTCAAATCAGCCTAATGGGAGAAAAACAGAACACATTGTGGAGCAAGTCTCTGCTCTTTTTCTGCCTTCATCATTTAGTCGTAGGAAACCCACTATGACATGAGGCAACAGATTTGAGTTTCAAGAAAAGTATCATTAACATGTTAAGGCTCATCTTTATGTAACTTACTTGTATCTCTAGACTTGCTTGGGTCTGATCCTGAATATATCATTTCTATTGTCCTGTGTCTAGTAGATTGCTGCTGCACCCACCCAATATTATGATTTGGAGAGTCTGATAATAATACCCAACTCATGCTGACAGCTTCACTCACCTGGTAACCTGTTGTTGGGTGCTCAGTCTTTGCCAGCTCAGTCTTTGCACCCCAGGTGGTGCCTTTTAAATGGTAAGTAGTTCTCTGCTATGAAAGGGGTCTCTATGTCTCTTCTTTTGGGGTTTGCCAGAGATTCTGGAATGCATCCTTACCTATCATAGAACACCATTGGCTCCACTGGGTCAGGTGGCTGAAATTGCAGGGCAGCTAGTGCCACAGAGTAGACCTGTTGCAAAACCTCTTCTTGCTCTGGGCCCCATTCAAAACTATCGGTCTTTCAAGTCACCAGATAAATGCATCAGAGAACTTCTCCCAAATGCAGTCAACATGCTGCCTCCAAAATCTACAGAGGTAGACTAGGTGCCATGGCTCCTTCTTAGTAGTAAAAGGTACAAGATATAAAACTGCTCATCCTTGGAGGGGATTCCTAGACTGTCTTAGGCCATTGGACCCCTAAAATCATCACTTATATGGAATATTTGGACTAGTATGATGTTCTGAAGAATGCTAATGTGATCAAGATTCCTTCTGAATACATTGTGACCGAGAGCAGAAGACTTAATATACCTCTGGGAAAATAAAATGAATATATAATGTCCTTCCCACAGAAGGGAACTGCCTTTGATCTTCCTTTTTGATAGAATTGGAGAACACATTCAGCAGGTCAGTAGCCTCACACCCAGTACCAGAATCTGTGTTGATCTGTTTCATAAAGATTTCACATCTAGCATGGGAGCTGAGTTGGGGTGACCATAACACATGGTGAGGTTTGTAGAGTCCACTGTCTTCCATCACAACTAATAGGCTTTATTTTTTCAGGAACCGTATAGAGGAATTGAATAAGCATATGTAGGGACTGCCATCCCTGCATCTTGTAAGTCTTTGGTGGTAGGGAAAATTTCCAAAATTCCTTCTGGAATGCAACATTATTAATACTTATACTTAATTACCTTGGAAAGGGGTGGAGGCAATCTGATGAGTTTCCTATAATTTTGATTCAGACTCCATAGATCAAGAAATAATAACAGTGTTCTGCCAGCTGTTAAGCATCATTGTCCCAGTTACACACTTGGAAATGGGAAAATGTGTCTGTGAACTCAATGAACCCTCTGTAGGATGGACTTAGAAATCTGTTCATCACCTGGTCTCCAGGAGCCTCTCCTTCATCTGGAGCTTCTGGATGGTATTTTGGGTTCCTTGTATCAGTGTCAGATCAAACCCTCTATTCAATTATCCTTGAAGGGTCTAGGTGTTCCATTTTCCTCCTGAGTAGTTACTCTAGAAAATTGATGTGGGGGCATATTTATTGTCTATACATTTGATGATATTATAGTCCTTCTTCAAAGGAAACAAGCCTGCCTTTTGATCAATAACCTCTGAGTCTGTAAACTAATTTAGATCTGGAAATTGGGTGAAGGACTACAGCTTTTCATTGTGTTAGCTGACATTTGCCAGCTCTTGATTTAGGGAAGAGAAGAAGGAGGGGATTATTTTAATTCAAGTTGAATAACACCCTTCTGGACTGCACATCTATCTTGTGGAATATTGTAATTTATGAGTCATTGCAATAGATCCCTTCAGGTCAAGGAACCTTGATTGCTACCTAGCCCTTCCCATTATGATGATCACATCCACTTTGCTTCTGAAGGTTAAGTGCTGCCATTTTGTTATTCTGGGATCATTTTATAACCCACTGATACAAAGCAGCCCAGTACCAAGGTAGCACATTCAACTACCACACCAACAGATGGAAGCCTCCACTGTGCTTCTCAAATCTGTGCTCTGTCTTCAGGAGAAGCTTCATTATGGCCTTGGTAATGGAATATCCATGAATCCTTCTAGCAAATAGTCAGTTAGTAGGGTTTTCTGGTCTCACATAATAAATCCATTCTAACATTTTCACTTCCTTTAGCCTCTGGTTCCTTCAGTTATTCATCTGGGCAGTTCTGGCATCTCTGCCTCATTCTCTGTGCAGCATTACTAGGACTGAGTCCAGATCTCTTTGCCAGGACATTAAATCCTGTATCCTTGTTCAGACTGTGCTGAGACAAGACCCAAGTTATTGGTCTTGGCAAAAAGGGGGTGAGTGGTAGTGGATCTTAAGGAGAAAAAGGATGCAAGGCATCTTCCTCTGGTGAGGGCTTTTCAAGGTGTCTAGGCAATTGGAAGTTGCTCTCCTCTAATAACAGGTATTCTTTTGCCAGCCTGAAGTGTTCAGGGACTATAGGGATTTAGAATTCTCTGGTTCTTCCACTCACTGGTTGAGGGATGCCCTGGGGGCATTAATTGTCCTTCACTTCCAGGATGCACAAGAGTCCAGAGCGTGCCTCCCTCAGTTCACCATGCCACTGTGTTAGATAAGTCCTGGGACAGCAAATGAAGAATAGGTGGTGTGTGCTTAAGGCAAGAAGCTGCCAGTGAGTCAAAGACCATAAGAACTCTTTGCTGTAACCATAGCTGTAGTCAGAAGCAAAGCCAAGACAATGCGAGATAGTTTATAAAGGTGTCCGGAATAAATAGGAAAGAGAGAAAAAGGAAGTGGAGGAAGAAGACTCATCTAAGTTAAGCAACTTGGTCAAGATGGTACATCTAGTACGTGGCAGACAGTTGGCATTAAAAGCTAGCCTTTCTGATTCCAAACACCATCCCTTAATTACTGCTACTTTTTTTCTAGGAAAATCAACAGGGTATATAGGAATGGACATTTTGACACTCAAGTGGGTGGGCAGAGCTTAGCTTAGCAGCCATGTGTGAATGCTTCACCTCAGCTTCCAAAAGCGTACAGCTGCCTAGAAAGCTACTGATCCAAAGTCTCAGTGCCTTCTGGAAACTCCAAGCCTGAGAATCACCTTCACTAGCTAATATGGTGAAATTCCCAAGGGAGCTCCAGGGTCCTTGTGACTTTCCCTAATCAAGTCTAAGTATCTGTTTCTTTGAACATTAAGCTTGCTACCACTCCACAGCCTTTGTTCTTGTCATCACCTCTTCCAGGAACTTTCTTTCTTTGTCTCTTTGCATGGTGGCCTCCTTCTCATCCTTCAAGGATCAGTTCAAGTGCCATCTCAGAGAGGCTGTCCCTGACGACCTCATCTACAAAAGCACACACCACTTCTCTCCTTGGTCACCCCCTATGATAATCACCTCTAATACTGATAGCTGTTCTTAATTGCACCATCCAGCCCTCAACTATCTGGTATTTGTTTGTAAGTTTATTGTTTGATTCCCTTACTAGAATAAAAGCAAATTATTTGAGGACAGGCAATTTGTCTATTCTATTTATCACTGTGTTCCTTGTTCTTAAATAGTGCCAGACACATAGAAAACACTCCAAAAATATTTGCTGAATAAATGAACTAAATGAATGAATGAAAGCCACTAAACAATTGTTTTCTGCCTAATGCCTGTGTATGGCCTTCCAGTAAATACCAAATCACTTAGAGACCATGGGGATGTGATAGCATCAGTGGACATTTCCTTAGTAAGCAGGGCCAGTATCACCAATGCACTACACAGAATGTAGAATAGACTTTATTCCCTTCCACATGCACTTTTATCTAAACGTGACAAAATATTGAACAATTATACCAATTATATTACCAAATGTATAGGCAAAAATTCAGAAGCTTAATAAAGAGTCTTTCATAAATAAGGTGATAACTTTTTATTTATCCTCTCCTCTGGGAAAACATTGAGGTGGTGCTGTCTTTTAATAGGTGACATCATTGTCCTTGGCCATAGAAATGACATACAAAACTGAGTTGCATGCTAAGAGGTTCAAAGTATTCTGTACTTTACTTTTTTAAATCACTCACACCTCCTTTGACATTTCTTGTTTTAAATTATTGGACTTTTAACTTTCTATTTGGCTTTCTCTCCAATTCTTGCCTTGAATTGATTTAGAACCTGGCTCTATACCATGTGCTTTATGACTGCCTATGAAATCACACTGAAGTCTTCAATTAGGACTTACCCCAAGCCTCATTATCTTGCTGAAATCCTAGTCCAGCTTCTGTTGCTTGGTTTTAAAGACTGGAAATGTACTTTGTCCAGAAAAGAGTAACTGATAAATAGATGTCCATTTAAAACTTAATACCCAAAATTAAAATATTAAGTATGGGGACAATCTCAACACTTGTCCCACTAATAATAAACTTAGGAACCTGAATGATCTTTTAATTGTTGAGCAAACTTCAAATCAGAAAAGGATATATATATGATCATTTTGAGGGATATTTCATTTGGGGTCAAAAGGACAACTAGTTATAGGAGCTTGGGTATAGGACTTAAGAATTTCCAGTTCCCTCATCTATTGAAAAAAATAGTGTCAAAATAGTATCTACCTTATGGAATTGTGAGGATGCACCAAACAAATGCACATAATGCCCTTAGCACAGCCTGTGGCCCATAGAAAGCATTCAATAAATGATAGCTGTTAATGATAACAATAAAAATTTACTTAGGATAGCTTTCCCTACTTGTCCACCAGGAAATTTTTCTTTCATCCTTCAAGACTGTTCAAAATTGCTTTGCTCTGTTTCCCCCTCAGGTGGCCTTAGTCATCTTCCTTGCTGAGACTCCATTGTTCATATTTTTATACCAGTGATGATATCATTATTCATGTATTATAGGGACTAACTTACGGTAGTTATTCAGTAAATCCTGATTGAATGAATGCATAACTTCTGCACATTATCCTTGACCTCACCTGAATCCAACAGTGGCTTATGGCAAAGTGAGTTTTCTGAAGCTCTCTAACAATTGTTAGAGAAATTACTATTCTATAGGAGCCAGAAGCACACAAAAAAGCCCTCACAGTCAATGCCTGGGCCAACTCTTTTTGTTCTCTGGGCTTTGCAAGGAGTGGGAAGAGATCTAAGTATTCAACTCTAAAAAAGTAAAAGTTTCAACTTTGCTAACATATTTTGAAAAATAGTGGCCTTGGAAGTGAAGGCAGGATCTTGGATCTGCTCTTAGAAAGTACTTTTGCTTGAAATTTGAAAAACGGCTGCAGGAAAAGTGCCAACACCACTGGTATATAACTAAGACAAGCATTTTCTAAAATGTCTGCTGCTAAAGTCAGCCAGTAGCTCATTCATTATAATGCTCTTAATATTTAATTTAATCAATTAATCAAAACATCTCCTTCATCCTAAATCTATTCTCCTGGGTTGTCACAGTAGTTTCACACGTTCAGAAATACATAAAATTCCTCACTCCTCTCAGTGCTCAGTGCAAAATGAGGACTAAGTGACCTTTAAGACCCTTCCAACTCTGACATTCTATGATTCTGTGATTCTCTCAGCCAGATAAAATTTTATAAGTTTTCATGGTTCACACCAGGATAAGAGAGGCCATCTTAACCATTCAGGAGTAAACTGTGATGCTGTTAAAAATCTACTAGGTGATTCAAAAAGAGATGGCACACACTCCTCAAAATGTGTAGCTATGACAGTTTTGCCCAAGAGGAAGAATCTAAAACGTCCCAAACCTCAGGTATTATTGCAGCCAAACTTACTTTCCCTGCACCATCTCGAGATAAACTCCCTTTCAGTATGCTCAGCCAACCAGCTTTGTAAACTTCTCATTTCAACATCACTTTACCTCTCTTTAGACTATATATTGCCTGGATATAGCACCAAATGAATGATCAACAGCAAATAAATCTGATGAATCACTTTGATCTCTCCCTCTCTTTCTCTCTCTCCTTCTGTTAGTCTCTTCTTTTTTTTTTTTTTTTTTTTCTTTCTGAGAGATTTTATTTCTGACAGTCTCCCCAGGACTCATCTCATGAATCATCTTACTTCTGAGAATATTTGCTCTCAGAGGCTACGAACCCTCCAGGGAAAGTTGTTTCTGGCTGAGATGCAGGCTGTGCAAATCATGAAAATGATTTAGCTTTAGCTGAGAAAGCACTCCCCAAACTTCAACACTGCCTCTTTCTTTGCTCTTCTGTTCAGCCATTGTGACTTTGTATTCATTCCTTCATTCGTTCTTTCATTCATCTTTCCCATTCTCATTTACTTTTTCAGTTATAATTCAACATTAGTCAACTCCAGGAAATTTCACTTAAGTTATTCAAATATTACTTGATTTAGCATTTGAGGTACACAAACTAAACGATGCATTTCTATCTCTAACATTTTTTTGATACATGACTCTTGTAATGTGTCCTATTAAAACAGGAAATATATATACTTTTATAGGCCCATTGTTGGGATCACAATCATGAAGCATCTTACTAAGTGCCAGGTACTCTGGTCAGCTTTTCATATAGCATCTCCCTGAATTGCACAATAACCGGATGAGAAGTTATTATTATTTTTTGTTTCCTGATTATAAATTCTGGCAAGGGTAGCATCAATTCATGTTCCTCATCCTACCATTGATTTCTCCACCTAATACCTGGAGAATATGAGGTGCTCATTTGTTCATACATGTATTTTGCAAAAACACCAATTACCAAGCCCACAATGGATCACGCACTATGGTGGCCTCTGGGAATGAAGCTGAGTGCAAGGTAGACATCATTCTACCCTTTGTAGAGCTTATACTCTAACAGGAGAGATAGTAAATGTTTGATGAATGATAAGTGAATGCAGAGGCCAAGGTTAACAGAAATTAAGTAATTTCTGACTGGTAACAGAATTAAGATTCACACGCAGGGCCAAGTCTATGCTACTCATAAGAAACAATTTCAGGCAGAATATTTGACTTCAAGGAGCTCACAGACTACAGAGAACGGGTAAAGGGTAGGAGAGCAGAGGAAAGCAAGTAACCAAATAATTACAATATAACCTATTTAGCATTTAGCAAGTCCTTGCTATGTACAAGAACTGTTTGAATGACTTTATTAATATTAACTGTTTAAGTCCTAGAACAATCTTTGGGGCAGGTGTTATTCTATCCCCATTCTACAGACAATGAAAAGAGACATAGAATTTAAGTTAGTTTCCCAGGATCACTCAGCCAGTAGATGGTAGGAATATGCACCCAGGGAGTCTCATGCAATAGTGTCTGTTCTTACCACTATGTTATACTACCTCCCTCAAGTGTGACAGTGTTCTAGGAACTAAACTAGCCTCTTCGTATTAAAAAACAAATAAGATATGGCTTCCATTTTTCATGAGCTCAAAATTGAATTGGGAAGACATATGTCAAAATATAATTACGAAAACAGATACACTGGTAAGCTATGTTTTATTTATTTTTATTAGTGTGTAGTGTTAACTGTGCTGAACTCGAAAAGTGCATGGTGGCTGTGGTAGAGTGAATTACTAGTCCCTGCACTGACACTTTTTCCATGGTCTTGGTGTGAGCTGAGTATATTTCCCCACACCCTGACTTTGGCCAGGTGACTTGCTTTGGTAACATGGAAGAGGCAGCTTGGCACTTCTGAGTGGCCTGTGCATCACGGCAGGTTCTGCTTGCTCTCTTGCGCCTCTGACTTCTCCATGGGAGGAACCTGTCCTGGCTAACCCCCTGGTCCAAGGGGGATGAGAGACACTTGGAGAAGAACTGTCTGGCTGACCAGCAGCCTTCTAATTTGAGGCAGAGCTATCTAGATCTGCTAGCTTATCTTAGATCAGTCGACCCCTGGCCTGTGCACAGTTGTAAGCAAAGTCCAACTGAGCTCAGCAAAACTCTCCCAGCCAACTTGCAGGAACATAAGAAATGAATCCCATTACAATATGTGCATTAAGTTTCTAGGGCTGCTATAACAAAATACCACAAACAGGGTGATTTAAACAACAGAAATTTATATTCTCGTGATTTTGGGTGCTAGAAGTCCAAGATTAAGGTGTTAGCAGGTTTGGTTTTGTCTGAGGCCTCTCCCCTTGGCTTGCAGAGGCTACCTTCTCACTGTGTACTCACGTGATAGTTCCTGCGTGCCCACATGTCTGTGTCTTAACCTCCCGTTCTTCTAAGGATACCAGTCATACTGTTTTAGGCCCCACCCTTATACCCTTATGACTTCATTTTACCTTAATTACCTCATTAAAGGCTTTATCCCCCCAACAGTCACATTCTGAGGTACTGGGGGTTAGAGCTTCATGAATATGAATTGGGAGGAGGGGACACAATTCAGCCCCCATAACAATATGCCTTAGAAATGTTGTGTTCATTCTTAACCAATGATAGCTAATAGCTAAACAATATAGATGGGGAGGGCCAGATTTGTCTAAAGAGATAAGATGCCTCCTGGGCACAAAAATATAGTCACTAACTCTTTTTCTCAGATATTAAAAGCTATTGAAGTCTCTTCTAGTGGACAATGATAACCCAGACAAAGTCCTATGGCAGAGAAGAGCAAGGGCCCTCTGAGATATTATCATCACAGTAGGAAAGATGATCCATGTGCCCTGAACCAAGAGGGGTGGATAAAAGGGGAAGAGTGTTCTGGATGCATAAGGTCCTCACTCAGCCTTCCAGGTGGTAGGTTTGTGACCTGAGAAAACAGCTGTTTCAGTAAATTTAAAAGCCAAGATGCTGGGCGGCCAGTCTAAATCCAGTGTGAAGTACTAATGCCTAAGTGTAATGCTGAAAGAAGGACACTTCTTAGTTTGAGGTCCAGCAGCAGGAACATCCAGGACTTGGTCCCTAGGCACAAATAACACTACAAGGGATTCTAGGAAAAATGATAGAAAGGAAGTGCTTGTGAAGGGTAGAGTAAGCCTAATTTGGACAGTTGGGGATCTCAGCAATTATACTTGAAGGGCTTGCTCTTCAAAGTCTGGCCCTTAGACCAACACATCAGCTTTCCCCATAAACGTATTAGAAACAAGACTCTCAGGCCCCAAACCACCCAAACTGCTAAATCAGAATCTACATTTTAACAAGATCCCCAGGTGATTCTCATGCACTTTGATGTTTGAAAAGCATTGCTGTAGAGGAGCTATTGGCTCTAAGGGGCCAGGTGGCGAGGTTATTCAGTTAAATTGAATAGTACATCAAGACTCCCTCATTATGTTGTAATTCCACTGTTATTTCTGTTTCTAGAAATCTAATTAGGTTACCTACTGATATGATGGTCAGTTTTCAACTTAGTTTAGGTACAGTTCTAGTTATTCAATCAGATGTTGCTGTAAAGATAACTTGTAGATGTGAGTAAACTCCTTAACCAGTTGATTACATGGACTGAATTGTGTCTCCCCAAAATTCATATATTGAAGCCCTAACATCCAGTGCCTGTATTGGAGATGGGACCTCTAAGGAAGTAATTAAGGTAAAATGAGGTCATAAGGGTGGGCCCCTGATCCCATAGGATTAGTGTCCTTATAAGAAGAGACACAAAAGAGACCCTCTCTCTTGCCCCGCCCCATCCCCCCACCAAATGAGGACACAGGAAGAAGGCAGCCATCTGAGCCAAACTCCACTGGACCTTGGACTTTGCAGCTTCCAGAACTATGAGAAAATAAGTTTGTTTTTTCAGCCATAGAGTCTATGGTATTTCATTATGGCAGCCCAAGCAGACTAATACAGTTGACTTTAAGTAAGAGAAATTATCCTAGGTAATTTAGGTGTATCTGATTCAATCAGTTGAAAGATCTTAAAAGCAGAACTGAAGCTTCCCTATGGAAGAAAAAATTCTGCCTGCAGAGAGCAACTCACAAAGAGTTCCAGCCTCTTCTATTAGCCTTCCTAATAGCCTGCCCATATGACTTTGGACTTGCCTACCCACCTACCACAATTGCAGAAACCAACTCTTTGCAATAAGTTTCTTTATATCACTTACTGGTTTGTTTCTCTGATTGATCCCTTAAACAGTTGATTTGGTTTTTTTTAATTTTCAGAGTTTTAGCATTTTGTTTTATCAATTGTTTTTATTGATTATTGTTTTCTTTTTCATTAATATCTCTGTTTTATTTTTATTATTTCCTTCCTTTAGTTTTTTTTTTTTTGGCTTAATGTTCTTGATTTTTTCTTTTTGTATTTGAATATAATTCTCCTCTTTCTATTTTTTTATTTTATTAATAAAAATATCTGAACTTATGGGGTTTTTTTCCCTGTTGTTACTGCTTTAAATGTATTCCATGCATCTTGATACATAGAGTATTTTTGTTATCAATTTTACAAATTGTGTAACTTTGGTTTGTATTTTCCTTTTTATGGAAGAGTTATATAATAGAGAGGTCCTTTTTTAAATTTCTAAGGCGGTATTTTTTGTGTGTTGTATTATTAATTTTTAGTTTTATTGCTTTGTGATCAGATTGTTGTTTATATTATTTCTATTTCATGGGACATATTTTATGCTTTCTTCATGTCATAATATATGGTCAATTTTTGCAAATGTTTTAGGTGCACTTGAGAGGAAGGTCTATATTTTTTAATCAAGGTGTACATAATATATATGTTATTATATACATATATCTATAACTATATCTTATTATGTGGTTTCTACTTTTCATATCCTTACTTATTTTCTGTTCACTTGATCTTTGTCTAGGACTGAAAGTGTCGGCTTAAATTTTCCTATTATTAGTGTGTTTCTGTTTATTTCTCTTTGTATCCCCTGTAACTTTTCCTGTATGATGGTGGTTTCTGTATTTTTGGTACAAAAATATTTATACCTGTTAAATATTCACTGTAAATTTATTGCCTTTAATACAATAAAGCCTCCTTTAACTTTTTTCATTTTTACTTCGGAGCCTGAATTCTTATATGATAAAATGATTGTGCCTTCTCTTTTCTATTGATTTTGTTCCACTAACATACCCTTGTCCAGATGCCTTACCCATTTCTTTTTTTGCCTTTCTGAATCATTTTGTTTTCAGGCATTTCTGTTCTCTTTCACTTAACTTCCTGCACTACAATAGCTCTATGCTATAGGTCAAGGACCTCATGTGGAGGTTGTGGCAACTACCAATTATGTCTATTTTA
This sequence comes from Lemur catta, assembly GCF_020740605.2. Taxonomy (NCBI): domain Eukaryota; kingdom Metazoa; phylum Chordata; class Mammalia; order Primates; family Lemuridae; genus Lemur; species Lemur catta. Next base: position 43,968,230 of record NC_059136.1, read on the forward strand.
ATTATATGTTCAGGGATTGGAGAAATGACTGCCAAGTGGGTCCATGAAGCCAGTGGACCATTGTGAGCTGGATCTGAGCCAGGACTCTAATGTGAGTGTGCCATAGTAACACTTCAGGTATTAATAATTAATTGGACTCTATATCCGACAGTCCTTAAAATGTTTGAATGTTCTCCACTCCTCAGGAATAGGTCTCTATTTGAAGGAAAGAGAACCATTTGGAGAAATCATTACCATTTTCACTTGCCATTGTGTTGTACAGTCCTCTCTTCTGGGCACCCGACTTTCCTTTCAGTCAATGGGGTCTGGGTTTGTAACCTAACTCGGGTCAGGAGACTGGCATGGAATCATGAATCTCTTTATACTTGGAATTGGGGACTGCAAACTGCCCCCTAATCTGCCTTATGATTATCTGCTCTTAATTCTTTTGATTGTACACATCAAGCAGTTCCCTAACTGGCAACCCATCTATGTTGCCCCTAGGAATGCTATCTTATAACTCTCTCCACATCAGTCTTCTTTGGCTGCCACATCAACCGTACCACTTGTTATGATAGCTTCACTCTCTGGGCTGCTAATGAAGCCCACACATTGCTATCTAGACTCTTGTTTTGAGATCTTATCATTCCCATTATTATGAGTGAGCCTTAGTTCTGTAATGGCATCCTTTGCTGTCAGCTGTAGACTAAAGAGAACTAATAAACATCTCAGTGACACTGGTTCCCTCTCACCAGCACATTCTTTTGACAGATAGTGTATCTCTCATCCCCACTCATGCAACATCATTATCTGGTGAGATTTTTAACTTTATATATCATATCCACTCTAACATGCCCAGTTTTTTGAGTCTTTTAATTCTTTCTTCCACCACCTGCCATGAAAATTCTGGAATTCCTTCTTCACTTTACATGAGCATTCCTTTTTCTATGCTTCTTGTTGCCATCCTAGTAGTGTGTTTGCACTATCTTCCCAGGGTGTTTGCCAGAGTGTTAAACCCTATATTCTGGGAGAATGCTCCCATACTGACGATTTCCTTTCATCCAAGTTTATTTCTTCTGCCCTTGGCAAAACACCTTTGGAATCTAGTCTCCTGTGTGCTCTTCCAGCTCCCTCTGGTACCTGTTGACTAGGTCATGCAGCTGTGCAGTCACTTTCCTCCTTTTCCAGGCTCATCATACTTCTGGCTGGGTTAGGTTATGACTTAACTCTAGCTTTTCGCTTAGTGATCAAGAAGTGAAATGACAAAAGATTGTGAGAGGTGCTTATTGCGCAGAGAAGAGGCACCTATATCAGGAAGAGGCTGCCCTCTTCTGCTGGTATGATGAAGTGGTTTCTCTAAATCAGTTTTGCTATTTTTGTGTGGGAGGACTTTTTATGTGTATTCTGTTTTATGATTCATTTCTCTCTCTCTCTCTCTCTCTCTCTCTCTCTCTCTCTCTCGCAGGGCTAGAGGGAATGTACTGACCTTCAGTAGGAAGAGTAGGCTACTTTTGTAGGCCCAAAGGATTGAAGGTATTCAATTAGGGTATTCAAGATTTTCAGGTTCATCAATTCAGATTTCTCCATCCCATGTGTCATGGTTGAGAGCTTAAACTTCTTTGGAAATCAGCTACTCATATTACTGAATCATAAACCCAATCCTTAGCTTTCACTACCCTCCAGATGCAGGTGGTGAGAAAGTCATTGTTTTGCTACCAAGGAGGCTCTCTGGCATTCACATTTAGATTTTATATGATGATTAATGATGATGATTTGATGATTTTGTTATCTTTTTCCAGGTCATCCATCAAGCTTAGCAATATCTCAGCAATAGCCACCCAATTTCATTGTCCTTAGAACTTCTATTTCCTTCAAATATTTCCTTCCTTTTTTCAAATGCCTTTCAAGTACCTTTCAGCAATTAATACATTCCCATTAACTGGTGTACCACCCCAGTTTACCACCAGTGAAGGTTTTGCACTGTTACCTTGTGCTTCGCCAACCACCAGCAATGGGATCCTCATTGCCAGCTGGCTGGCCAATAGATGACCCAGCTCCAAAATTCAGTTTTAGCATCTGCAAGACCACTTCTTATCAACCATCACCGGTTATATTCTCTAGGAAGTAAACTCTGAAAGGGAGATTAGCATGCTAGATGTATGTTAGTAGATACTCTTTGATGAGCACCTGTGGAAGGGAGGTAAAAGAAGCTAGACTGAAGAGAAAGAGAAATTATTCAGTGGTACAGACCCCATAAAAACCCCAGCCAACCCCACAGAAAACTCTGGAGCTGAGATGCCTTTCGGGGTTATCCTGAATTGGAGTAAGAGGGGCTTGGCTTTTCCACTCTCCTCTCAATCAGTGAGGGAGGATTTGAGTGGCGTATCACAGCATCTATCAGTCCATGTCTACTCTTTTTTTGTGTTTTTATCTTTTCTTATATCTTTTGGTACTTAGCAAGACTTTTATTTGTGTTCTAGTAGTAACTTATATACCAACATGGTAAAAATGTTGTTTATTCTCCTCTTATTTGTTTTTTTACTATTTGGCTTCTGAGCTTTAGCTTAAATACTTTGACTCTCACCTTTATTTTTAATTTCTCTAACTTTTAAAAAGTTTCCCCAGTTATTTATACCCTGGATAAATTTGTTCTCTAGTAGATCCTTTATGAGGGGATTGGTATATTCACACCTGATGGGTGCAGTGTGCACCATCTAGGGGATGGACAGGCTTGAAGCTCTGACTTGGGTGGGGCAAAGGCAATATATGTAAACTAAACATTTGTACCCCCATAATATGCTGAAATAAAATAAATAAATAAAAATACCAAAAGAAAATGAAAAAAAAAGAGTATATATACACTATCCCTTGATTCTTGCATATCTAAAAGTATGTTTCTATAACTTTGCTACTTGAAGGACAGATTAACCGGATATGAACTCCTTGGCTCATACTTTGTGGGTTTTTTTTTTTTTTTTTGAGTTTTTGAAAATGTTTCTTCACTGTTGTCTGTCTTTGCATGTTGCAGTAGGGAACTCTTACGTCAATTTGATTCCCTTTGTAAATAATGTGGGGCTTTTTGTTGTTGAATTCAGGGTGTCCCATTCCCATGCAGAAGTATTGGTTTCCAAGTCTGCTGCTTTGGATTCTGCTTATATTCAAATCCCTTGCTTTTGATTTTCTTGTAGACAGTACTCAGATTTACCAGATATTAAATTTGTTCTCAGTATTTTCCAGCTCATGGTGGGCTTTTCACTGTTTGGGGTAATTCTGTTTGGATTCTCTCTCTGACTCTCCTTCGGTCCCTGCTCTTTGTTGTCTCTTCTTTGGTCTCTTTGGTATCTGTGCCTAACTCTTTCCCTAAACTGGATTTTTTTTTAAAAAGTCCCCTACTTGCCAATGTTTTAAACTCACAGTATTATATTTTCTCTTCCTTAGATATGCAAAAAGCATAGATTATGAGTGGTTTTATTTATTGCTCTTATTTATCCATATTGGTTTTGGGGAGAAAGTACAGAAAGAATTAGGTTTAAGAGGCCACCATTATTCTGTGTCAACCCATAAAACCCAGATGATTAGATTTTAAACAAAAGAGTGTCAGAAGTAGGATTTAGAAAAATAAAGCTTATGACAGAGCTCAGAAATGTGTTTGACTACCCACTTTCATTCCTCAGATAAAGAAAAACAATGATGAGATGCCTTCTTTCTTGCTCAGGTGCAAGCAATCCTCTAGGGCACCCACTCTTTCTTACTCACCACATCCATCCTAGGGGGAGGCAGAGAAAAAATTATTGGGAAACTTGTCATGATTAATAACCTTTCTATTGTCCTCTGGCCTTACTATGCAGTTTCTTACCTGCCCACTCTTTTTCGTCCTGGAATAATATTGTGCCCAGTCTCCTCAGGTCCTTTCAATAGCTGATTTCTACTCACTTTAAGATTATCTTTAAACATCAGCTCTGTCAGGAAGCCTTCTTATGACCTACTGCAAGCTAGACTGTGGGTATTTTCTTTGTGCAACTAAAGCAAACCATAAACACTCCCGTCACTGCCCTTGACGTGTTATTCTGCTTGTGAAAATGCTTCTACCCAAAAAGTACTGATGCTTCAGGATTCCTTCTTCATTTCTGCATTTCCATAGTGTCTCTCACAGAGCCTGACATTCAGTAAGTGCTCACTGGCAGAATGAAGGGATGGATAAATACGGGAACATAACTGCTGTCGAAGTGCCTGCACTCTGCATTGTACCAGCCTATGGGGAAAATGTCTTCCTACCTCTCTTGCTTTGTTATGGTTAGAGGGTCACTGGTCTCTACAGAATGGCTTCCTTTGCTTGTGTCCCCAGTTCCAGGGCCACTTGGACGTGGATATTATTAACCAGACTCCCTCCAGGGCCTGGCAGCATAGAGCCTTTTGCTGTATGTGCTTTCAGGTGATCTCTTTTCTATTCTTGTCTCCAGCCATGTCTCATTTGGGACACAAAAATGAATATATTATCTCTCTATATACTAAATAGGATAAGAAAATCCATTCCCAAAGTCACAATATTCTCTTCACATATCACCAGAATGAATTCATTTAGCCTAGTTTCCTTCCACCTCTCACCTAATCTTTAATTGTATTTCAGAAGAGTGTTCAGTAATAAAGGACTATTAGTGCCTGCTTTCATCCAAGATCATTATAATTCTTGGAATTCAAAAGCCTATTTCTTCCCTCTTCTCTAAAGAGACCTGAGACTGTAAGAGTCACTGAAGCATAGAACTTTGGACTTGAAGGGACCTTGTGATCATCTAACCTTTTCATTTGACAGACACTGACAAAACCATCATTATACAGCTGGTTAATGGCTGAATGAGTGGTAAAATCAAAGTTTCTGGACTCACAGCTTTGTGTTCTTCCTGTTTGCGTGTATGTGTGTGTCTTCTCTGCTTCAAGTCTCCGGGATGGTAGCCTCTCCCATAAATCCCCTAACGTATTCTGCTTGGCTAAGGGGTGCCAAGCAGCAGTTTGAAAGCAACTTTATTTCACCGTGGAGCCTTGACATTAATGATATAAACATCCCCCTGCCATCTTGCTCTAAAAATTTAAAAATTTTTAAGGTGTTTCTTTTTTCCTCTTTTATTTTTGTCATAAAAAGGAAACAAAATTTCACTTAAAAATGAAAAATCAGCCGGAATTCTCCCAAGATTTTTCAGGACCTTAAACCATTCTCCATTCAGTTACAATTTTCTCTTCCAAATTTTTCACACAAGAAGGCAGAGTTAATAACAAATTTGGGGTCCTTTTGGAGAATTTGCAGTCTCAAAATACTGCCTTCCACTTCTTTCTATCCGGACCTTCTCATAAAGGGCAACTCTATTTTCTTTGAACACGGAGAACAGGAATTCACAATCCTGGTTTTGCCACACCCCGGGGTGTCTTCAGCCATAAAGCAGTGTCAAGAGATTGTCAAAACAAAATTAATTGAAATTGAAACAATAAATCCCTGCCGTACAGTGTCTTCAGAAGGTGAAAGGAAGGGTGTATCATAGAATAAAGTGAAAGGAGAATGCCCCAAAGGGTGGGAATTGTTGATCCAAATGGAAGATGGAAAATCTTTTGCTCTAACATCGTCCATGTTTTTAAAACCCTGCAGGTTTTAGAAGAAGGAGAAACTAGAATTGTCAAAACAAAAAGCCACATCTTCTTATAAGTCAGGGCCCTCTGCAGCATTTCTGACAGTTTGAACACCAGTTTAAGTTTTTTTTAACACCAAATTTAACATGCACAGGCATTTCAGATCTGTCACTAGAAGCAGGATGATGTCAGTGAGAAAATCTGGTGTTGTTTCATTTTCACAAGTTTTTCAGGATCCAAAATGGAGTGTTTGTTGAGCATGTCACTGCAGAGAGGGGGTAATCATTAGCAATCCCAGAAACAAGGTCTGTCGCGAGGTTAAGAACCAAAAAACTGCTTATTAACAAGGAGAAGAGCTGTCAAAGGGAGGAAAGCAGTGAGACAAATGTGGTGCTTATCACTCCTGGGGGCTCCGATTTATTTAGAAGCTTTGGAATCCTATTCTCTGGGCCAAGCATGTGGTAGGACTACAGTCAAATTTACGCTCCAGGGGTATGCTGTTGTAGTCATGCTTGGGAAATATGCCATGACACGGGGCATCTTTTCATCCCAAACCATTTTTGTTTTGCCCTTCAGTGCTTCTCAATTTTAAAATTTGGTTGAAAAATGTATGAAAGCCCTATACCAATGAAGATGCTTTTGAAATACCTAAGGCAATAGTGAGATCCTTAGGAAGCAAATCTTCCATTATTCTTGCCCTTTCAATTCTTTGCCTCATGTTGAGGGGCAATGTTTGTATTAACTTAGCATTTAATTATTTTAAAATTAATTTCTGCTGTTAGTCTGGAGTTCTCATGAAGAATTTGGAGTTTCACACAAATAGCTAGTGTCCCTTGTGAAAGAGACTGCTGGTAGCCCTTCAATGCCAATTGGCACCTTTTTGTTAGTAACATAATCCAAGTTTTACTTGGGTGACAATTATTCTGGGTAAAAGAAGGTATTTCTCGAGCTTTTTATTTTTCAACTAAGTGTGGCCGTGATATTAGCTTCTTGCCAATGACACGTAAACAAAATTACATGAAAAGTAAAATAAAGCTTCAAAATGGTGTTAACTCACTGACAAATGTGCCCCTTTAATATACATTTCTCCTCCCTGAAGTCTGGTACTTTGTTCTGATGGCTGGAGCTCCAGCAGCCAAGTTGATTGATGTGATAGTTAATATTATGTGTCAATTTGACTGGGCCATGAGGTCCCCATACATTCAACTGGACATTATTCTGGGTGTATCTGTGAGGCTGTTCGTGGATGAGATTAACCTTTGGATTAGTAGCCTGAGTAAAGTAGATTGCCCTTCCCATTGTGGGTGGGCCCCATCCAATCAGCTGAAGAGCTCAACAAAAAAGGCTGATCTTTTCCTGCTTTTGGACTCAAACTGAAAAATCACCTCTTTAGGGGTCTCAACCTTGCCAGCTTTTGGACCAAAACTATGCTATTGGCTCTCTTGGGCTTGGTAAGTGCAGATTTTGTGACTTCTCAGGCTCCATAATCTCATGAACCAATTTCTTAAAATAATCTATATGTATGCACATCCTATTAGTTCTGGTGCTCTGGGCATCCCTGATTAATAAGAATCCATGAGGTAGCTTTAAAGGTAGAAATCATGCTCTAGGATGATAAAGCAGGGATATAGAAGGAGACTTGACTTCTGACAATTTCATAGAATAATTATATTAGTCCTAGACTGCTATACTCTGGTGCTTCAAAATATGTGAGCCAATAAACACCTAATTTGTTTAAACACTGTTATTTCTGTTTTCTGTCATTGGCAGCCAAATGCATTTTTTTAGTTAATACACTTCCTTGCAACACATAAGCTCAGTGAAAGCCAGAAAGAAAATTTATACTTTGTTTCCCCCTCAGCGATTAGTACAAAGCTTTGGTTAGAGTAAGAGCTCTAGAAATATTCATAGAATTAATTATTTTCTTTAACAAACATTTTCTGAGCTCCTAATATGTGCCTGGTAGTGTGCTAAGTGTGAGATATAAAAGAATGCACAATAAAAGCTCTTTTAACCAACCTCTACTTAACCATCTTGATGGGTTAACCAGTGTTATCCTTTTCCCCTGTAACACACAAGCATTGGACACCCTTGGCACTCTGTATTCTTCTAAATAATAGACTACTCTCTACTGTGCCCACGTACTTCTGCTCCCACAGGTTGGGTTTTATGCTTACAAAGAGTCAGGTTTTGTTGTTATTGTTGTTGTTCACAAGCCTAATTATGCCAACTGCATTTATTATTGTAATTATATAATTATTACAAGGCCTATATAATGTGAGTGTTCAAAGAAATGGAGTTGATATTTGCATAAAAACTAAGCTTAATTCTCTGCAAAGGCTAAAGAAAGGTAAGGCACTAAACAAATGCTGTCAAATTAGGTGGGTAATGATATTACACATATAGTGATGAAACAATTCCTAAATATTTGCCTTAGGACTTTTTATATTGCAAATATAAATAATCTATCTTAGATCCATTTAAACTGAAAAGGTAATTTATTGGCTTATGTGGCTGGGAAATCCAAAGGAGAATGGCCTTCTAGCATGGTGGGATTCGGGTGGTCTAACTACGTCATCAGATGTATTGTCATCACCTTCTGCTTATTATTGTTTGTTTTTTGTTTTTGTTTAAAACTAATGGCTTCCTTCTCTCCTGCTATAGAAAAGCTTTCCCTGTGTGATGGAAAAATTGGCTGCAGGCAGCCCCAAACAAGCCTTGTTGTCCTTCATATTACCAAGAGAAGAGGCTCTTTCTCCCAGATTTAATTGAGATCCTGTGATCTTGGACTAATTGCAGAATAGTTCTTTGGGTGACCTTGGACTGACCTAGTTCTCTCACTTTTAGTTTTTAAGAATAACTAGAATGGGCTCAAAATGCAACAACCTGAGTTGAGGGGGGACTGGATAGAGGAGCCCAGGCTCTGTTTCAGTCCCCCCCTAGAAATGAGATGTCCTTCAAAGCCTTAGCCCAGTGGATCTGCAACCTAAGGCATATAACCCAGGGTGCACTGCTTTTTGGGGTTCCTTAGCTGCAGTGCAAGTGGAGCACATGTAGACAAGACTCCATCCTCATAGACAAGAATCAGGCAGCTTTCCTGATCCTTGGGGGAGTGGCTCACAATGGATCTTGGGCTTCTGTTGTTCCTTGTTGTATATCTGTACATAATAAACCCACTTCACGTATTGTGTGTGTGTGGGGGGGGGGTTCTGTCTCACTGGACTCAGACAAGTTCCTAACCAGTGCACAGGGAACCTGCTTCACACTAATCAATGTGAACAGATCTGGGTTACCATGCCTATCAATTCTGATTTAAAATCATACCAGAGCCACTTGGAATGAAGGAAAAGTAGACCAGCCCCAACCTCCCCACTGTTGGAGGAATCTATTCTGGGTCACAGCCTGGGAAACACAGCACATGTCCCTCTCTCCTGTTTCCCCTAGGCGCTGGAACCACATGGGGTTTTATTAGCCCATTCTGGAGCCAGCATAAAGTCACTTGAGTGCACATCAGGAGGCTTGTGAGAGAGTCCTGTAGCTCATTAACTGACTTTGTATTCTTAAAAAGTTACTCATGGTTTACGGGTTTTAGTTTTTCTGGACTGTACAATAAAGACATTGGACTTGCTATTCTTTAAGATCATTTTGAATCCCAAAACTCTACAACTATGACTCTACACTTTTGCTTAAGCCATAAATCCTGCTCTAGGAATATTTTTACCCTTGCAAAATTTACATATGTAAACTCTACCTTTGATAAATAGCTTGGTGCTCTGTATCAATCTACAGATTCTAGGAAAGGTTTCTTGTTTTGTTTTGTTTTGTTTTCTTGGCCATTTTCAGTACTTTAATCTGAGAAAAATGGTGCCTCCTTTATACCAAAGCTTATGTTTTCTAAATAAATCCAAATTACACTGAAAAGAAATTGTCATTAGAGAATGAATGATTACAGGAAATGATAGCAGGGATATCGGCAGCTGGGAGAAGGAATCTAAGGGAATGAAGAGTCTTGATTGGACATCAACCCCTCCACTTTAGAGGGGGAGAAATATTTCTTCATCTGAAGATACTTAATTTGAACACTGGGATTTTTTGAAATAATAAATAACAAATTAATATTCATTATCTACTTTATTCCAGGCACTGTGCTAATTCGTATTATGTGTCTTTTTTCATTTATTTCTCCTGACAACACCATGGGGTAGGTTCTGTTATTAGGCCCACACAGGTGACAGAAGGAGACCATTGGTAAGTAAGTGCCTTAAGATCTATCTAGCAATGCATGATGAAGTGAGATTCATGTTCAGGGAGGGAGCCTGACTCCAGAGGCCTCAGCTCAGAACGACGTCATGGTTTAAAATCCTTTCCATTACATTTTTCCCTTATTCTCCTCTGCCTCTTGGTTTCCTCCTCTGGAAATCAGCCTAACTTCATCCTGTTGAAAGGAAAACATTGAGGCTCACACATAATTAGAATGGTGAACAAGAAATCTTTCATGATAGTTAAAGAAAATAAATGAATTTGCTTAAGGGTCTTCCAGCCAAGGGAAAGAGAAAGGGGATCTTGTTGAAGGCTAAATAGCCTTTTTTAAAAAATTATTAATATTTATTTGAAAGTTATTTTAAATGAAAAAGGAAAAAATGTATTTATGATGCTAACTTTCTCCTGCAAGGTCCATCTGGTATTTCTCAGGTGTGGATGCCAAATTACATGAGTAAAATAACACATACAAAGGGCTGTTCCTTTTATAAATCGAGAATCTGTCTGATTTTTCACACTCTCACCAAATCAACGTCTAGAGAAAGATTTTATAAATAAAAATATGTCCTCTGTTGCTACTGCTTCAAGTTATGATTAAATTAGTCCTAACTCTCATTTGGAAGTTTTAAAATGTTCCCAGGTAGGATTCTACAAGACAGTAAGAGCTAAGTCTTCCCCAGAGGTGGACATTTAAGCCTTTTCTTCAGAAGATCAGCAAGTCCCTTCCTCTGCTGTTAATCCTATAACCTGTTTTCTTCTTTTAGGATTCTTCAGTCTTAAAAGTCTATCTCCCATGATAGCAGCTTCTCTCTTATCAGGGAAAAAAAAATGATTTGTTTTTCTACTCTGGGTCTACGGACTTCTTGAGAAGAGAGTCTGCTTCTCGTTGATCTCTATCCTGAGTGTGCAGCCCTGTGCCTGGGATGGAAAGGGGGATCCACCGTTGCGTGTTGCATGGAAATAATTCTAGGTCGAAGCTTGCCTCCGTGACAGGAAAGGGTACAGTAACACGCGAGCAATAGTTAAGTCCGTGGGTCAAAATTCAGAACTAATCTTAGGAACCAAATAGAAAAAATGAATGCACTAAAATGCATTATCAGCTTTGTTTAGGTAAGCCCCACTTACAAATCTTTTTCCCTGATAGAAAGCTCATAAATGCGTTCTCCAAACCACTGGTATCACTCATTTCTCCCATTGTGTGTTTCAAGAATTTGGGAATGTGGCGGTAGGAGCAGAAGAAATTAAATTTCATACAAACATGGACAGAAGAGATTTTTAATTATTTTTATTTGAAGTGACATGTTTCTGTAATGAGTATAGAATTGAAAAGATTCAAGAAAGAAGAGTGAGCCAAACCACAGTGATTTGGGAATTTTCAATTCAAAGCATTTCTTTAAGATTCGTGTTGGAAACAACTTTAAGAGCAGTTCTGCCCCGGTTAGGGTAGGTAGGAAAGTGAGACATGAGTGCAGGAGGTAAGGAACAGGCATGTAAACAAATGAGACTCAGTGAGAAAGCACACTGCAAGATAAGAGATAAGAGTAACTACAAGTGTCACAGAATGTTAGAGAAAGAAAAGTGAGACATGAGCAGAGAAAATAGGAAAAGAGGAAGCGAACAATGCAGACAAATGGGACGCTGAGTAAGAGAACATACTGTAGCAATAGCAAGGTAGGAGTAACCACAACCATTACAAGAAACAAAACAGAAACAACACAGGGCACATAGCACACTACAGTTTGCCTCTCCCCACTCCATGGGCTTGTGACACCCCAACACATCCGGGCCTAACCATGATAAAGTGGAAAACCCCCTGCCTGACAACAGGAAGGAGACAATATCCCCATTGGTCAAGAAAAAAAAGAAGAGACATCACAAAGAAAGAGAGACCAGACAGGAGAAAAAGGGATGGCACGGACACCCCGGTGCCACTGTCCACTGGGACGTGTGCCCACCCCTTTTGGAGTGTACTATCGTTTGCTGATTAGAAACCCAAAGGGATCCTAGTGCCACAGTCTGCTCTGACGTGTGCCCGCTTTCAACCCTTTAAGAGTGAACTTTCACTTTAATAAACGTTGCTACTTGCTGCAAAACTCTCTCTTGCTTTCCTTCTGCAATTTCGAGAATCAATTGCAAACCCAGGAGTTCAACACCCGGTAACACCCCCATCCCCAGTGTTATTTCAGGGCCTGGGATTCTTGTCCCGCATGTGCAGCTTTATATCATAAAATAACATTTTAAAAATATTTTCCAGACTTCATATCACCTAGTGAAATATTTGTAGCTAATTTAAATGTTAGGATAAAAGAAATTTTCTGTTCTGTTTTGTTTTGTAAATGTCAAATGCTATTACAATAAATACCAAGAAGCAGCGAATCTTTCTGAAATATCATTGCTTTGTCATCAAATATATTTTCTCTTGATTAGCTTCTTGTTTAATCAACTAAGTTCTGTCTCTCCCATCTACTAAGTGATTAATCTCAGGTAAGTAAGTAAACCTCTCCAAACCTCCATTCCGTCATTTTTCATGTAGAAGCATATATGTAAAACCCATGGCACAGTTCATAAAATGTATTAAAAACTCAATGCTACTTTTTCTCTCATAGAAAGAAAAAGTACTTGACATGATTTACTATGTCACCCCTCAGCCTTCACTCTTTTAACCAAATAATTCCGTTTAAATAATCTACATCTCCACAACTTTCATCTTTGTTATACTATTCTATCTTGAAACATGTTATCTTTCCTCCTAGTTGCTGTGAAATTGACAATCAAGAAAAATTTAAGATAGAGTTTTCAGTCTTTATGACTCAGTTCTTTGTAACCAATATGTTAATAAAATAAATTGCACAGGTGGCTACATTTTAAACAAGTTAATTAGTGTTGGCTAAAGGTAAAGCATTTGGAAGCATTGAGCAAACCATCTTTTTTTCTAAACAACAATAATAAAAAAAGAATGTATTGTCTGAGTTCTATATTCAAGTCATTTAGGTAACTTTTTATGCCTTCCCCTAAATTGAAGTTATGGAGAGTATAGGAAAGTGTTGAAACAAGCCTAGAAAAAGATGATATTTCTAGCCTCTGGGTCACGATTTGGAAAGGGGCATGACAATGTGTGTACATCAGTGTGTGCATGTCTAGAGATCAAATCTACAGCCCTTTCACACATTCAAAACACCAGGGACAATGACAGTGGTTTAATGCCTTATTCTGCTTCAAAGATGCTCTAGCCAGGCAGCTACTCTGTAGAGGCTGTCAACAGGCTCATTCAGTTTATCATTATGTTTGTTAGGATGTAAAATAGGAGTGAAAATATTCTGAAACAAAACACTTGGCTGAATGATATTGTGTTTGTAGTCCTTAGATTGATTTTTCTGCATGCCATTTTTGCTCATTTCTAGTCTTCAGATGATTTTTATGCTTGGGGCAGATTTGAGGTGGCTTGATAACTCACTTCAAGTTCAGGGAGTTGTTAATGACCTTAACATTTATGCTGAGTACCAACCCTTCCTACAGGGAAATTAATATTGTGTGTTATTGCCATATTCTGAATGAAGAGGAAGACGGTATGAGTCAAGGAATAAAAGCAGCTAATAAAAATTAGTGTTAATTGAAGGATTACCATGTGCTAAGTATTATTTTGATCCCTTTACCTGTCTTATATAACTGAATCCCAACAACCCTTAATTAATATTATCCCCATTTTAAATGTGAGAAAATGAGGAACAGAAATTCAAATAATTTTCTGAAAGTTTCACTGTGATTAACTGGTAAAGTTATAATTGAAACCCAAGTAATCTGACCATGCAGCCCAACTTCTTATTTTCCTTTAGCAAAATAAAATTTTCTGTATATATATTTTTACCCTAGTGAATCTAGCTCTTATATGCTAACTCAAGATGTCAGTTAGATTCTCACAGGAAAAAAATTCTCTGAGACCTCTATGATTTAGTCCCAACATAGCTTTCCCAATTTATCTTTTTTTAAAATTTCAGAATATTACATAGGTACAAATGTTTTGGTTACATAGATTGCTTTTGTACTGCTTGAGTCAGAGTTATAAGTGTGCCCATCACCCAGATAGTGGATATTGTACCTGTTAGGGATGATTTCACTCATTCCTTCCTCCCCTCCTCCCACCTGGATGATTTCGGTGAGTTTTACTTCCATCTGTGCATGGGAGTATTGATCGGATAGTTTCAATTTAATAGTGAGTACATTTTTTCCCCTTCTTTAGATATTTCACTTTGGAGAATGGTCTCCAGTTCCACCCAGATTGTTGCAAAAGGTATTAATTCATTGCTTTTCATGGCTGAGTAGCACTCCATGGTATACATATACCACCAAATTTTATTAATCCATTCATGAACTGATGGTCACTTGGGTTGATTCCACATCTTTACAATTGTAAATTGTGCTGCAATAAACATTCTAGTGTAAGTGTCTCTTTGATAAAATGATTTTTTTTCTTTTGGGAAATACCCAGTAGTGGAATTGGTGGATCAAATGGTAGGTCTACTTTTAGTTCTTTGAGGAATCTCCATACTATTTTCCATAGAGGTTGCACTAGTTTGCAAGCCCACCAACAGTGTATAAGTGTTCCTTTTTCTCTGCATCCACACCAGCATCTATTGTTTTGAGACTTTTTGATAAAAGCCATTCTGGGGTTAGGTAATACCTCATTGTGGTTTTGATTTGCATTTCTCTGATGAATAGTGATGCTGAGTGTTTTTTTAATATGTTTATTGGCCATTAGTCTATCTTCTTCTGAGAAGCTTCTGGTTATATCTTTTGCCCACTTTTGAATGGGGTTCTCTGATTTTTTTTTGTCTGATTTGCTTGAGTTCTTTGTAGATTCTGGTTATTAGCCCTTTATTGGATGTATAGCATGCAAATATTTTCTCCCATTTTATAGGTTGTCTATTTTCCTCTGTTGATTGTTTCCTTGGATGTGCAGAAGCTTTTGAATTTAATAAAGTCTGATTTGTTTATTTTTGTTGTTGCTGTGATTGCCCTTGGGGTCTTCATAAATTCTTTGCTTAGGCCAATATCTAGAAAAGTTTTTCCAACATTTGCTTCTAAAATTCTTATGGTTTCACATCTTGAATTTAAATCTGTTATCTATAATGAATTAATTTCTGTGAATGGTGAGAGATATGGATCCTGTTTCAATCTTCTACATGAGGCTATCCAATTTTCCCATCACCATTTATTGCATAGGGATTCTTTTCTGCAGTGTATAGTGCTGTCTACTTTGTCAAAGATCAGATGGCAATATGTGAATGGTTTTATATGTAGGTTCTCTGTTCTATTCCATTGGTCTATGTCTCTATTTTTATGCCAGTACCATGGTGTTTTGGTTACTATAGCTTGTATTACAGCTTAAAGTCTGGTAAAGTGATGTCTCCAGATTTCTTCCTTTTGCTTAAGGTTGCTTTGGCTATTCGGGCTCTTTTCTGATTCCAAACAAAATGTAGAATTATTTTTTCTGGATCTGCGAAAAATAAGAGTAGTATTTTAATAGAGATTGCATTGAATCTGTATATCACTTTGGGTAGTACAGGCATTTTAACAATGTTGATTCTGCCAATTCATGAGCATGACATGTTTTTCCATTTGTTTATATCATCTGCAATTTCCTTCCTCAGTGATTCATAGTTCTCTTTGTAGAGATCTTTCACCTCCTTTGTTAAATATATTCTTAGGTATTTTGTTTTCTTTGTAGCTATTGTGAAAGGTATTGAGTCTGTGATTTGATTCTCAGCTTGACTGTTGTTGGCATATAGCAATGCTATTGATTTGTGTACATTGATTTTGTAACCTGAAACTTTGCTAAATTTATTTATCAATTCCAGCAGTCTCTTGATGGAATCATTGGGGTTTTCTAGATATAAGATCCTATCATCAGCAAAGAGTGACAGTTTGATCTCCTCTTTCCCCATTTGGATATCCTCAACTTCCTTCTCTTTCTTGTGTGCTTTCTCTGGCTAGGACTTCCAGGACCATATTGAATAGAAGTGGTGAGAGTAGATATCGTTGTCTTGTTCTAGTTCTGAGTGGGAATGTTTTCAACTTTTCCCTGTTCAGTACGATGTTGGCTGTGGGTTTGTCATATATGGATTTTATAATTTGAGGTATGTTTCATCTATGCCTATTCTGTGAAGAGTTTTTATCATAAAAGGATGCTGAATTTTGTCAAATAAATTTTCTCCCACCTTTCCCCCTTCTTAGTTTTCAATGTCTTTTACGTCTTTTTGTGTCCATGTGTACCGATCATATAGCTCCCAATTATTAGTGAAAACATGTGGTGTTTGGTTTTCCATTCCTAAGATACTTCACTTAGGATAATGGTCTCCAGTTCCATCCAAGTTGCTATGAATAACTTTATTTCATTATTTTTTTCTGCATCTATTGAAATGATCATATGATCTTTGTTTTTGCTTCTGTTTATGCAGTGAATCACATTTATGGATTTACCTATGTTGAACCATCCTTGCCTCTCTGGGATGAAGCCCACTTGGTCATGGTGGATTATTTTTTTGACATGCTGGTGAATTAGGTTTGCTAGAATTTTATTGAGGATTTTTGCATCTATATTCATAAGGGATATTGGTCTATAGTTTTCTTTTTTTGTTGTTGTGTCTTTTCCTGGCTTTGGTATCAAGGTGTTACTGACTTCATAGAATGAGTTGGGGAGGATTCCTTCCTTTTTAATGTTATGAAAAAATTTCTGCAGTATGGGTACCAATTCTTCTTTGTAGGTCTGATAAAATTCAGCTGTGAAATCATCTGATCTGAGACGTTTTTTGTTGGAAGATCTTTTATTGCTGCTTCAATTTTCTTGCTCATAATTCGTCTGTTTAGGAGTTCTATTTCTTACTGATTAAGCCTTAGGAGGTTGTGTTTTTTCAGAAATTTGTCCATTTCCTCAAAGTTTTTGAGTTTGTGTGCATAGATTTTTATAATATTTACAGATGGTATTTTGTATTTTTGCGGTATTCATTGTAATATGTCCTTTTTCATTGCTGATTGAACTTATTTGGGTACTTTCTCTTCTATTTCTGGTTAATTTAGCAAGAGGTCTATTAATTTTGTTTATCTTTTCAAAGACTCAATTTTTTGTTTCATTAACCTTCTGTATTATTTTTTTGTTGTTTTTGATATCATTTAGTTCCACTCCGATCTTAGTTATTTCTTTTCTTCTGCTGGGTTTAGATTTGGTTTGCTCTTGCTTTTCTAGTTCCTTGAGGTGATTCATTAGGTTTTTCTTTGTGATCTTTGTGGCTTTTTGATGTAGGCATTTAAGACTATGAATTTTCTCCTTAGGACTGCTTTTTCCTGAATCCCACAGATTTTGATAACTTATGTCCACTTTGTCATTTAGTTTGAGGAATCTTTTGATTTCCATATTAATTTCCTCCTTGACCCAGTTATCATTCAGCTGTTGGTTGTTTAATCTCCATGACTCCATGACTTCTGTTGGAGTACATTTCTAATTTTATTCCTGTGATCTAAGAAGATACATGGTATAATTTCTATTTCTTGGAATGTGTTAAGAACTGTTTTGTGGTCTAAATGTGATCAATCTTAGAGAATGTTCCATGTTCTGATGGGAGAAGGACGTATATTCAGCAGTTTTGGGGTAGATGATCTGTAAATGTCTGTTAGGTCCATTTGCTGCAGAGTCCCATTTAAGTCCAGAGTTTCTTTATTTATTTTCTGCTTAGAGGATCTGTCCAGTTCTGTCAGTGAGTGTTGAAATCCCCAGCAGTTACAATGTTACTATTTATCACTTTGTTTAAATCTAGTAGGGCTTACTTTATGAATCTGGGTGCACCTGTCTTAGGTGCATAAATATTTAGGAGTTTGTTATGTCTTCTTGATGAATTGCTCTCTTTACCATTATATAATGATCATCTTTGTCTTTCTTTACCATTGTTGATTTGAAGCCTTTGTTATCTGATATGAGAATGGCTACACCTCCTTTATTTTGATTTCCATTTGCATGGAATATTTTTTTTTCCATCTCTTAACTTGGAGTCCTCATGGGTTAGATGTGTTTCCTGAAGACAGCAGATACTTGGCTTGTATATATATTTTTTAATCCATTCAGCCAGCCTATGTCTCTTGAGTGGGGAATTCAAACAGTTCACATTTATTGAAAGAATTGATAAGTGGGGTGCATTTCTGTTCATCCTGTTGGGTAGAACCTAATTGCCTTGTTTTACCTCTTGAGCCATTATTTTATATGGGCTCTGAGCTTTACCTCTAGGGTGATTTTACACTGATAGGTTTCTATTGTGCTGATCGATGTATAATGCAGATCTGAGTACTTCCTGCAGGGTAGGTCTGGTCTTGACAAATTCTCTCAGTATTTGCTTATCTGAAAAAGTCTTTATTTCTCCCTCATATAGGAAACTTAGTTTTTCAGGATACAAAATTCTAGGCTGCCCATTATTTTGTTTCTGAAGACTGAAGATGGGATCCTAATCCCCCAATTTATCTTGATATAAATCTTTTGTTAACTGGATGCTTTATCCAAATTGGATTGCTGACTTTTTCTCAAAATAGTCCTAGGCCTTTTCACATCCATTCATTTTCTAATGTTTTCTGCTCTCTACTTATATATATATTCTTGTTTTTTAATGTCTATCAGTACAACTTCTATCCTTATGTCCTAACCCACTCTAGGTACAAATGTTCCCATGAACTCTTATGGGTCTTTCTTTCCAGATGAAATCAATTTCTCCTATTTCACTCTGCTTGGGCCTGTATTAAATCTGCAGTTTTCCTTATTTGTGTCCCTGTCTTATGTGTTTTACCAGATTATAAATTCTTTAAAGCTGGTGTTACACCTTAGACATAATAGGTATGTGTCACAATAAATGTGACACAGCTCATGAGAGTACAGCAGATAACCTTGCCCTCCCATCTCAATGCCAGAAAAACAAAGCCAAGTCTTAATGTGGATTGGTCAGAGCAGCAGAGATGTGCTTTTGTTCAGGTGCATTTCTCAGTCCATGGAGGCCTATTTGTTTCTGGCAGCAGAATTTAGGGACATAATCTATTCTCTTTTCTTATTTAATATTGCCACCACCCATTCTGACCCTTGAGGGGGGACATCTCAGGAAAGACTGCAGAGAGGGGGTGTCATCTCCTAAACACTATCTTCTTTGCTTCACCAAAAGACAGCTCTCAGGATCTTTTCCCTTTAAAGATTTTCCTACTCATTATTAAGGAGAATACAAGGGATAAAAGAGAAAATTTGAAGAAATTAAAAAGCTTAAGTAGTCTATTGCAACTTTATTAGTGCAGTCCCTGGTGGCTTGTTTTGCTCTTGCTGAGATGAAACTCAAAGTTACCTTAGACTTTTGTTAACCTTTATTCTTAGGGGTATGCTTCCTGAGAACAATAATCTTGGCAGAAAGTAGATGTATATTCAGGTGCATGTGAACATCCAGGGAGGTCGGAAGGCACAGTGATCAGAGCACGTCTTTGGGGTTAGCAGACCAGTGTTTGAACCTTAGCTCTGCCACTCTCTAGCTATGTGACCCTGGGAAATTTATTTAATGACCCTAAGACTAAGCTTTCTTATTTGTAAAAGGAAAAGTAAAGGTAATATTGTACTTACATCACAGGATTGTGGAAAGTTTAAATGAGACATACGCCTGATAAGTGTTCTGGGTCAGCATAGCCATACTTCAACAGTATCTAGTTTGCCTTCCCCATGCGCTTGATACCAGGTGTCACCATGTGAAACAGCCAGTGGAATATGGCTGTAAATTATGTGTGTCACCTCTGGGTAGAAACATTTTATTGCTGGTGCTGGGCTTTCCAGTCTGCCCTTTGCTGCATAATGATTGTGGACGACCGTGTGATTGTGCCATGGGCTTAAGGAGGCCTGGAAGCCAGAGCCATCATGTGGAGTTCAGGTCTGGAGAGGCACTCATGCCCAGAAAAGGCTTCGTATGAGCAGGAAATAAAACCTTGGTTGTCTTTACCTGTAACTGTGGATTTATATTACCACAGCATAACCTGGTCTATGACTAATACATGCTTAATGGAGTCTCAGAGTAAACATCTAAAAATTGATACTCTTAAAAATAGGTAATTTGTCTTTCCTGGGACCCCTAGACTGGGAAGTACCTGTTAATGGGATCCAAAACAGTCCCACATAAAAATATTTCCTCACACTTAGCATTGACATACTTTTATGGAATTCTCACTAATATAGCCCATCAGCATTATATAGCAGATTGCCATATAACATTTACCTGCAGAGGATTTCTTTGCTTCCATAAGATAAATAGAAACATTTTGAGGTAAGGCTTTTTATAAGACGACTTCCTTCTAGTGTCCTGTGAGCAGAGCTTAAGGGATATCCAGCTGGCAAAGGAGATATGTGGTTTACAGGTTTCCAACTCTATCATCAGGAAACAATAGAAAAGCATAGGTTTGAAGATGAGATGATATCTTAATAACCAACACAGTCTACCCTTTGGCTATTCACAATCTAGATACACCCTTCTACACATGCTTAAATTTTAATATGATAATAAAAGAGCTTTGGGATTCCACTTAAGAAGATACAACAATCCCTTTGTACAAGCAAAGAAGTTCTCCCCTCTCAACAAAGTGAGGAGAGGGAAAGTTCCAATAGTTATTGGGTGCATCTCTGGGAGAAGCCACAGTGTTCATTTCTGAAGTTCTGAAAAGCAAGCAGGGTAACTTCTACTGGTTTGTGTGGAGGCACTCACATTTCATTTAAAGAAAAGGGTCCAGTGGACTATCATGGGAAGAAAAGTTTTTCTTCAGAATGATTTTTCTTTTCCTGTTGACTGGTAGATAGCTTAAAAAGCTTGGCGAAGCTCTTCAGGGCATTCATTTTCAAACTTATTTTTCAGCTCAGTGTTGTCTCTAACATTGTTTTCTTCTTTACTTCTTTTTCCTTTCACACTTCTCTTGTTATATTTGTGCATCTTTTTAATCAACTTAAAATTCTTTTCTGGAACAAATTAATGTATAAATAGATACAGAAAACAAATTTTTACCAGAAAGGTTCTATGTTTGCATATTAACAAACTGACATAAAAAATGTTTGCCTCTCTCTACTCAAATCAATAACACTTTCCACATCTTTGAGGATATGATGAGTAAAGAAATTGTATCTCTTAATTTATGTTACCTTGATTATTAAATCAAACATTTTTATGTGAAATCCGTTTACTTCTTTTTCTCTTCTAGATTTTTTGCCTTCTAATTCTTTATATACTCTTCTAAGGTTCTTGATGGATTGTTCTTATAATTTTTATTAGTTCTTTATACATTAGAAACACATATCTATCATACCATAGTTTTAATTTTCCACTCAAATTTTATTCCTCTTATAATTATGTTTCTGCTATTTCTGCTACTGGATTTGAATCTTGGATCCATCAAAGCAGTTGAAATTTCTCAGGAAGCTATTCCTGATATCAATGGGAGGATGTAAAATAGGTTAGGCATAATCAACCAGGTATTCAACTGATACTGAAGATTGTTGATATGCTGCTGATAGACCCATTAACCACTCAGATGTAGGTTTTTAAGCTCTTGGTCTATCAGTGAAGGAGAAGCCTACATGTGACGATGTGACTTTGTCTCTTAGAGTGATAACATAGCAACAGCTTTTGTTAGTTTGCAGGAACCAGAAACAGATTGAATTCTTGGCAAGGTATAAGAAAAGAGCTTTCACAAACTCAGCTGGTTATGGTGCTCCCTGTGTTGTAAATGTTACTGGAGACAGACCCTGTAAGTGTGCCTTTCCACACTGTGAACAACACATCACTTGGCAAGAGCCATCTTCTCACAGGTCTGACGGAAAGAGAAAAACATGCCAAGGTGAAGACACTAGGAAAGAGGGTCATTAAACCCTGCCAAATTGCTTTCTTTTCAAAATGGAACTCTTAGGAACAAGCAATAAAAAATAAACAAACATAACATCACCACTTTGTTCTTATTATTTCAAATGAGGAAATTTATAAGAAGGCTACCCACAAAATTGAGTGTCTATTTCATTGCATGCCTAGATGTTGGCAGAGCTAAAAACTATGACTCAGATTGCAAATCAGGGTTAGGTCAGCCCTGAACAATTTTGAAAGATGAATTAAGTTGATTTGATTTCCCTGTCAGTGACTCATTGGATAATTGTGGATGCCTATGCTGTTTTTCAATAATAGTATGTATCTACCTACCGCTACTCATTCACTTATCAACTAAACATTTATTATCTATCTTATATAGGCAATTGCTGTTGTAAGTACAGAGAATTTAGTATTATAGATGTTGTCAATGTCAGGAAATAAATGCAAACTCTTTTTTCGTAGATATTTATGACTCTCATAATTTGGAGGCCAAAGGAATGAAGTTGGCTTTAAGCAAGAGTCAATTTCAGGGTTAAATTATGCCATCAGGATCTTCTCTCTCTGTTTTTCTGTCCTACTCTCAGGTCTTCTTCCACTTTGTAGGCTCTCATTTCATGAAATCTCTCTCTACATATCAGAAAAAGAGACTCAGCAGTTTCTGACTTTTTTTTATTTCAAAATGTCAAAGAGATACAAAACTTTTATTGCATGGATACACTCTATAATGCTGAAGTCAGGGCTTTCAGTGTGCCTGCCTCCAGAATAGTGTTCATTGTACTCAGTAGGTAAGTTTTTATCCCTCATCTCCCTCCCTTCTTTCCCCCTTCTGAGTTTTCAATGTCCCTTATGTCTTTTTGTGCCCATGTGCACCCATTGTATGGCTTCCACTTATTAGTGAGAACATATAGTTTTGGTTTTCCATTCCTAAGATACTTCACTTAGGATAATGGTCTCCAGTTCCATCCAAGTTGCTATGAATAACATTATTTCATTATTTTTTATGAACGTGTAGCAACTCTGTGGTATATACATACCACATTTTCTTTATGCACTCATGTATTTATGGACAGTTAGGTTGATTCCATATCTTTGCAACTGTGAATTGTGCTACAGTAAACATTTGAATGCAGGTATCTTTTAGATAAAATGATTTCTTTTCCTTTGGGTAGATACCTAGTAGTAGGATTTCTGCATCAAATGGCAGGTCTACTTTCTGCTCTTTGAGAAATCTCCATACTGCTTTCCAGAGGTTGTACTAATTTGCAGTCCAACCAACAGCATATAATCATATCTTTTTCTCTGCATCCACACCAGCATTGCCATTCAAATTTTAATAACATAAAGAGATAAACTGCCTCCAAGTAGCCAAATCCTCTAAACAGAGAAAGATGGGTCCATGTGGTGGTGACACTATTTCAGAAGAGATAGTGGGAATTTCTAAATGAAACTCATTGAACAGTAAAAAGAATAAGTAAAAAGATTATATCTTTTTGTACCTTTAAAAAGAAACCCCTGTTTATGCACAAAAAGAGTACAGTCTGACAAGGACAAAAAGCAACCAAAGCATAAGTAGCTATAATAGAGTGTGGTAAGATTTATGATAGAAAGAGTTTCAAAGGGCTATGAGGCAATTCTGCTTCCTATATGACAGAGTAAGCCCCAATAGGGTCTACCCACTTATGAACAACAAATCTAAACTCTGGAAAAAACATAAAAATAACTGAAGGTATTGGAGAGTGAACAAAATCAGACAGACTCTGGAGAAGTATTAAAACTTGCAAGAAGGGAACAGAATGGGGGTAAATGTCTCATTATTGCAAGTGCTAGTTTGAAAGTAAGCTACAGCCTAAAACTCCAATAGAAAATAGAATTTCTGACCTGAAGAACCAGAAGACAGAGTTCAGGGAAACCATAGCTGATAGAAAGTAAAATGAGTGGGGGTCCAGGAAAGAAAGAGCAAGAGAGAACAAGCCCCAAATTTTATAATCAATTCTGCCCAAATTGTTGGTTAACCATGGAACAACACATATGTGGAGCAGAATTAAAGCAGTCTATCTAAAGGTAAAGGAACTAAATTGAGATTGGAACTGTTCCTTAAAACATAGTTTGTAACTTGAATCCAACCAAGCTAACAGTCTACTAAAACAAAAAGTGACTAACCTTTAGAGGAATATAACAGAATCTATAACATCACCTTCCAGGATATAATAGAAAAGCACCGGACATTTAAAGAACTAAGAAAACATGATCCATCAACAGGAATTAGGCACATGGATTTTAAAGCAGCTAAGTGTGATGATGTAAAGGAAAACTAAAAATTCTCTAGATGGCCTTAAAAACTGAGTGGAAAGAGCAAAGCAAAGAGCCTTAAGAAAATAGGGCTTCCGGAAACTGTGAGATGATGTGAAAAGTCTAAGGTGTGTATAACTGTAGTTGCAGAGAAGAAAAGAAATACAATGGAGCAGAAAAAATTGAAATCACAAAAGCACAAGGAGCAAGCACAAAGATAAATTAGACATCATCCAAATTAAAAACTTTTGTGTGTCAAAGGTCATTATCAACAAAGTGAAAGTACAACCAATAGAGTTAGGAAAAATATTTGCAAACCATATCCCTATTAAAGGAATATTTAAAGTACTCTTACAACTCAATAACAAGAAGACAAATAATCCAATTTAAAATAGACAACAGACTTGAAAGACATTTCTCCAAAAAAGTATTCAAATGGCCAAAAAGCACATGAAAAGATGCTCAATATCATTAGATATAAGAGAAATACAAATTAAAACTACCATTTTACACCAGGATGGCTATTAAAAATAAAAAAAAAAAAAAACAGAAAATAACGTGTTGTTCAGCACGGGAAAGAGACAACCCACAGAATGGGAAAAAATATTTGCAAACTACCCATATGACAAGGGACTAATAACTAGAATATATAAGGAATTCCAACAACCTGAAACGAAAGAATAAAATAATCTGATTAAAAATTGAGCAAAAGGTCTGAATAGACATTTCTCAAAAGAAGACATCAAAATGGCCAACAGGTATATGAAAAAATCTTCAACATCATGAGTCATTAGAGAAATGCAAATCAAAATGACCATGAATTAGCATCTCACCCCAGTTAAAATGGCTTTTATCAAAAAGACAAACAATAATGAATGCTGGTGAGGATGTGGGTAAGAGTGGGAGGAGGTGGGTGAGGACACTTTCTGAAGAAGGTGATACTTGATCCAACAGTTGAAGGACACGAAGGAGTTAGCTAGGTGGAGAAGCTAGGGTTTCAGGCAATGGGTGGGAACAGAAGGGGAGAACTGTACCATCATGTGTCACTTAACAATGGGGATATGTTCTGAGAAATGTGTGTTTATGTGATGTCATCTTTGGGTGAACATCATAGAATGTACTTACATGAGCCTAGATGATATAGCCTACTACATACATTTCTTATACAGTGTTGATGGGAATGCAAATTAGTGCAACCACTATGTACAATGGTATGAAGGTTTCTCAAAAAACTAAAAATAGAACTGCCATATGACCCAGCAATCTTACTGCTGGGTATATCCAAAGGAGAGGAAATCAGTATATTGAGAAGATATTTGCACTCCCATGTTTATTACAGCACTATTCACAATAGCCAAGGTTTGGAATCAGCCTAAGTGTCCATCAGTGGATGAATGTCTGAAGAAATTGTGGTCCAAATACACATGGGATATTATAATATATAGCCACAAAAAATAATAAAATCGTGCCATTTGCAACAACATGGATGGAACTGGAGAATGTTAGGTAAAATAAAGCAAGCACAGAAAGATAAATCTCACATGTTCTCATTCATACGTGGGAGCTAAATATTAAAAACAAGTGATCTCCTGCAGACAGAGAGTAGAATGATGGTTACTGGAGGCTGGAAAAGGTAGCAGGGAGGAGGAATAAAGTGGAGATGGTTAATGGGTGCAAAAATATAGTTATATAATTAGATAGAATGAGCAATATTTAATAGCACAACAAAGTGACTATAATCAACAATAAGTGTACACTTTAAACTAGTAACTAAAAGAGTGGAATTAGAATGTTCCTAACACAAAGAAATGATAAATGCCTGAGGTGATGGATACGCCAATTACCCTGGTTTGATTAATTCACATTATATGCCTATATCAAAGCATCACATGTACCATATAAAGATATACAACTATTATGTACCCATAATAATTAGAAATCAAAAAAATTTAAAAAGAGGTACATGAAAGCTCACAGAATCACTAGTCACAATAATCAAATGGTAGAAACAAGTCAATTGTCCACCGGTGGATGAATGGACAAACAAAATGTGGTATAGCCATATAATGGAATATTATTCTAAAAAAATGAATTAACTACTGGCACATACTACAACATGGATGAAACTTGAAAACATTATGCTAAGTTAAAGAAGCCAAACCCAAAAGGTCATATGTTGTACAATTTCATTTATATGAACTATCCAGAATAGATACAGTCACAGAGCACAGAAAGTAGATTTGTGGTTGTGAGGGGCTGGGTGGAGAAAGGGCTGGGGAGTGGTTACTTAATCAGTACAAAATCTCTTTCAGGGGTAATAAAAACATCTTGCAACTGGATAGAGGCTCTCATTGCACAACATTGTGAATATACTAGATGCCAACAAATTATATACTCTAAAACATACTTTAAAATGCTTGCATGCTTTTTAAAATAGTTAATTTTTGTTATGCGAATATTGCCTTGATGATATTTTAAGGAATATATGGCAGACATCTTTGGTCAAAGACAGAAACATGGTGATTAAAGGTTAGTGAATCCCCAGCAGAATAATTGTGGGGAAAACCATGCCTAGGAATATCACATTCAAAGTACTGAAAACCAAAGATGAAAAGAAAATCTAAAAGGCATCTAGGAAAACAACATATAAAATACAGGAAAACTACAATTCAAAAGACTTCTGAATTCTCATCAGAAATGAAGCAGGCCATAAGACAGTAGAAAAACATCTTTAAAGCTGAAAGAAAAAGAAAATTGCCAACATAGAGATCTACATCCCATGAAAATAACCTTCACGAATGAAGGCAAAATAAAAACATTTTCAGATGAAATGAAACGAAGAAGAATATTCATTGCCAGCAGACATAGACTACAAGAAATGCTAACAGAAATTCTTCAGGAAATGATACCTGAAAAAAAAACAAACCCTCAACTCTTTTAAAACAAACAAAAGCATCTGAAATGCTAGATACTGTAAAATATATTCTCATTAATTTCTTTAAAGTTTACTTGACTGTTGAAAGCAAAAATTATAACATTTTTCTTACCAGTTTTATAACAGAAGTATATATAATACATATGATAACTATGGCATAAAAAACAAAGTTGGATGGTAAATTAGTCTATACAATTGTAAGATTTTCACATTTTACATGAAGAGTACAACATTAACTTATGGTAAACTGTGAAAAGTCAAAGTTCTATATTTTAATCCACAGAGTACCAACTTTAAAAAATTACAGAGGTATAACCCAAAAGGTAATATAAAACTTGAAATGAAATTTTAATAAAAGATTCAAATAATCCAAACCAAGTAAAGAAATGATGAACAGAGATTAAAAATGAAGGTGGGTAATAAGATGGTAGACCCAAATCAAACCACTTCAACAATTATATTAACTATTATAAAGTAAACAACTAAAAAGCAGCAATTATCAATAGAAAAAAGCAATTTCATCCCCAAGCTAATATAATAGATGCCACTGATACATAAAAAGATAGGCTGAAAATAAATGGATGGAAAAAATAACATACAAACAGAAACACAGGAAGGGTTAGTGGCTATATTAATATCAAATCAAAGAAAGACTTCACGATAAAGGATGCTGTCAGAGTTGAGGAGGGGCATTTCATGATAATAAGAGAGTCAATTTATCATGAAGACATGAGAATACTAAATGTGTGTTTACTTAAGAACAGAGCTTCATGATAAATGAAGCAACAATTAACAGAATTAAAGGGAAAAATAGAAAATTTC
This sequence comes from Lemur catta, assembly GCF_020740605.2. Classification (NCBI taxonomy): domain Eukaryota; kingdom Metazoa; phylum Chordata; class Mammalia; order Primates; family Lemuridae; genus Lemur; species Lemur catta. The sequence continues at coordinate 43,996,034 of NC_059136.1, forward strand.
AAACAATGTTTGGTAGTGTAACACCTGCCTCTTAGCAATTGATAAAAAAACAGAATTTTAAAAAATCCGTAAAGACATAGGTAATGTAACAAACACTCTCAACTACCTTGATCCAGTTGATGTTTATAGTACAACATACCAAGACATACAAAATACACATTCTCTGAGTATACATGGCACGTTCAACAAAATAGACCATGTAGTGGACCATAAAAAGAATTTCAACAGATTTAAAATTACAGAAATTATACAGTATGCATTCTGTGTTGCTCTTGGTAATTTTATTTATTTATTTATTTATTTATTAGTTCTTGGTAACGGTAGTGTCAATCTAATTCTTGATTTTCTTAAGTAATTTCAATATTTTTTTATTTCAAAATATTAAAAGGGTACAAATGTTTTAGGTTACATGGATCACTTTTGTAATACTTGAGTCCCGGCTAAAGGTATGCCCATCACCCAAATACTGTTCATGTTATTATTTGATCAATAGTTTTTATTGTTTTTTTTCTTTTCATAAGTTTCTCTCTTTTTCTAGGACTTCACTTATATGGACTTTGACACTTCCAATTCTACTATCCTTATCTCTTAATTTTAAATTTTCTATTTCTTTATCCTATCCTGATGTCTTCTGAGAGAATTTCTCAAAATGATTTTTTTATCTATATACTTCTATTTAGTTCAGTTCCTTATTTCAACTATATAATTTTCTTAGTTAATATCTCCAGTTAGAGATTCTTCTTTATGATTTTTCAGGCTTGCTGCATGGGTCCAATATTTTTCCTTATGTCTTTTAGGAAATTTAACATATTTATCTTACTCTGATGCATTAATTTTGCTTTTATTTGATATAGTTATCTTTCCTTCGTAGAAGTTATTGTCCGAAAATATCATTTTATTGTTCCCTGTAAACTTTGTATTCCTTTAGAGATTTTATTTACCTCTGTTGGTAATGTGACTTTACCAGGAGGTGCAAAAATCCAGAAGGTAGTTTGAACCTCCTGAGAGTAAGTTACAAGGGGTGTGTGGGGGGGGGAGGGTACACACTTTGGAGCAAAGAGCATCTGGGATTGTTACTTATGTATCAACCTTGGCACTGCTCCTGATCAAGAACTGTGAACTTTAGTTGTAGTCACAAAGCACTTGATGTGTAGAGGGGATGTTCAGGAAGGAGGGAGGGAACACTGAAAGGCTGACCCGGCCTCTTGTACTAGTGGTTAGCTGCTGTCCACTCCAGGAGGGCTTTAGGATCACCCCGAGAGTCTCCCTGCTCTCACTGCAGGGGCTGGGCTGGTTGCTCTTGTTCTGCTTTATAGTTTAATAATCTTCTAAAGGCAGTATCAGGGAGAGAAAATAGTGCATGGAGAATTGCTTCTCTGCTCCATATCAGATGTTTGGGTTGATTATTCCACCCCACTCTGCCCAGACTATATGCAAAGACCTAACCCATTGTTTTCCCTTGCCCCTGGTGTTGTTGTATTTTTCGTTATTTTGATCAACTGCTCAATTTTCTGCCTTTATGGCACTTCCAGGACTGAATTCAAGGGAGGAAACCAGTAGAACTTACACAGCAATACATTGTCATTGCACCATCTTGATCATCTTCTGTGCAGCTAAAACACTTTCAATAACTCTCCCTGTTTTCAGAATGGAGGTGTGCATTCCTCAGAAAGGCAAAATACAAGGCTTTGTAGACCATTCCTTCCCAGCCTCTTCTGACCCTTCACATTCTTTTAAGTTAGACTATTTATAGTTTTTCTAAAAGTTCACTGCACTTTTCCACTTCTGCACCTCCAGATGCACCAATTCTTTTATCTTGAATACATTTTCCATCCTGCTGGAGAAAACCTAAACATTATGCAAGTTCCACCTTGACTGACACTTCCTACATGAAACAGTAAAATGTAAAGCAAAGGGTGAGTGCATTGAAGTTCAGGACTCCAACATGGGGCTGTAGCTCTTATTCTTTCAATTGTATATAGAACTATGGATTGTTTATTTCACATCTCTCTGCTTCAATTCCTCCACTTATAAAATAGATAAAATACTACATATTTTGCAGGTCTGTTAAGAAGATTTTATGAGATGGCAGCTACTCAATACTTTAAAAAGCCAGTGACGTGTTTGGTCTCTGCTTCCAGGTTGCCTCTTCTCCTTCCTGCTTCACTTCATCCATTTCCATAATCCCAATAGAATTTATCTTTATTCTCACCTAAATCTCATAACACTTGAACAGTATTTTTAGGTCACTTATGCCATTTAATCTGAGCTATAAGCCTGAGTAGGAATTTAAATTCTATTTTCCTGAGAAGTTTTTTTTTTCCCAGGTGTTTCAGAAGAGGGAACAATAATACTAATAAAACAAAGATTTTGGAGTCAGAATCTACGGGTTTGAGTGCTAGATTCACCATTTGTTAACTGTGTGCTTATGGGAAAATTTTGTAACCTCTCTGAACCTCAGATTGCTAATGTCTAAAATGGGAGTAATTTTAGTCTCTATATGGTTGTTACAACAGTTAAATATAATAATATATCTAAACCATTTAGCACAGTGTTTGTTATATAATAAGAGCTCAATAATGAGAACTCTACAAAGGTGGAAGGAATTAATGAGATTAAAACAGTGGTGAGAAATACCACCTCCCACTCCCAGTGTCTCTAACCTCCCATGCCCAAATGATTGCTTAATCTCCAATCATCTTCAACATCTTTTAGCGCTCTGAGGTATTCCAGGTCTATGGATTTTCTCCTAACTCCTCAAATCTCCTTATTGGTCAAACTGGCAGAATCAGATTTCTGTTGAGCAGGTGATTTTGTCCCAGGAATCTCGGTTCTTTCAGTGTTTAAAGACCAATTCTTACTTTCTCATGGAAGTTGATTTTTTTTTTTTTTTGCTCCTACGCTCACAACAAGGAGCTAGTACTAAACACATCAAGGTTGGCATTTCCCAAAGGCGGGGCTTGGCATATTGGCTTGTGTTTGAAGACAATCTTTAATTTTTCCAGGCTCTCTCCCCAAACCATCAACCCGCAGCTTCATTATGTGCTTATATATTTTCATTTCAGTTGATGAGGCCGTCCTTTTAGTATGGCCCAAATGGGCTTCACACATTACTAAAATTGCTCATGCAGAGCCATCAGCTTGTACTGTCCGCATTTGCAGTTCATATTGAGAAGTCCCATTTCTCACTGGGGGATCCCAAGTCAAGTTGATGAACACCAGTTTAAATCCTGAAGGTCACTGCCTAGGATCTTGGCTCCCTGATTCCAGATGAAATGCATCTTCAAAATTTATCCCTTTCTCTCCAATTTCATGTCAAACTCCTCTCATGGCCCTTCTTCAACCCACATTCTAGATATAATTTTAAAGGACGATTAAAATTCAGCTTCAGAAAAAAAAAAAACCTCTTCTACAGTGGCTTCTTTTATATTGTCAATGTTTTGTACCTGACTTGGCTTCCTTGCTTTTCCTCTCTGTCATCTGCAGAGACTGCTAGGTACAAGTCACCATGCAGGCAGAAGGAGATAAATTAGGAAGCCTTTACTGGCAATTTATCAGGAAGCTGCTGCAAGGCAGACCCATGAATATCCTTGCTAAACCTCCGCTTTCCATTCACCACTCACACTACAGAAATAATGCTTTGTAACTACATAATGGTGCTCATCCTTCAATCTTCAGTGACATTGCTCATGGTTAATTGGCTCTTACAGCATCCCTGTAGGAGAAGCAAGTGTTGTTACCCTGTCCCCAATTTGCCTGTAATTGAGACACAGAGCGGTCAAGTGTCTCTTGGAAGGCCATAGAAAGTCACTCAGAGAATTTCTTGACTATTATATCTGTTTGCTCTAATCACTGGGCTTCCCTACAGCTCATAATTTCTGGGTGAAAGACTGCTAATCAGAAGGTTTCTGAGGATACCTATTAGAAGAGAATTTAAAGAATGGATGCTCCTAGAAGTCCTTTATCCACTTTATCTCTGTAGAAAAACACATAAATTCACAGTGAGTTTTTGTTGTTGTTTTTGATGTTTTATGTTTATAGTCTCCTAGAGTTGGAAGTTTCAAAAAGGATATACTCCCCCATTCTCAACTTCTGCTTTATTATAAAAGGAGCCACTAAAATATCATGGGAAGGAGAAATATTAATATTTATGATAGCTGGAAGAGGGAGACTCATTCCCCCAGAACCCAGAATGAAGCTTTGCCTGCCTCCTGGCTTCTGTAGCTGTACCCACACCACAAGGTTCACTCTCCCATTAAACCCAGCCCAATGGGTCCCCAGGACAGGAGCATTTCTTCCAGCCTATGTTTTGAGGACTCAGCATCAGGTTTTTCTGGCTTTAGTCTGTTTTTTGGAAATTGTACCAAAGCTTCAGTGATTAAGTGAGGCCAAATGTGATTCTTTCAGGATACCCAGAGCTGAAGACCAGTTTATGAGTTATCCATTTATTCATAGAATTAATAAGCATTTATCAAAAATCTCTTACATGCCAAGCACTGTTATAAGTGCTGTGGAATAAGAATAAATAATACACACAGTTTCTGCCCTCATGAATCTTAGATTCAATTATTTCTCTATTTCTTTTATTCCCTCATTCTGGCAATGCCAGGTAATATTCAATACTCCCTGAATTGCTTTTCTGCCCTCTGTGGAAGGTGCAATATCTTAAAAGTCCAAGCGCTGCAGGAAGATGATATGTGTAGTAGGTTGAATGGTGATCCGCCAAAAGATAGGTCCACATCCAAATCCCTGGAACCTGTGAATGTTACCTTATTAGGAAAAAGGGTCTTTGCAGGTATAATTAAGTTAAGGATCTTAAAATGAGATCATCCTGGATTACCCAGGTGGGCCCTAAATGTAATGACAAGTGTCGTAATAAGAGACAGAAGAGAAGAAGACATAGATAGATGAGAAGGAGGCAGTGTGAATATGGATGCAGAAATTGGAGTGACATAGCTGTAAGCCAAGGAGTCCTGAGGATTGCCGGCAACCACCAGAAGCTAGGAGAAAAACCTGAAATAGATTCTTTTCCCACAGCCTCCAGGGAGAGCATGGTCCTGCTGAAACCTTAACTTAGGATTTCTGGCTTCCAGAACTCTGAGAGAATCAATTTATATTGTTGTATGTCGCCAGGTTTGTAGTAATTTGTTGCAGAAGTCAGAGTAAACTAATACCTCATGGCACATTGATCTTAGGGGGTGGACATGAAGATGTCTACATTCAACTCATGATCAATGGGCACGTGCAAGTGACTTCTTCAAAGTCCAGGTTCTGCCTTTTTAGCATACCTCCTGGGGCTGCATGATACCTCATGGTAACATCCTATCATAATTTTGTTACCTCCTCTGAGGAAAGTTCCCTCACTTTTCTCTAAGATCAGCAGAAGAATACCAAGCAAGTAAAATTTCAAAGTTATCGGGAAATACATATTCTTTTTGTTTTAATATGCATAGATTGTCCTCTGGGAAATATGCACGCAGATTATAGTATAAATTATGTAACAAGTAGAGGTAGTAGCCACAATTTTCTAATCTCACCCATTTATTTTCCAAGAGAAAGGTAGAAAATAAATATTCATATGACAAATGTTGGGGAGCTTCCACATCTGTAAAGGGGAATTTGTCCACAGATCTCTTTGTGGATTGAGGAGAATTGACTGGTTTAGCTTCTCACCAAAATCTAAGCTCTCTGCAGGTGGAGACATGGCTTATCATTACAGCCCTCCCCAGGCCCGGCATAGTTTCCAAATCTTGGTGGTAATAATGATAACTATAGCTAACCTTTATTTAATTCTTAACATCTGCCAGGATTTATTCTAAGTGCTTTACATATATTTACTAATTTGATCCTCAGAGCAATTCTAGGCAAGAGGTACTTACATAATCCCTGTTTTACAAGGAGAAAACAAATGCACAGGCAGGTTAATACTTATTTGTTTTGTTCCTGATGCAAATTATCTCACTGATTGAATTTTTAAGAATCTCTAGCTACCAGGTTGTCTATTGCTTTTTGTTTCCTCTGTTTATGGACATTCATCCTGCATAATTGTTTTTATAAATTTTATTGAAGTAAAATTTATACACAGTAAAATTATGCAAATTTATTTGTACAATTTAATGATGTTTGAGAAATGGGCTTGGTTATTTCGGCACAATGAAAATAAAAAATATTTTCATTACCCTTAAGTTTTCCCTCATGCCTTTTTACAGTCAATCCCCTTCTCAAATTCCAGTCCAGACAAGCACCGAACTGTTTTCTGTATCTAAGAATTAGTTTTAAATAAATAGAATCACACAGTGTTGTACCTGGCTCAATATGGTGTGTTTAAGATTCATTCGTGTTGTATGTATTAGTAGTTTATTTCCTTTAATTGTCTGTCATGTGAATATGCCACAATGTGTTGGTCTATTAACCTCTTGATGCATAAGTGTGTTGTTTCCAGTGTGTGGTTATTATGAATAAAGCTTCTGTGAACATTTGCATACAAACTGTTGTGTGGACATATGTTTGCATTTCTCTTGAGTAAAATTTCTGGGTCATATGGTAAGTGCATGTTTAACTCTGGAAAAAACTGCCGAGTTTCTTCTCAAAGTAGTTGTCCCATTTAACACTCCCATGGGCAATGTATGAAAGTTCAGGTGGCCTCACATCTTTGCCCACACATGGAATTGTCAGTCTTTATAAAGTTTAGTTATTCAAGTAAGTGTGTAGTGGTATCTCTTTATAACTTCATTTGCATTCCTTGGTGAATAATGATGTTGAACATTTTTTCTTGTGCTTATTGGCCACTTGAATATCTTTTTTGCGTAGTATCTGTTCAATCTTTTGTCAACTTTTTAATGGCTTATTTATCTAATTAATGAGATGTAAAGTTTCTTCACATATTTTAGAAATTGCCATATATGTTGCAAATATCCTTTCCAGTCTTCAGCTTGCCTTCTCATTTTCTAAATATTATCTTTTAAAGAGAAGGTTTTAACTTGGATGAATTTCCAGTGTATCAGTCTTTTTCTTCTATGGTGAGTGATTTTTGTAATCAAAGAAATTCTTGTCTGCCCAAAAGTGAAAAAAGATGTTTTCCCATGTTTTCTTCTAGAAATAATATAGTTTTAGATTTTTAAATTTAGATTTAATCAATCTCAAGTTATATTTTTGTCTAAAGTTTGAGGTAAGGATGAATTCATTTTTTTTCTATGCTGTTATTCAGTTGTTCCAGCCCAAATTATTGAAAAGATTATTCTTTTTCCATTAAATTATCTGAGAAACTATCTCCAAAATCAATATTCTTTTCCATTGATCTATATTGCCATGCTTATGTTCATACCACAGTATTTTAACTACTGTAGTTTTACAATAAGTCTTAAAATTAAAAAGTGTTAAGTCCTCCTACTTTGTCCTTTTTCAAAATTATTTTGGCTTTTTCATGTTCTTTTGCATATCTACTCAAATTTATAATCAGCCAGTCAATTTCTAAAAAATAAATAAATAAAAACCTGCTGGAATTTTGATTGAAGTTGCAATTTGAGTGGAAATGACATTTTAGCGTATTGTATTTTATGATCCATAAATATGGTATATTTATTCATTTGTTTTGTTAATTTCTCCTAGTGATATTCTATTTTATTCAGTTTATTGGTCTTGGATAACTTTTGTTAAGTTTATTCCTAAGGGTTTCATAGTGTTCCAAGTGTTCATTCCTAGCATATGGAAATACATTTGATTTTTGTATATACAGTCACCTTTAATCAATTGCTAAACTCAACAAGTAGTTCTAGTAACTTTTTGTAGATTTCTTGGGGTTTTCTGTTGTCTGTGAGCAAAGACATTTTTTGCTTCTTTCTTTCCAATCTGTATGCCTCTTGTTTCTTATTCTTGACTTACTGGGCAGACTGGGGCCACCAGTACGAAATTGAATAGTGGATTCCAATTAAGCTTACGTTAGAGCACTTGATATTGTCCCATGGTCAGTAAGGCTATATGAAATTTGTTCTGCTTTCTGTACCTCTGTGCTTCAGTTTAGATAATTTCTCTTGGCTGTGACTCCAGTTCTCCAATCTTTTTTTCTGTGGTGTCTAGTCTGTTGTTAGGTGCTTCCAGTCAGTTTTCTAATTTGGTGTTGTATTTTTCAACCCTAGAAATTTCATTTCATCCTTTCTTATATTTTTCATTTTTCTCTTTATTATGTTTATGTTTCCTTTTATACCATTGAACACATTTAAAATAACAGTTTTGAAGTCCTTGTCTAATAATTCCATAACATCTGTCATTTCTCAAGCTCTTTCTATTGACTAATTTTTCTCCTGTTTATGAATCTAGACTCCCAGCCTCTTTACATACTTAGTAATTTTGGATTGGATGCTGAGTATTGTGATTGTTACTCAGTTGAGTATCAAGATTTTGTTTTTGCATTGTTTCTTTGAATTTATTGAGGTATCATTTTCAAATAAAAATTGTACATATTTAAGGTGTACAATGTGATATTTTGACATGTGTATACACTGTGAAATGATTACTATAATCAAGCTAATAAACATGTCAATAGCCTAACATAACTATTATTTTCTGTGATGAGAACACTTGATATCTCCTTCCTTAGCAAATTTCAAGTGTCTATCAATCCATGCACAAGGGATATTTTTTCACTTAGTTGTGTCTTCTTTAATGTCTTTTATTAATGTTTTATGCTGTTCAGTGTATAGATCTTTCACTTCCTTGATTAGTTTATTTGTAAGTATTAATATTTTTCATGCTACTGTAAATGAGATTTTATTAATTTTTTTCCACATACATTGTTGTTAATGTACAGAAATATGACTGATTTTTATATTTTTATTTTGTGTCTAGAAACTTTACTTAATTCATTAGTTCTGACAGTAATTTGGTTGGAATCTTTAGGGTTTTCTATATATAAGAACATGTCATCTGCAAGCAGAGACAATTTACCTTCTTTTCTGATTTGAATGTCTTTTATTTCTTTTTCTGGTCTAATTGCTCTATCTAGGACTTCTGGTAGTATGTTGAACAGAAGTGATGAGAGTGAGCATCCTCTTTTTCCTGATCTGAAAGGAAAAGCTTTCAGCTTTTCACCACTGAGTATGATGTTAGCTGTGAGCTTGTCATATATAGCCTTTATTATGTTGAGGTATGTTCCTTCTATACCTAATATATTGAGAGATTTTTATCATGAAAGAATATTGAATTTTGTTAAATGTTTTCTTCTGCTTCTATTGAGATGATTATATAACATTTTCTTCATTCTGTTAATGTGTATTATTTATTGATTTGTATATGTTGAACTACTTTGCATCATAGGAGTAAATCCCACTGGATTATGGTATATATGAATGGAATGTTCTGTATGTGTCTGTTAAGTCCATTTTGTCTAAAGTGTATTTCAAATCCAATGTTTTATTGTTAATTTTCTGTCCGGATGATCTATTCATTGTTGAAAGTAGGATACTGAAGTTCCATACTATTATTGTATTGCTATCTATTTTTCCCTTCATGTCAGTTAATATTTGCTTTATATATTTAGATAAGGAATCCTTGGGTAGGGTTTCTTTTCTTCTAATGTTGGGTGCATATATATTTATAATTGTTATATCATCTTGATAAATTGACTTTATAATCATTATATACATATATAATGACCTTCTTTGTTTCTTCTTACAGTTTTTGACTGAAAGTCTATTTTGTATGATATTAATACAGCTACCCATGCTCTCTTTTAGTTTCAATTTGCATGAAATATCTTTTTGTATCCCTTCACTTTCAGCCGATGTGTATCTTTAAAACTGAATTGAGTCTCATGTCAGTAGCATATCGTTAGAGGTTTTTTTAAAAATCCATTTAACCATTTTATGTCTTTTAATTGCAAAATGTAATGCGTTTACATTTAAAGTGATTATTGATAGGTAAGAACTTACTACTGCCATTTTGTTAATTGTTTTCTGGCTGTTTTGTAGCTCCTTTGTTTCTCTCTTCCTTTCTTGCTGTCTTTTGTGATTTGATGGTTTTCTACAATGGTATACTTTGTTTCATCTTCCTTATATTTTGTATCTTTCTTATAGGATTTTTTGCCTTGTAGTTACCATGAGGCTTACATAAAACAACTTCTAACAATGTATTCTAAGTTCATAACAACTTACCTTTCGTTGCATATAAAAGCCCTATACTTTTACTCCTTCCATTTTATGCTTTAGATTTACAGTTTATATCTGTTTATACTGTTAACCCATTAACAAGTTATTGTAATTATAGATATTTTTAATCTTTCTGCTAGAGTTAAAAGTGATTCACACACCACCGTTACAGTATTAGGGTAAATATATACTTACCTTTACCAGTGAGTTTTATTATATTTGTATTTTGCTAATTAGCATTCTTTCATTTCAGCATAAAAACTCCCTTTATTATTTCTTGTAAGAAAAGTCTAATGGTGATGAACTCTTTCAGCTTTTATTTCTCTAGGATATCCTTTACTTTCCCTTTATTTATGAAAGACTCTCATGGGTTTGTGTCTTCTAGGCATGTTTCAGGGTCTATAAGTACTAAAAACTTTTAAACTTTCACATAGTGGTTATGTTATTGAAACCATGCCCACAATCCAACCCCAATCCCTGAAGACAAGGCTGTTCCAAAGGGACTCATGTAGGTGAAGTCCCCACTAGTGCTCTTTTGTCTGGGCCTGTCAGCTACTGGGGACAGTAGTTATTGGCTAAATTGATAGAATTTCATTCAAGACAATGTCTCATAATCCTGTAGGCTTTCTTCATTCCTTATTCTTTTTTCTCTTCTTACTGGATAATTTCAAGTAAATAACCACCAACTCTGTTCTTCAACAATGAAGGGGAGTTAAAAACTTTCAAAAAAAAAAAAAACACAAAAGCTGAGGGAATTTATTACCACTAGACATGTCTAACAAGAAATTATAAAAGTAGTCCTTCAAGCTAAAGGGAAAGGTCACTAAGTAGCAACATGAAAATATATAAAAATATAAAATTTACTGGTAAAAGTAAGTGTAGAATCAAACTGAAAACACTCTTATACTGTAGTGGTGGTATAAAAATCAATTATATTTCTAGTATAAAGGTTAAAAGATAAAATTATTAAAAACAACTATAGATACAATAATTTGTTAAGAGACACAAACCCTGGAGGATACAAAACATGTCATCAAAAACAAATTGTGAGGATGGGGGACTAAAAGTGTAGAATTTGTGGACGTGATCAAAGGTAAGTCATTATCAGATCAAACCAACCCTTGGTTCTATCCAAAGTCATATAGTGAGTATTCATGTTTATGTTTTAATCATCTGCTTTTCTATGGTCTAAACATGTCCCCCAAATTTACATGTTGAAACATGATGGCCACTGTGATAATATGAAGAGGTAGGGCCTTTAGAACATAATTAAACATGAAGGGGGAGCTCTTATGAATGGGATAAGGGTGATTATGAAAGAGCTGAGAGAGTGGGTTCACTGCCTTCTGCTCTTCTGCCATGTGAGAACACAATGTTCATCCCCTTTTGCTCTTTCTGTTTCTTCTGCCATGTGAAGATATTTAGATGGCACATGGTTAGAAATGGCTCTTTACCAGACACTGAAATGGTTGGCACCTTGATCTTGGACTTCTCAGCCTCCAGAACTGTGAGAAATAAATTTTTGTTCTTTATAAATTACCCAGTCTCAGGTATTTTGTTATAGCAGCACAAACAGACTAAGACAAAGTTCTTGTCCACATTCTTGGTCTGACTGCATTTTAAAAGATGAAGTATGAAATTCTTGGGCTGTAATTCTAAACCTTGATGCTTAACTTCATCTAGATTTCTTATTTTTTTTCTAAGAGAAGAAACTATCCAAGTATCTGTTTTGTCAAATTCTTGTACTATTTTAAGGCTCCTTGGAGAAGTGTCAGTGTTGGCAACAGTAGACAAAATATTCCTGGAATTTATACCAAAGAATGTACAATTTATTTACTGTATTTCATCTATGAGCCAAGCCCACTCAGATACTGAAATTAAGCTCCAGTATATTAACTAGTTCATCACTGGAGATTAAGTGGGAAGTTGTACATTGCTGTTATTATTAATCTTAAATTTGGGGGCTTTAGTAATCCCTTAATGGTAATACTTAAAAATTCTTAAAATATTTAAGAAACCTGAGCTTCAGAGAAGCTAATGGACTTTGTTTATTGTCCCTTATCTGGATATTGGTAAGTCACTGGATCGCATGGATCCCAGGTAATATTCTTTCCTCTGTAAGACTGATATTTATTTAACAGATATATTTTATTTTTTAAAAACTTGAATGTGGCACAATAGTTCTTAAATTTTGGAAGCTGACCACACTATGTTCCTCCTTCACAAAATTCCCACATACATGAGTACATACACACATGCACGCAAGCACATGTATGTTTTCTTATGCTATTTTGCATGTATTTTCAGGAAGTTCTGGGGCCCTCTGGAGCTTTCATGGATCCCTCATTAAGACATTTGATCTAGATATAGGCTCAGGGCTAGAACGATATCAGATATTTCAGCATTGACTTTCTGCAAATACTGGTGGAAAGGGTTGTTTGGCTTTCTTTTTTTAATCCCAATATTGTCACCTTAGGGTCCAACAAATGTTCCACCCAAGAAGACAAAAATATTTTTGTTTGCTGTTTTAACTTTAGCCAGTTTCTTAAATATTAGCCAGTCTAGAAAAATCAGCCAGCCAAATGCTGTCAAGATAATTCCTGGCTTAAATCACATACAGCATTGCAAAATTTCATTTTCACACTTTTGCTGGATTCTTTGTGGTTGCACTTTTTTCCTTTTCTTTCTTTCTTTCTTTTTCTTTCTTTCTTTTTAATAAAAGGACATTCTAGTCTGTGCCCTTAAATATACTCTGTTTTCACTGGAAAATTTTCTCCAGTAACATTAGCCAATGAAACATCTAAAAGACAAGATTAAGAGGCTGTTTTCCTCCATTGAAGTCAAGAATAATAGTATGCCCTTAATAGATGGGTTCTGAAGTGAATTTGAGCATTTAATAAGTATTTCATGAAAAAATATTAAACACTATCAATGTGCCAATCAAAGCAGTAGAATCTCAGTGTTAAAGGTAAATGAAATACGGATAAAGAGTACTTTGGGGACATTTAGGGTGGAACAACTAACAAGATAGCCTCCTTAGCACCTCCGGATTAAAGCAAAGCAAAGCAAAGTGGGACAATTTATCTGACCTTAGTACTTCTGGGGTCCTGAGACTTTGCAGTGACAGGGATGGGAGCAGAAGGGGGAGATAGCAGCTCTATCGTTCAGCATTATAGGCATCTCAATCTTACATGTAAAACACAGCTTCTCAAAGCAAAGCAGCTTCCTTGACCCCCTTTTTCTTCATACATCCTCAGGCTGATGGTTGGCCTTTTGCACCTCACTCCTTATTTAGGGCAGCCTCCGATGTTCCTTTTCTATCAAGTGTCATCACACAAATGCACAACCTTGAGGGTGAGTGCCCCCTTAAACTTTGGCCCTAACTACCTCATTAATTTTACCTAGACCTGGCCCTGCCTAGAATAAAAGAGCTCGAGAGCAAAAGTGAGAGGGGATTGCCTTCTGCCTGGCACCCTATAGCAAAGGTTTACAGAGGGCATATGTATGTTCACTGCATAAGTAACTGCCTCCCCTCGTTCCTTTTACAATGCCCTCTCACCCAGCCCAAGTTCAAGCAACGCCTGGGCACTCCCACCACAAAGAGATCTGAGAAAGGCTGAGGTGGAAGACACTGGAAACTTGCCAAGATGATTGACACTGGCCTCATACTTGACCTTGGCTTTCATGGGTTTGAAGCAGCATCTCAAGGACACTTCTGTACCATTTGATATGAAGATTGAGGTTTGCAACAGGCACTAGAACAATTTTTCTTCCCATTCCCTTTTAAAAACCTTCTTCTACATCTATACGGGGTATGGAAGGCTTTGGGGCCCAGCCCCCACAGCAGATCAAGGCCCTTCAGCTCCCAGAGGAAATGTGCTGCCCTCACTCACAGAACAGTGATGGAAACACTGATGTTATCTTTTCCCCGAGGTGGTTTACAGTGTAAAGAAAGCAGTGCTTACCCCAGAGGTGAGAATGCTTATGGTGGATGACTATCATCATCAATATAACTCATTATTCATGTCATTTTTTAATTTTGCGAAGCACTTTATTTGTATCCTCTCATATTATCCTCGAAAATAGAGGCTGATATAAATTATATTCATCCCAGTTTTATGGAGCAGAAAGCTAAGGCAGAGAGAGTTACAGCAACTCACCCAAGGACCCAAAATAATCAATCGTGGAGGGAGACTTTGAACAAAGTATTCCGAGCTAACATTTTCTGTTTTTTCACCACTGAGTGCTGCCTCCTGCACCTCTGAGAAAAGACATCTGTGGTAGGAACTTTGCTGATGTCCTGTATCCCTCACAAATGGGGGAAGTCAATTGGTTCTAACAACATTTTTAGGATTATTTGGTGCCTGGTGTTACGGTAGGTGCTTGTCATGGTTTAATCTTACGTGTCAACTTGACTGGGCTAAGCGTTGCCTAGATGACTAGTAAGACATTAGTTCTGGGAATATCTGTGAGGATGTTTCTGGAAGAGATTAGCATTTGAATGAGTAGACTGAGTAAAGAAGGTCCACCCTCACCAGTGTGTGCGGGCATCATCCAATCTGTTAAGGACCCAAATAGAACAAAAATGCTCGTGAAGGGTGAATTCACTCTCTCTGCTTGAGCCGAGGCATTCATCTTCTTCCAACCTTGGACACTGGTGCTCCTGGTCTCCAAGTTTTGGACTCAGACCAGGATTTACATTGTCACATCAATTCTAAGTTCTTTTGACTGGCACTAAATTATACCACTGGCTTTCCTGGTTCTCCAGCTTGTGAATGGCAGATTGGGAGACTCTGCAGCCTCCATAACCATGTGAGCCAATACCTACAATAAATCTCCAGATGTATATGTGTATATATACATATATATATGGAACCATAGAATATTATTTATTCTATTGCTTCTGTTTCATGGATGAACACTGAGTAATACAGTACTGAAGATAAACTTGAGAGTAAGATCATCTTCCTTGTCCTTAAGGAATGTAGAGAGGACAAGTAACCACTACTTTTTGGACTCCTTTTAGGTTCCATAATTTTTTTTATTTAGTGCTTCATCATATGTGGGATTTTGCTGTTGATGCTAGACTCATCCTTCCCAATGGACTTCATGCATTTTGAGTCCAGGGGCCATCTCCTGGAACCCATATTATGTCAAGCACAGTAATGACACAAGGCAGTTGCTCATAAATACGTGTGAGCTGATTGATCAACTAAAGAACAACAACAACAGTGACATGTGTTTGTGTATGTGCTCATGGGGAAATCCTGCTCTGGGACTTTTAACATTCTGATCAATTTCCCTAACTCCGATTCCTAATTCCCTAATGCAAAGAAAGGTACGCTTGGTTCTCACAGGACACACCGAGGCACTTTCAGCCACAGATCTGCAGCTTCACACGCAGCTTGTTTTTGCTGCTCTGAGGCAGACAACAGAGTGTGGCTTTCTTCACTCTGGTTCTCCTGTGTCCTCACGGGGCTCAGACTCCCCATTGTACCAGCTCTTTCTCTGCCATCAATTCAGTTTCAATCTTATCTACTTACTCTGATTCCTCATGCTTTATACATCCGTTTCTGGCATTGAAGCCTTATCAAGCACCTCTTGAAACCTTAACTAAAAGAGGCCAGCCCCAGGAGTGCCCTGTCACATCTTCAAAGAATTCTAACAAAGGAAGTGTGTGAAGTGTAGGAATGCCAGGCCGTGGCAACCATTCTTCCCTTTGATCCTCTAAAACACATTGTGAGTGTGACTGCTCAGAATCTTTCCCTGGAGGCCCGTCACTATTTTTTTTTAATGTTATGCCAGTTACTTCACAGCCTGAGATGTTTGTGTGTTTGGGGCTGTGGAGGGGGGGGGTGGTAGGCTGGGGGGACGTGGTGAAGGGACATGTGATGAAAGAGGCCAGACAGAGGGTGGCAGGCCCACCCGGACTCTCAAATCCTTTCCTCCTGCTCCCTCTTTCTCCGCCTTCCCACAGCCTGTGAGAATATCAAGGAAAATTCCTCCACTCCTGCAGAGCTGGTGTCTGCCAGCTTCTAGAACCTATAACCTTGGTTTCAGGTATTATTGGCACATTCTTTAATTTGTCCTCGGGGATGTGGGTAATTAAAGGTTATGAGATTTGGGCAATTATCCAGCCTCTTCCTTCCTAGGGGCAGCCTGCAAATATGAAAACGCTGCTCCGCATTCACCTCTCCGCCATTGGCAGCCGGGTTCCCTTCGGATCACATTCTTTCATGCCACACCTAATTGGGAATGAAAAAGGCCTTTCATGCTCTTGTTCACCTCTCTGCGATTTTTTTCACCTCCCTTTTTGTTTTCTGGGGGAGGCGTGTGAACACATTCAGTCTTACACTGTGTCAGCCCTTGCTCTCCCCTCGGTGCTGGCTGGTGTTGTTCTATCACTTTGCCACATAAATATTTTGCATTCAAGGAGCGGTATGTGCAATCAGCCTCATTCTAAGCTCTTTCGCTTTTGTTTTAAGAAAGCTCCTCTGATAGCCAGCCTCCGTGCCCAGCCTTAGCATCTTATTCCCAGGGAGTGAAGGGAGCACATGCTTAATCAGGTCTTGTATGTCCTGTTGCAGCTCTTCAGAGAGGCTCGCTCCCCCACCTTCTCCGGAGACCACCCTTTGCCATCTAATCACTTGAGAACTCCTAGGCTGTTTGTTAACAACATGGGGTGATGCCTTACTTTTGTTGCAGACTGTGATTCCAAGCTCACTGATTCCCAGTGGGCTCTCTCCAGTCTATCAGCAAATGAATGAGAGAAAGTGCCTGTTCTAATTAACTGGGTTAATTTTCCTTTATCAGTAGTCATTGTTTATTAAGCCTGAGTTGACAGGCAGTTTGCATCTCTCTCCTCTTCTCAACTACCCTACTAGCTAGGGATATTTTGTCTTCCCATTACAGACAAGGAAATGGAAACTCAGAGGTCAAATAAGTTATCCAGGATCATATAGCAAGTCCAATGCAGCTTTACTTGAATCCAAAGCCTCTGCTCTGTCAACCACATGAAGACAGAGACAGGAGCAGCTGACATTTCCAATAATGACCAAAGGGGATATTTCTCTTTATTAAGCATAGCAGGGTTGAAATTTACTCTTCATGGCTTAGATGTACAAGAACTGTAACTTTTCTT
Organism: Lemur catta; assembly: GCF_020740605.2. Taxonomy (NCBI): domain Eukaryota; kingdom Metazoa; phylum Chordata; class Mammalia; order Primates; family Lemuridae; genus Lemur; species Lemur catta. The sequence goes on from NC_059136.1 coordinate 44,013,317, forward strand.
TTTAAATAACAGATCTCATCTTGCTTCAAAATTCTCATTCCTGATGATGATGGTTGTGTGTATGTGTGTGTGTGTGTGTGTGCGTTTGTGTTTGGAGGGTGAGACATGGGAAAGAATGCTTAATAAATGTAACTTAGTCTCTTTTGGTTTAATATACTCTCTGATGAAAAAAAGCATATATATATATTGTGTATTTATGTATACATGTGTGCATAATGTATGTGTGTCTCTCTGTGTAATATGTGTATACATACATAAATTTAATGATGTGCTGGTCAATATTTAACAATCAGCTTTCTGGGACAGGAAACTCCTGATATGTGGCATTTTCCAGCTTCCATGGTGTAAATATCCCCACTGAGGTCACTTTCAAGCTACTAACATGATGTCACTGAACGTGGAGCTGGGAAGAGATCATGCAATTGGCTTTCAGCAGCAGTGCAAGCGGCTTCAACCCCCCCTTCTATGTATATATGTGTATATCTGTATACATGTATACACATAAATGTGTGTGTATATATATACATGTATGTTCAATCTGAAGTTGAAATTCCCTAATAGAACTGTTGCACTCCTTTCAGGGGCATCTCCTTCCACTTCTTCCTTTTGAAGACATCCCTTGGGTACAGTCAAATCAGTAGAAGCACATCCAGGCCTCCAGGACAAGAGTCTCCCTCTAGCTCATCTCTGGCCTCCAGTGAGAGGTCACTGGCATCCTAAGTTGGTGTCCCTAAAGTGCCACTGTTTCACCTATATGTTGGGTCTTTTGCTGGTATCCACTGGCGACAACCAGGCATTCTGCCGTCATCTCCAGCTACAAGGTCCTTACTTTTTGCAGATTTATTTCCCTGCCCTCTGGTCTATCGAGCCCGAGTGATGTTCTCTGTACCCAAGGCTGCTGTGGGCTGTAATCTGTGAGGTGCCCTCAGACTTTCCCTAAGCTGTTGCTACTCTGGGTAGCATTTGTCAAATGACTGTCCCAGGTAACAACAAGAGAGTGTTGGGAGAATTCTGAACAATGTCTCACAAATTTGAACAAAACCATCAATCCATAGTGGAAAAAAAAAAAAAGTATGGGTGGGAGAGTTACAGTCCCAGAGCCAGCTCAATACAGAACAGAGAAAAATCCAATTTTTGACCTATTCTACTGTGTGGTTCCCTCCAGGTGCCTCCAGACTCATGTGACCCTGGCTACGACTCATTGTTTATTCTTCTAGGATCTATTATGGTGGACATGAGACAAAGGAAATGCTTATCGCCTTGTTATGGAATGGATTAGGAAATTTCATGCACTTTGTCAGAGCCAGCAGAGATGGATGGGTCCCAGGATAGTCTTTCAACACTTTTAAAAACTCATACAAGGAGACCCTAGCACAGCTGAATAGAAAGCTGATCTTACCGTTGTATATACATTTGTATCTTCAACTCACTGGTGAAAACATTTTTGCAGAAGGTTAAATCAAATGCTTCCTCTAAATGCACAAAGTAGCAAGTACCATTTTGTTTATATTTGTGTGTGTGTATATGTGTGTTTGAACATTTGTCACAACTTGGACTAAACTCAGGAGAAAAATCTCCGGCGTTTGAGAGAGCCTGCCTTTCTCCCCAGCTGTCAGTAGGCGGAGCTCGCGCTTCGTGCATGGAGGAGAGGAAGCCAGGAGATGCAGATTTGGGTGTGTGAGAGACGTTAAAAAAACAGCAGAAAAAAAGAAGAAAGAAAGAAACGAAATCCAGTATTCCTCTCAAATGTCATCACTTTGGCCAACTGTTTTTTAAAATGTAGAAAACGTGTGCCGTCTAGAATAAGCCCATAACTCTCCAATATGTGCTCCTTTCTACCATTTATTTTCTGCTCATAAAATAGATTTTTCCAGCAAAGTGCGAGTTTTACTGGAGTTACACAGTTTTCCAAACTGTGTGTGTGAGAAACAGGTTTCTTTTTGACATTTACCAGTGAAGTTGTAAGTGCTGGCCCAGTAACTTTAACCAAAAGCTCTAAAGAGGGTAGAAGATGGTGAAGTAGCAACAGAGTCAGTTTTGATGAGGATGGAGGCTTTGCCTGTGAAAAGATTTCAGGAGAGAGGCGTCACTCAGAAGCCCTCCTCAGGCCCTGCCATGGGAAATGGAGCTCTGGAAGAACAGGCATGTGTGTGCACACGTGTTTGTGTGTGTGTGTGTGTGTCTGCATGTGTATTGTGACAGTGGGTATGTGTGTGTGTTGAGTGTGTGTTCCGAATCAATGATTGAAAAATCCATAAAAATCCATAGTAGAAATTCTGCCAACCAGTCTAGCCTCAAAAGGAAAAAAAAAAAGCAAAAAACAAACAAAACCCACAACAACAAATAAGTAAAAGCTATTACAAGCATGGAGAAATTTCCCCAGAGAAAAAGCCATCATTGTTTTTTCATTGACACAGTGGAATGAAAAGAACAAAAGCTTTATTAAAAATGACTTGTGGTATTATTCTTTTTTTCAATAGTGATAGTTTCTGATGCTTTGAATTAAAGGATCTGTGGCTATGTATTGGCTAAAATTTAGGATAAAGTTTATAATGCAAGCAACTTATGTCTGACGGCTTCTTTAAAGGAAGTTTGCTGAATTAATATATCTTTGGCCAAAAATTAAAGAACAACAACAAAAAAAAAGATGGTGGGAGGGAGGATTTGAAGAAATCCTCCTGGTGTTTTTACCAAGTTTTTGCCTGTGCTCTCTGGGGCCCTGCCTGGTGCAACCTCAACAGTTGGAGAGTAGTGCCATCTTGTGGCCGGACTAGAAAGTAAGGCTAGAAATTCAGAGGCAGTGGACAAAATGGCCAATATTTGAAGTGTCTGGGATTTCCAAGTATTGGGCAGAATCAATTGAGTTAGGATCCTTCCTAATGTACTCATGACAAGGCTCTATTTTGGCGTGAAGGGATGGGACTGGGGCTTCTCTCATCAACAATGTGGGGCTAGGCTGTCACGTAAACGAGTTTAAGTTTTTCCCTATTACTCCAAGAAGGGCATTCATTATTAGGCTTTTAAAGTCACTTTCCACTTAGTGTAAGTTTAAAAATCTAGTCCTGGCAGAGTCTCTGATACAAGGAGGAATGTGATCCTAGAATGTATTCCTGCGAATTGGGAGAAGGAGAATTAACATATTTGAACTAGGACAGAGACATGAAAGCAGACCAAGAAAAGAGAACATCATATTTTTGGTAGGTTAATTTTCTAAAAATGAATCTAACAAGAAATCTTTGAAATACTACCTTCTCAGATACTGTAGGAGGAGCTGTTGGTTCATGGGCCACTTTACTTGGCCTATTTATAAGTCATCGTCTTCTTTTTTCTTTAATCTGAAAACAGAACTATAGGATTTTTCTTTGTTAAATGTCCAGAAACTGAAAGATTTATAAACCAGTAGTGTAGAGTCATGCTTAATAGGTTTTATTTCCAGATCTGTTTATCTAGTCCAATAATATGTATCATCACAATCTACTATCTTCTGGGATGAGTTACCTTACTATAGAAGCAAGTAATATTTAGAAATCTTTGGAGAGCACATCCTTTGTTTTAAAGATGCTGGTAACATATTTTTCTGGTTTGTTCTACTGCTGCATTGCAAGTGAATGGTCTTGAAGCCATGTGACTTATTTTTGAACAGTAAATGATATTTTTCTTAATAATTGCAAATAATGTGAGATAGATCAAAGTCTTTATAGTCATTTAAAATATGTTCATGTAGAATATAAATGTACATGTGCCATCTTGGAGAGGTGAGAGACAAGTGGTACAGCGTCTAGGATCACATTCAAATTCCAGATCAGCTCCTTACTAGCTACCTAAGTCTAGGCAAATTATAAAATAATATGAATCTCTGTCTGTAAAACTGGAGCAATATTGCTAATCACTGCAATCATCACTGGATTTTGTGATGATTGAAGAAGATAACATGGGTAAAACACTTAGCACATCTTTATTATAAGAAGGAAACAGGCAAGCTCTCTTTAGTTATGGGATGTTGCTCTCTATTCCAGTTTCTAAGGCAACTGCAGTTGAGTTTGGCCACAGAGAAACCTTAGATACTCCTTATTCCATGTGGGATTCATCACAGAAGACAAATGGCATTTGTAGTTTGGCTAAGTTGTGGAGGATAACTTTGCTTTAACTACACAGGGTAGGAATTTGGACCAATAAAGTACTACAAGAACATAACAAACACCCTGAGAACCTGGGGGGTGGCAAGAGTAACATTTAGTGGCAAATTTTTACCTGGATTTCTAAAAGAACAGATCTTTTTTATTTTATTTTATTTTATTTACTTATTGGTAAAATTGGCCTGATAATCTTGTAAGTTTCACTTGAAAACAAATGTCTAATCACGGTTGAGTGCTTGATTCTTCATTTCCCCAGCTACTTCTTTTCCCACTCCCACCTCTGCATCAATATATTTCCAGAAACTTTTCAGGAAGTTGAAACCTCAGATGAGCCTCCCTGTTGGACAGACCCTAGGAAGCAACCTTAAGGTGCTCCAATAACCTTAGCAGCAGCCAAGGCAGCTGCGGTCAGCCTGATACGGTCCCCAGTGCTTCAATAACTACACACAACATGGCCACGCATATTCAGCTAGTTATATTTTCACTTCCCTTTGAAACTGGAGCGGTATTGAACGTCTGACAAATGGAAAGGGTTTAACCTGACAGTGGGCTGGTGTTAATTTCAAGCCTCAGAAATAACATTGTAACCAAAGAGAATTTCTTTAATCTATTAAAGATGGGAAATGCTTGCCTGATTCCAGCAAAAAGAACAAAGTTACAATTTTTGTTACAATTTATCGAATCTCGTGTGTGTGTGTGTGTGTGTGTGTGTGTGTGTGTGTGTGTGTGTGTGTGTGTGTGTGTGTATATAAATGCACCTACCTGCCAATATGAACACATCTACATGCCATGGGTGAGAATGGCAGGTATGGATTAAGTAGTCTTCAAAATCTTTTGCAACTCTGAGATTATATGATGTAAGGGAGCAGAATATTAAAAGTATCCATGTTTCATAAATGTGAAAACTGAGCCTTAGAAAGTTTAAGGACTTGCCTCTATTCTTATAGATACTAGAAGCAAGATGTGAATCAGTTAAGAAACGTCCAAGTTAGAAAGAGCCAGCTATGAATTCAGGTAGAGTCTTACCTAGAGTGTGGTTTTTCTCTTTGAATATAGGTCTCAATTGTATTGTTCAGGACCTGATTTATGCTACAAGACTTATTTACAATAATTAAATTCAGAAGAGACTAATAGATAAAGCATACACCAATTAATACATAATGATGAAGTTACTTGGAATCTATTGTCCACATTAAGTCCTCTTTCTTTGTGAACCAGTTCCAGAGACCAAGAGAAAGCAGAGAGTTGCTCAACAAAGAATTCAAGTGAAGGTAGCTGGATAACTTCAAGGGCTTCTTCCATTAAAATATGGCAGAATAACCATGATCTTTGTAGGGTCTAGAGATATGTCTGCTTCCTGTAAGCTCGTTTACTGGACTGCAATTTCCTTGTGTGTAGGAATTATGTATTATTTTTTGTAATATGCTCAGTGTTCTGGACTAAGCCTGTGACTCAGGTAGGTACCCAATAATTACTTGCTGAATGTATAAAGAGGAAACTCTTTCCCACTAGACAACTTTTATACTAACACTTGTACTTCTTCCTCCACTCTGTTTCTTTGCTTTATCTTTCAATATTTTCTTTGCTTTTATTTCTTAAATATATGTATTTTCTAAAAGTTTGAATTTAGCTAATTTTCCCTTTCTATCTAGAGGAGAAATTTCCTAGTCAATCCAGAGGCTAAGTGAAAAAAAATGGGTTCTGTGATCACATAAATTTAGAAAATATTCTGTATGACCTCTTTGTTGTGAAGATGTATCATGCTCATTAGCAAATCAAAGACCAATAAAGAAATAAGTTTTTCTTTGCAAACCTAGCATCTCTCAATTTTTTTTAGACTGTGAAACTGTATTAGTTAGGGTAATGCTAAGTGCTGTCACAAATAACCCCAAGTGTCAGTGACTTAACCCAATAAAAATTTCTTTCTCTCTCATGCAACAGTCCAGCAAGGTTCCTCCTAGTCTGAGAGATCTTCTGATCTACCTTCCTCCATGTGATAACTCGCAGACCCAGGCTCCTTCCTTCTTGTTACTCTGTTTTCCCATAGTCCTTAGTCTCTCCCTTCAGTGGGAGGATGATGAAAGAAAGGAGTGGACAATGAAAAGGTTTATAGAAGGCACTTATCAATCTTGCCCACATTCTAAGGGGTATTTGGCCACACCTAACTGTAAGGAAGGTTACCGAATGTAGTCTAACTGTTAGGGAAAGAAAAACAAGAGAGCGATGATAGAAATTTTTAGGGGCAAATGACAAAAAGGAGGAAACAGTTGCAGAAAGACCAGTAGAAGGAAATGGCCATGGACAAATAGGTTTGACACAAATGGTTATTTAGACTTACAGAATGGGGTAATCAGACCATAAAACCATGACTACTCATGAGAAACTGAACAAAAACCACAAAATCAGATTTGGATGGTAAAAGGACTTTCCCCACCACACACGTGTGCAGAAGGGAGAAATTCTGACCAACATATGACCTTTAGGTCATTTCCATACATTAACATGGTAAAAATCACTCACCTAAACACCATGACAGTTTACAAATTCCATCGTAACCCCGGAAAGAGACCCTAAAAGGCCAGAAAAGGTGTGGAACTGAGATTCCCAGTTATCTCCTCCCATTTCCAAGAAATATCATGAATAGTTATGACTAGCCTTTATATAAACATAAACTACTAACATATATGAAGAAAATACAGACTTAGTCAGGGTCTTCTCCACTTGCCAAGACAGACCCATTTCCCCTCAGGAAAAGTCTTTCGCTTTGCCCTCCTATACTATTTTATAATAAAAGCTGCTTAAGTAGATATTCTGGGAGTTGGCTTTCCTCTTTGTCACACTGGCCAAGCTTGAGATTCCTCCAAGGTAGGAGTGGAAGAACCAGGGTGACCCACCGTGGGAATTCCACCCTGACATAACCTAAGAGGGAAAGGAAATGGTTTTGATGAACATAGCTATCTCTGATTTTTTATTGCCACATTCTTCCTCGCAGAAATAGTACAGGTTAACCTACTACCAGAGAAGCCATTTTAAGTCCCATCCATCCAATGCACTCAGCTCCATGACCAGAATCTATAGGTGATTCCAATGTCTAGATGTGGTTCCTTTTGGTTCAGTGACCTATGAAACTAAAAAACAAGTTACACACTTCTTCTCCAAAATATACAAATATAAAATAATGATGATTATACAAGATAGCTATAATTTAAAATTCCCTTTTGAAAAAAAAAGAATGGAAGACATACAGAAGTTATGGGCCATGGAAGTTATGAATCTTTCTGGGAGGATACATTAAAGCCTTCTACTCTGGGAATAGGTAAGTTCCTTTTAGGCTCTCATTCATTGTGTCTGGAAGGAATTCCCTTTTCCATTGTTCTCCATTGCCCCTAGCTCCACCCTTTGTAAATTTCTTCTTTGTCCTATCTGATCTTGGTGTTCTTGCCCATGCGAGTTTGGATCTACCATGACAGCAGATTATTACACCTGGTTTAGGATTTCTCTGCGATAAAAGATTCTCTAAAACTTGGAGATTTCTAATCTAAATGTTTCCATTTACTGTCAGTAATCAGTCGAAGCTATTTTTTTTCTCAGTCCAACTTCATTTCTTCTTTATCCTGATGCCTTTCTTTCTTTTTCTCCTGTCTTCTCTCTTATTGTAATGGAAACTGCATTTCAGCCTATCAAAACATGAGATTTGGTAAGGGAATAACTGTTTTAACTGATAGAGTTATCTGGTTTAGCTGAGAATTGTTTTGGGCCTTTTATGCTCAGACCTTTGTCAATTTGGAATCTTATTATTGAGAGTCCATAAGCCCTTTCAACCCTGTAAAACACCTGATCTCTGTATTTTCCCTATTTCTTTAAATATCTGCGTTAAAACCAGCTATTTTTAAAAATTAATTAACTTATTTTTTATTGGGAAATACTTCACCTACCATAAAATTTACCCTTTTAAAGTGTATAATTCAGTGGTTTTTTTGTATATTCGCAAAGTTATATAACATAAAACCATATGACTATCTATTCTAGAATACTTTATTTGTCCCCAAAAGAAACTCCATATCCATGGGCAATCACCCCTCATTGTTCCCTCCTACCAGTCTCTAGCAATTACTAACCTGCATTCAATCTTTGGAGATGTACTCATTCTGGACATTTCATATCAATGGAATTATAAAACATCTGGCCTCTTGTATCTGGCTTCTTTCACTCAGCATAATATTTTCAAGGTTCATCTGTGTTGGAGCATTTATCAGTAAACAATTTTTGTACTTCTTTTGTTAAATTTATTCTTGAGTGCTTTATTCTTTTTGAATAAACTGTAAATGGAATTGTTATTCTATATCCATTCTGCCAATCTCCACTTTTAGATTAGAGTGTTTAGTCTGTTTATGCTTAATGTAGTTACTGATATGGTAGTGTTTATGTCTGTCATTTTGCAATTTGTTTTCTATATGCCTTAAGAGATTTTCATTTCTCTATGCCTTCATCACTGACTACCTGGTATGTTAAATAGATATTTTCCATTTAATACCATTGTTGTAGTGTGCTACTTAACCTAATTCCATTGTTGTACCATTTAATTCCATTGTTGTTCCTTGTGCTATATATTTTGAGTTATTTTCTTGGTGGTTTCCCTGAGGATTACAATTAACATTTTAACTTATAACAATCTAATTTGGGTAAATACCACTGTAATTGCAATAGTATATAAATATTTCCTCCAATATATCTCTCTGTTCCTCCTACTGCTTTTGTGCTGTTATTGTCATGAAAATTACATCTGTATACATTGTATAATTACTGATTTATGTAGTTTCTTTTAAATCAAATAGGAGGAAAAAAGGGTTAAAAATACACTTATATTTTTTTAAAAATTTATCTGTATAATTATCTTCATCAGTGCTCATATTTTCCTGACATGGAATTGAATTACTGCTTGTTCTTTCATTTCACTTTGAAGGAGTTCTTTTAGTACTTCTTATAGGACAAGACTAGTAGTGACAAATTCTCTCAGTTTTTGCTTATTTTATTTTGATTCTCACTTTTGTCATGTCTTAATTTCTTCTTCAGTTTTAAATAATAGTTTGGCTGGATTTAAAATTCTTTGTTGACAGTCTTTTATTTTCCCCAAACGCAGCACTTTGACTATATATCATCCCATTGCTTTTGACCATCATGGTTTCTACTGACAAATCAGCTATTAATATTATTGAGAATCTCTTGTACATGAGTTGCTTCCTTCTGCTTTTGAGATTTTTCTCTTTATTTTTGCATTTTGACAGTTTGGTTATGATATGTCTGGGTATGGATCTCCTTAAGTTTATCCCACTTATAGTTTCCTGAGCTTCTTGGAAGTGTAATGTTTTTTGTCAAATTTTGGACATTTTTAGACATTATATCTTCATATTTTTTCTGCTTTTTTTTCCTCTGTTCTTTTATCATGTTGGTATACCTGATGGTGCTCTATAAATTTCTGAGGCTGTGATAATTTTTGTCCATTTTTTTTAGTCTTTCTTTTCCTCAAACTTCCTGCACTTCTTTCTTTTGCTTGTTCAACTATGCTAGAGCTGTGCTAATGAATTTTTTATGTCCTCTATTTTACTTTTCAAAGTAGAATTTCTATCTTGTCTTTTGCATAATTTCTATCTCTTCATCAATATTTTCTATTTGGTAAGACATTATTCTTTTTTTTAACTTCTCTAGACATGGTTTTCTTTAGTTCTTTGACTATGTTTAAAATAGCTGATTTAAAAGTTTGTCTATGTAGTAGGCTAAATAATGGCACCCAAAGATACCAGGTTCTGATGCCTGGAACCTGTAAATGTTACCTTGTTTGGAAAAAGGGTCTTTGTAGGTGTGATTAAGTTTAAAATCTTGAGAGGAGTAGATTATTCTGGAGTATCCAGGTGGGCCCTAAATGTAATAAAAAATGTTCTGATAAGAGAGCATCAGAGTAAAATTTGATACCACACATAAGATAAGATGATGTAAAGACAAAGGCAGAGATTGCTAAAGGCTCAATAAGAGAATAGTCTGCCTTCCACATTACCATATGTGAAATTTTTACCAAATTTTATCAAATGAGCATGATAGAACTCTCCAGATATACAGGCCATTATGTCTTTTTCCTTCTGACTCCTCACTTGACTGTTAAACCAATGCCATATGTTTTAGTTTTTGGTTTTGGTCACACCATGACCCCAAATCAAAGAATAAGTTTCTCTGTTAGTTAAGATAATGGCAGCTACTAAAATACAAAATCCTCCAACTCTTAATTCCTTAAAAAATGAACATTTATTTTTTACTCTCACAACCATCCAAAGAGGGTAGATCTGGTTACATGGATCTTTTAGGCAGTTCTGCTCCAAACAATTATCCAGGGGTTTAGACTTCTTCCATTGTGTTGGTTTGTCATGCTCAGAGTTCTAGGAAATAATCATCACTTGGTCAATACATGGTTTAAAAGAGAGAATGAATAATTCAGAAGGTTTTTATGGACCAGACCTGGAAGTGATGCTCATTTTTTCTGCCACATTTCATTGATTTCGTTGGTTGGTCCTCAATTATCTGGCTGCAGAACTGCAAAGGGGCTAAAATGTAATCAAATTGTGCATCCAGTTGGAATACAAAATGGGTTGTGGTGATCATGGTACTTGATACTAAATTATTTCTTTTTTATGAAAAACCTTGTTACAATTTTATTGAAGTATAATTTTTCCATTCTTTGCTATTAAAAATAAAGCTTATGTGAATGTCTGTATAAAAGTTTTTGTATGTATATATGCTCTCATGCTCTTGAGCAAATACCCAGGAGCAAAATATCTGGGTCATGTGGAAGGTAATATGTTTAACTTTTAAAGAAACAGCCACATATTTCCCAACCATTTTACATTCCCATTGCCAATGTATGAGAATTCTGTTCTTCTATATCCTCATCAATATTTGGTATGGTCAGCGCTTTTAATTCGAGCCTTTTAAAATGTGTATGTAGTGGTATATATCATTTTGGTTTCAGTTTATATTTACCTAATGAGTAATGATGCTGAGCATCTTTTCATGAGCTATTTTGACATCTATATATTTATTCTTGTGAAATGATTATTTAATTCTTTTGTCAATGTTTTATTGGGATGTTTTCCTTCTTATTATTAAAATACAGGGCCATTTATATAGTATGATTTTTTTGGCAAATATCTTCTCCCACCCTTACCTTTTCTTTTCTTTTTCTTATTTTTTTCTTTTTTTTTTTTTTGAGGAGGATGAAAGAAGAGTTTATTAATTTGCTGGCAGTTGAAGAGGATGGAGACTACTGTCTAAAAATGTCATTGACCTAATGATAAACAGAAATACAGAGCTTTTAAAGGGAGACTATTTCAAGTATCCATTTTAATTAATTGATTTTTTTCCTCATGATGGATTGCAGTTTCCTACTTCTTTGCTTGGCCAGTAATTTTTTTATTGGATGCTAGACTTTGTACATTTTTACCTCATTGTCTGGTTTTGTATACCTTTAAATCATTCTTGATCTTTGTTCTGGGACACAATTAAGTTACTTGAAAGTTGACTTATTTTTTCAAGTCTTTATTTTAAGGTAGGACCAGAGCAGCCTTTAGTCAAAGACTAATTCTGCCCCAGTGCTGAGGCAATACTCTTTGAAGTACTCTGATTCTTTCTCATATTACAAGATTCTTCAACTCTAGCAGGCAGGGACACAAGCTGTTCCATGCTCTGCGTGCATCCCAGTGGCTGCTCCTTCTAATCCTTTCTGATGATTCCTTTCCTGGTCCCAGGCAGTTTCCTCACATGCATTTACTGAGCAATAGTCACCTAAGTCCCTTTGCAGAAGCCCAGAGCTCTCTGTTTGTATAGGCCTCTCCTCTCCATGAAACAATTTCATTTCTGGTTATTGCATCTATAAATTAGAGCCACTGTGGGCTGCCCAGGTTCTCAACTCTGGTCACCTCAGCGAGACTGCCGGATGTCGTTTGGATTCCCCTTCCCTGTAAACCAGCCTAAAACTCTCTCCAGGCAGTAAGTTGGGAAATGTTAGCCTCACCTTATTTGTTTTTCTTATCTTATTCTTTTGTACTCCCTGTTGTCCAGTGTCTGAAAACCATTATGTCATATATTTTTTCTGTTTGTTTAGTTTTTCTTTAAAGTAACAGGGCAAATCCTTTCTTTTGTAATCATGGCTAAAAATAGAAGTTTTGAAACACTTTATGGATATTAATGTTTTGATAAACATAATAGATTGGAAATAGCCCTCTAGAAAATGTCCCATAGGGTGGTATTGCGTGTCAGAATTCTATCTTGTTCCTGATATATACACTTGCAAATTGAGGTAAATATTTGGAAGCCAGCTTATTCATTCCAATATCTACTCTGTCTGAGAGGTTCTGTTCTATTTGAACTCTCAATACATGCTGTAACAGCTCATATTTTTGTTCACATTTTGCAGCCTGAAATCAACCTTGCTCAGCTTGACTTGGGCTAATTGCCAATCCATTGCTTGGATCACTGCCTGGTTCAATTTAGCTGTAAATATAACTAAAATAATGGTTTCACATATGGTCATTTTGGCCATCATAATATAAGCAGATACAATCTGCTGCTGGCTAAGTATTCTGATGCTCACTATTCACCATAAAATGTCAGTATGGTCATGCTTTATAGAGATGACCTTAGTACACATAATTGAATTTTTCTGGCATTGTGGAACTAGAACACATCTGCAAATCACAGCTGGCAACTTCTCTGGTTAATCTAGGCATAAATACAGCTGGGCCAGTGAATTAGCATTCACAAAGAAAAAAATAACAAAAAACCAAAACATAACTAGAACAGAACCAAGAGTTAATATAGAAACTCCATTATATTAACCCATTTATTTACCCAACATTTTGAGTTAAGTAGTAGAATATATAAGAAATCCAACATGACACATATCCAAAGTAGTATTTGGTTTATTATGTCTTACATTCCATAAAACAAATACATACAATTCTGAAGGAAAATAGTTTTAAAATGTTAACCAGTGTGAGTTTGCCATTATTTTTTTTGGAATTACCTGTTGCTCCTTGACTCTTTAGTCAATTCAGGCCACAGTTAGGGCTTTGCACACTCAGTGTTTCAAGCTAATGATGATCCATTAAAAAAGATTTAAAAAAAAAGAAAGTTTTTCCCAGATTTTGAGTTTCAAAGTCTGTGTCTCTCAGATGATGGAAAGGAAAATAGCAAAGCCCCTCAGAAGTGATACTAGAAAGAGTCTCTCAGAGTGAAAGAAATGTGGAGAGTCAGAGAGAAAACATTTTGAGCAGCTATTTGGGCCCCTGAAGAAGGGAAAATTAGCATCTTGTCACATTTCATGCACAATCTAGAAGGAAGAAGAAGGAATGACAGGCCCCAGAAGACCTGGGGAATCTATGCAAAAGGAATCCCTGCTCCTTTCCTTTTGAGAACCTAGGAAAGCAATAAAAGCTTGGAGCAAAAATGTCCACATGTTGCTTCCAATTAGGTTCAAAATCAATGCATTTTTGTTGCCCTTCATCCCAACAAGATACAGATGCGTCAGAACAAGTCTTGCATATCTGAGAGCAGCTCTAAGCTTCCTTAAGTTGGAGATAACCATGGGCTTCCAAAGAGGATTAGCCAAGAATAAATCAGATCCTTGCTTACATAGACCAAGACAGAGAACTGTTGATATCTACAGCACAGAACTGCACATATCAACAACTAGGAACAACAACATCCAGATTTTCCCTCCAAAACCCTTGCACTCCCCACTGTGAAAAACCTCCAAAAGTTAAACACAAACCTTGAGAGAGGAGAAACCCTGAACTGATTGGGAGAATTTCGCCCCAGCAAAATAGGGAGTTTGTAATAAAACTAATAAAAAATGAGTGTCATCATTACAAAGTTAAGTTACTTTTCTAACACATCTGAGTTTGGGGATTAATATTTCAACCAACTATACAGTAGAAGTTCCTGTGATACATTTAGTTTACTATTTTCTGGGCCTAATCTCTAATATCAGCATTGCAAAGATATTCATTCAATAAGTCCTAGGCAGAAATGCAATTAGTACTGAGAGAAGGAATATGAGATAGTATAATCTGTGAGATATTGCAGCCTAAACTAATCCACCTCAACATTCAGTGGCTAAAAGCAACTGTTATTTATTATTGTTCACATATCTTCATGTTGGGCGGCGTTTAGATGTTCTGGGCTTGGCTTGGTGGCTCTGCAAATGGGCTGGGGCAGCCTTGCTCCATGTGTCTTTTCACTGCCTTCTTGGACCATCAGGCCAGCCAGTGTATATTTTTCCTATGCTGATGGTGGAGGTGCAAAGGGCAAGTAGAAACATGTAATTCCCCTGAAGGCCTAGGCTAAGAAGTAGACCCTTTTCACTTCCACCCACATTTATTGGTCAAAGCAAGTCATGTGGTCAAGTCCAAAGCAAGGGTTGGGAAAGTGCACTCTGCCCAAGATGTGGTCATGGCAATGGTGTGTGGATTCAGGCTGGGGTGAATAATTGGGTCCAATCATTCAACTGATCACAGATGGGAGTAAACATTTTTTTGAGTGCCAACTAGTAGCCAGACACTTTGCTAAATGCTTTGCATGCTACACAACTAAGTCTGTAAAATGGTATTACACAACTTGCATTTTTTTTACCTTTTTTTTTCCCCTAGCATATAAGGAAACTGAGACTCAGAGGGTCCAAGTAACTTGCCCACTATGCATAGTTAATTTGAGACTGAGCTGAGAGTCTAACCTGTGTCTGTTAGACTCCAAAGCCTGTGATTTAAAGGACTCAGGTCTCTGGTTGCTTGATTTTTAGTCAAGCCCCCTTTTTCCTGAGTGGCCTTGACCCTAAATGACTAAATAGCTGCAAGAGGTCCCTTCTTTTTCCAGTTTCATGCACAGTCTTCCTTCCTTTCCTTTTTGACTTGCTAATTAATTCAATTACTTTTCCTTAATTTCTATTAGTAGGTAACACCATGATTGATACCATCTGGAAAACATTTATCCACGTCTTCAGTGGAAAGCTTCACAGAACAGAAAATGTAAAAGGAGGCCCTCAAGAGGAGCTGTGTCTGCGTAAGTGATAAATTACTAGCCCTTGGATTACCTGCCAGGAGCTCTCCCTCCAGGTTTGGGAGCAGTACCTTCCCTGCTGCAGTGCCAGCTGTATTATTTAGCACATGTTTAGGAAAGCATGTGCCCTCTGGATGAAGCGTGGAGGCTGGAACCACTAAGCTTGCATAACCAGCTTTCAATAGAATCTATTTTCCTCCAATTGTCTCAAGTGCCTTCTCCCTGAGTAATCATGCTTCATACTTTCAGAAGCCCAGATACCAACAGCTGGAGGTAAAACTCCCAGGGTAATGAAAGAAAACATGTTGATACTTTTAATTGGTCCCTAAAGTGAAACCCAAGGAACAATTTATTGGTTGATGGATTTGAGGCTTAGCAGAGTTGAGAAGCATATGGTAAAGATAAACACATTAGAAATTTGTGGCTAATTATTAGAAAGTTAATTTTATTTCATTCGGGATATGATAACCAATTGAAAAATCACTTTAAATTTAATTTATTGCTATTGAAGTTAACGATCCATCTACTTACCTGCAAGCATGAGCACCTGCATCTTAGACCCTGCAGTGGCTTTCTACCCATCTTGAATCCTCTGAGGGTCCTAAACCTATAGACTGAAATAGGCAAAACCTCTATTCCCAACCATAAAACTTTATTATTCAGGTGGGGAAGATCTGGTGAGGCCAAGGAACTCTGTGAGCACTGAGAAGCTGGCCATCAAAGACTCATGAGAGCTTCAAATACTGCACGCCTATAGTCATCAATGATTGTCGCAGTAACACTGCATAAAAATCAATTCTCAAATCTCAATGGCTTATAACATTTATTCCTTACTTATGAGTATGTACATCAATTTCTTGCTCACAGGAATGCAGATCAGCTGGGCCCAATTCTGCTTTAGGTTAAAGGTCAGGATCATGTCAGCTCCTTGTAACTTTCTTTCCAGGACCCAGAATCAAGATGCAGAATCATGGGCATGTTCTTCCCATGGCAAAATGCAGGAACACAGTAGGGTTACAGAAAGCTTGCTATGTTTTTTAAAGCCTCATCTTGGAATGGGCCCATCATCACTTTGGCCTATATTCTTTTAGCCAAAGCAAATCGGCTTTCTACCATGGGAGAGAGAAAGTAAATATTTGCTGAAAAATAATCCAATAAAACATACTTTTATTTTTATAGATTATGACCTTTATCTTCCTCTTCTACACAATTTAGGGCATGAAAGTAGAGGTTTGTGCATATGAAGTAACCTATGAAGAAACAAACAGAATAAGGAAGTGTGAACAGTTTTGTAAATTGTGAAATGGCATGCCATGCTACAAATAGGAAACCATTTATTAAGCACTCATTATGAGCCCTGTAATGCGAAGTGTTGAGAACAAATGATTCATGCAAGTCATTCTGACTCCAAAGCCTGCTAGTCTATACTGTAAAATGGATTAAAATATAGTTTTCAATAATAAACATCCTAGTGGTGAGAGCCTTCTAGTTATCCCCTTAGTAGAGGTTAGATATGATACAAGACATTTTTTGACAGTGTTCAGGGTGGGTTGCAGGATTGGTTGAAGGAGGGATAAGGAGGGATATAAAGATGAATAAAATGTGAATTCTATACTCTAGAAGCTTAAACTTAGTAGAAATGAAATGTGTTCATGAGGAACTATAACCCTTCCCTTTCTCCCTTCTGTCCTTCCTTTCATTCTTTCTTTTTTTTTTTTTCTTGTCTTTCTTCCTTCCTTTCCATACTAGGATGGGGCACATTATAATGGTTAAGTGTATATACTCTGGAGCCAGACTTCAAGGATTTGAACTCTTGCCTTATCTATTATGAGGTCTATATTCTTAGGTAAGTCATTTCACCTGTGTGTCTCAATTTGCTCATCTGTAAAATGGAAAGAATAATCATAACAAAAAAATGTTGTCCTAATACAGCCCCTTGGCATTTCCCTGCATGTGCTGCAGGCTGCTTCCTATCAAAATAAAACTCCTATGAATCTTTGCCAGGGAGCTTTTCATCTCTTTTTTTTTTTCCTAGTCATAAAAGCATGCTCAGCCCACCTAGAGGACCCCTAGAAAGAGCTCTTAACCAATGATAGGTACAAACATAGTTAATAAATACTTCCTCTTCCTCACCACTAGTTTGGGATAACTCTGAGGTTTGTTCTGCCTATATTTCATTGTTTCTTTTTTTTAAATCTCAGAATATTATGGGGGTGCAAATGTTTTGGTTACATGGATTGCTTTGTACTGCTTGAGTCAAAGTTATAAGTGTGCCCACACCTAGATACTATACATTGTATACCCGTTAGGTATGATTTCACCTATCCCCTTGGCCGCCTGCATGATTTCCCTCAAGTTTTACTTCCATCTGTGCACATGAGTGCTGATCGGTTAGTTCCAATTTAATAATGAGTACGTGTGGTGTTTGTTTTACCATTCTTGAGATACTTCACTTAGAAGAATGGTCTCTAGTTCAATTGTTTCTTAATGAGATTAAGCTCCAGTTACACATTATAACTGACTTGACAACCTATCTTTTATTGTCTTTTTTCTTTCCTATCTTACTTTTCTACTACCTCTCATGTTTCCTGGAATCACTACCCAAATAAACTACTTGCACACAAATTCTTGCGTTAGGACTGCTTCTGGAGAATCTAACCCAAGACAATAATTGTACCTACATTGTATGGTTGTTATGAGGATTAAACATATTAACATATTACTGAAGCTCTGACCAGTGTCTGGCATTTAATAAACACTATATTGGTGTTAGTTATAATTATAACACTAGAATGAAAGTTCTGCAAAGGAAGAGCTTATTTTCTCTGTTTTGTATACTTTTTTTAAATGAAGATTTTTATTTTTTTTCTTTTGGTAAAACAGGCTATTCACAGTTTACAAGGTATTTTTATGAGTTGCGAAAATATTTTTCTGTTTCCACGTTTTTCCCTGTATTATGTTTTTCTCCTGTATTCCCTCATTTAAGGGTGGCCACCGCAATCAGACAGAAAGCACCAGGGCATTTTTTTTTGCATCTGGTGGAAACCTCAGCAGCAGACAGTAACTGCTCTTGGTCCATCAAATAGATGCATTTTCCTTTGCTTTTCAATTTTCAGCAGCCATAACAGTGCCTGATTCATAGCAAGTACTCATAGATATTTGATAATGAATTTAAACACTTGAGTGACTACTAGGCTTTGGGGATATGAAAAAATATTAGAATATATACATGTCTTGGCTTAACTTGAAATCTAGTCATGAATAGTTATATAAGTATAAAATCACAATAAAAGATAAAAAGATCCATAATGGAAGTGTGAAAAAGGTAAGTAACAAGAGATATTATGGGAATGCAGAGGAAAAGATTAAGTTTAGATAGGGAGGTGGACAGGAAAAGGAAAGCTTCCTGAAGGAACATTCACACTGGAGCCTAAATGATGGATAGAATTTTACATAAAGCCACGAAGGCTCATTTGAATGTCTGGAGTTCTTTTCTCTGTGTCATGCATGTTATGTGACTTGCCTTAGAAATTTCTGTTTAGTGGGATCTAGTTGCATCCCTTTCTGAGTACTTGCTACAAATTAAGTTAATTTTTCAATCTAAGGGGTCAGTGACTTTAGAACCAGCAGCTTTGCAGCATTAGTGATAAAGTGAAGGAGCAGCATGGAAGGATCCTATGAGCCTTGAAATAAAAAATTGTCAATTTATTCCCAAAGAAGCAAACCACATAGTGAATAAAAAAGAATTTGGGAATAACAAGCAAAAAAAAAAAAAAAAAATTAGAGCAAGGCAAAAAAAAAAATGAGAATAATGGGCAAAAAACCAGGGTCCTTGAATTTGTAAATGCAAACTAACTGTAAGGAACCACTAAAGAAACCACAGGAAATTCAAACAGTGCTGCAGCAGCCCATGCCTCAAGGATCCCAGACATATCCTATCGGTAGCAGAGAGACCTGTTCTGAAAACAACTGCTTGGAACAGAATTCATGTTAATCAAGGGAACTCTGTTGATCTCAGTTATAGTGAAGGTTCAAATATTTATGAGACAGGGAGAGAGTCAGAGGGCACAGACTGAAAAAAAAAAAAAAGAAGAAGAAAGAAAAAGAAGAAGATCAAATAAAAAAGAAAGAATCAATAAAACAAAATGCACTTGAGGATAACAGTTTAGAGAGCAAAACTCATAGATGTTTAATGGAGAAAATGATAGAAACAGGTAGCTTTGCTGAATTAGGCTTAGCCCAGAGGGCAAGAGAAGCAGGCAAACAAAAATGCCGTATTTTGAATACTTAGTAACCAGATAGGAGGGATCCCTTGACCCATGAATCTGAGAATGCTTCCTTGGCCTCCCATCAACCTCTACAAAAGAACTTTATTCTAATAGCCTCATTTAAGCAAAAAGAAAAAAAAAAGGAAAAAAAATTATCAAAAGCTATTATAAGATAAAATAAAGCAAAAATTTTTATTGACAATAAGAACATTGAAAAAACTCACATTTTTGTCCACAAAGAAGATTAAAATTGAAGCCAAATATTTCACCATTCAATAAAAAAAAATTAAGAAAGTGAACAAGACTATGAAAGAATAGCAGAAACAAAACCTAACATATATATATTTTAGGTTTTGTATATATATTATTATGAGTGTATAATATATATACAAATATATATATTAGGTTTTGTTGCTGCTATTCTTGTATATATACACACATATATGTGTGTGTGTATGTATGTGTATATACTATATATGGAAAACTGTATGACTATACATATATATTTATATACATATTTATATACATTTATATGTAACTATATATTTCCAAATATTTATATACATTTATATATACACACAATATATATTTCCAAATATTTATATACATTTTTATATATACACAATATCTATATTTCCAAATATATATATTGGAAAAAATATATACTGTATATGTACTGTACTTGGCTCAGTACCTTTTTCCTTGTCATTATTTCCTAAACAATAAAGTATAATGACTATTTGCATAGCATTTACATTGTATTAGATATTATAAGTAATCTAGAGATGATTTAAAGTATGTGGCAGGGGATGTGTAGGTTATTTGCAAATACTACACCATTTTATATAAAGGACTTGTGCATCTGTGGATTTTGGTATCATGAAGTGGTCCTGGAACCAATCCCCCATGGATACCAAAGGACAACTCTGTGCATGTGTGTGTGTGTGTGTGTGTGTGTGTGTGTAAAACCGTATATATATATGCATACACATATACACATATATACATACATGCATGTTTTCTCGTAATGACATAAAAAGTTAAATGACTGATTAAAGCAAAAATTATTGCTGTGTTATAGAGATTATAATATATATTGATGCAATAGATTTTACAACTATAGTTTAAAGAAAAAGAGTGGTGGGAGAATAAACAAAATTATTTTTTGCGAGGTTCTTGTATTTTATTGAAGTATTTCACTATGCGTTAAAGGAGAAAGAAATATAAATAAGGAATTTCTAGAAAATAGTTATAATAAAAAGTGACTTCAAGTCTGTGGGATACATCTAAAGCAGCACTAAGAGGAAAATCCATCACATTAAATACTAAAGTTAATAAAAAAGAAAATGAGTTAAACATTCAATAAAAAAGCAGGAAAAAAAACAATTAAAAAAACCCAAGGAGGGAGGAAATATAAAAAGATAAAAACAGAAATTTATAAGAAAACAAAAAATACAGTAGATTTAATAATAATAAAACACAAAGCTGATTCTTTAGAAAATCAAGAAAATAGGCAATCTACTTGCATTTAATAATCTAATTGGAGAGGGGTTTAGAGAAAGAGAGAGAGAGAGAGAGAGAGGCATCCTTTAGTGTAATACTCCTGACCTCTGTGTCCCACAAAGAGGAGTGACTTGCCTGATGAAGAACTCATTGGACAGCACTGGAGATGGCTAAGCTCTAATCATTTCTCCAAAATTTAATAATCAGAGGAGGAGAATTAAAAGTTATCTTGCTTTTCTGGTTTGCTCTGTATCTCAAAAGTTATCACCATAGCTTTCATGGATAAAGGAAAGTTCTCCTATACAGAATAAATCCAACTAATAAATACAAACACAGGTATAGAGTTAGAAAGCCTTTCCACAAGCCCAACGAAATAACTGATTCAGATAGCTGTCAACATAAAATTCACAATTGATAAATTTAGAAAGGAGAGCTTTATTTCTTAAGAAGAGGATCACTACCTGTAGGCTAGGAAGAGGGCCTCTGGTGGAAACTGGAGGCAGACACTTCAAGGGAGGGAGTGTACATACTCGACAGATGACGGGAGGAGCTATGACTACTCATGAAGGGGGTCCTAACACATGCGTGCTGAATAAACTTGTATGTTACATATGACCCGTGTTCACTTTGGGGTGGAGACTTAATATTTAAATGTATTCCAATTAGGCCATATACATCAAAATGTAAAGCAGGGACAGGAAGTCACTCAGTGGGCAGTCTCTGTAAGCCAGACAGAACCAGTGCATGGTTGGTGGTCTCTTTTCAGGAGAAAGTTACTGAAATCAGTGTCTTGTCTCATCAAAGCTGTAGTTAGGGCTTGTGGAGTGGGTGGGGGTAAGTTAGTTAGCATCTGGCTGTGGGTGAACTGCAATTGTTTCAATATTGTTTATCTCCAGGCCAGTGCTTGCTTAGCTACTAGAGGATAAAACCTTGTGGCAGTTAGAACACAGTTTGTTCTTAAAGTGTAGGGGGTGCATGACTTAACCCTTGCCTGGCTTGGCCTTAGCTCTTGTTTATAATTTGGTATCTTATTGCCACAAAGAATCCATTCTGTCAGTTTTATGATCTCTATTTTAACATTAATGTTGGTCAACTGTTGTGTCTAAACCACAAAAGGGAGGGAGTATAATGAGGTGTGTTTGACCTCCTGTCCCATCATGGCCAGGAACTCAGTTTTTAAGGTTTCTCTTGGGTCCTCTTAGTCAAGAGGGGGTCCATTCATTCAGTTAGGGAATTTAAGATTTTATTTTTAGTTCTCACAGTGTTGATAAGTCATTTTACAAGTGGCTTTCAAATTGTGTTCCCCTGTGCAGCAGTAACATAGACATCACTTGAAAATTTGTTAGAAATGAAACCTTTTAGTCCTAACTTAAACAAACTAAATCAGAAAATCTAGGGATGGGACCCAGAAATCTGTTAGTACAAACTCTCTGGGTCATTCTGATGGAAATCAAACGCTAATAACTGCTTTGTGTCACACTGGATCACAATAATATGTCATTCTGCAGAAAATCAAGGAAGATTAGGCTGATTCAAAGACATTAAAGTGTTTCATCCAAATTCTTGTTTTTATTGTTTTCTTATTTTGGCCAGGGCAGAGATTTGGAGGTGATGGACATTTCTTTACGTTTTGGAGGCTCAACAATGCTGTCATATTTTTTCTTCCATTGGTTCTGACCCTCACTTAAAACTGTGTCTCAAAAACAAGTGCAGAAACATCAGAAAGATATTTTCAATCCAAACTGACTACCTGGATTATTAAATAATAATTTGGTTTCTGAAGCCTCCCTAAGGAACTGGGGCAAATTGAGTTAATCAAATTTTCTAGACTCCTTTGATTCTCCTACAGCCATACGGACCTGGCTCCTGTCATTTTGAATTTCTGAGCTTTTATTTTTGTCAAGAAAATTGAATAATGTATTCATGGACTTTAAAGGAGCTTGCAATCCTCTTAGCAAAATGACCTACATGTGGCAGAAATGTTGCACCAACAATCCATGCATTGCTTTGAGCTTTTTATTTGGCCATTAGAGTGTGTACAGGTATTCTTACTTTGTATACACTGCTGGAGGGCTGTGTCTGAATCCTGTGGAGTTCCCTTTGTCACAAGCCATTAGGTATCAAATTAATGCATTTTGATGATCAAGCTGCTCTGAAAAAAATAATCCTCTTTTGAAATATGTGTGTGTGTGTGTTCCACTGGCAGTCCTTTGTACTCTAAGTCCCTGAGGTAGCAAAGTCCTCAAAATGCCTGCAACCTGCAAAGTCTTCAGCTCATCTAAGGTAAATCAGGATTGTGATAACATAATGCCATTTCTCATCTCTCCCCAAATGTTGGACAGGGATTCTTGCACACTACTCCAGTACTTCTCCCAAGTGGTTCAGAGAATCCCCCACCGGTGTTTCACCTATGAGTGTGTGTCATGTGGGGTCTGCCATTTATTTGCCTTCCAGTCCTACTCCAGCTCCCTGCAGTGATGTCTCCTGGTAGAGTCAATCCCAAGGCAGCAGCTAAGTGGATGGCGCCTAGTAAAACGATGGAAGATGTCAAAAAGCTGTGGCTAAACTTTGCTGTCCACACTCGTGCTGCCTAAGGAGCCGTGCCGAAGATGTTGACAAGGGCAGCATTTCCCGTTGCTATCCTGGGCCCTCAGTTCATGATATTTGTACCCTATCATGACCCCTTTATTGAATTAGCTTTTTACAGTTTTTACTTGACCTTCCCTTGTAGCTGCCCTTTCCCTCAGAGGTAGGCATGTGGCTGAGCCGGCAAATTATCAGAATGTCAACTTCAATACCCACAATTTCCTCCCTTCTGTTCTGGCCCCTTGTCTCAGATCCTAACCCGTGTGCTCACCTCTCCTGCTTCGGGATGAGATTCTCAGACCCACTTCGCCAGTCCTCCAGACATGCCCAGATGTGCCTGGATGCTCTGATAAACACAGCTTAATGGAAATTACTTTTATCCCTGTTTAGGCAAAATTGGAGGATAATGTGGTGAGCTTAAATTAAAGAACAATATTGGCTCTGACTCCTTGGAAGCCATTGGAGCAATTAAAATAAAAAAGAGCATTTTAAATGCAAGGGAGAGAAGTAGCACAAAGTCCCAGAATCTCTAGAAACATGTCTTCATTTACTTGAGCAGTCAACAAGTATTTATTAAACACATACAATGCTCTAGACCAGGGATTGCAAATTGGTTCCATCTTGTGTGCCAGCTCTGATCAGTTGGTGGTTACTGCCTGTAGCAGTCTGGGTCTACATGTGGGCTCAGCAGGAAAGTGCCACGAGTGATTAGCAATGTCAGCTATGGAGGAAAGATTAAGCAGTAGTGGCAGCAAACACACCAGGTATTTGCTATCCCTTCCCAGTCTCTAGAGATACAGCAATAAGTAAGACACATGCATATCTTTAAGTAGCTAAACTTCCTGGCAACAAAAATTCACAGGGTCTTACTTTATTTTATTTCAGGGCCCACATTTACCTTCCTGAGAGATGTCCCTCAGTCACTGAAGCCAGTGGGGCCAATCTTGGCATGTGCTTGTGTTTTTCTCCTACAGATTCCATGTTTTCATCTGGATGTGCAGCATCTGCAGCCAGCTACAGCCTCACTCCTTGTTGTTAATGCACAAGACTAATTCATCTCCTGCCCAGAGGAATTGGAAATGACATTACAAAGAAAAATTGCCCCCCAACTCAAGAAAAGTCTGTCTTGGACCAATTTCAAAAAGTTCAGCTCCCTGCAGAATGATACAATTTGACATCACGATTAAAGTAACCAGGGAGAAGAGTCAAAGAGGGAATGAAAGGAAGAGACTCACGTTTCAAGCAGCAAAGAAAAACCATTTAGTTGATTCACATGCAGATGAAAGAGACCTTAGCCCCAGAAGCTAATTACCTACAGCATTAATTCAGGATGTGAGAGACAAAAGATGCACCAATCAGCAAAGCTGGGGGGGTGGGAGGGGAGGAGACTGTGTGCAGGAAGTTTTGATTCATAGTGTCTTGTCTAATTTCGTAAAGAATTGCCAGCATGTGAGTTCTATAAAAATCGATTAATCATTTGAAGCCAGATGCATCTTTTATTGAACCTGGCCTTTCCTTATTAAATATAGTGATTAAGACCAGAAATAAGGAAATAATACTTAGAATGATCCATCATTGTTTCTATATATTTTACTGCTAATGAAGCAAAAATACTTTTTTATTCAATGGATATTGAGATAATCAGATACAAAGCCAAACCGTCTCTTCAATTTCCTGATACAATTAATGGTTGAATAGAATGTTCATTTAAAAGCAAGGCTTTCCTTCACCTTCAGGATCAAAGTAATTAAAGCTTCTGGGTTGCTTTCCCCTTGGATCTTAATAAATGGGGAAAGAATCATCCTGATTCTTTGCAGATGGCAAAGTTTCATATTGTGCTTAGACTGCTTTACAAAGAAAAAAGGGCCTTTGCTACCGAATCTCTCTTATCTATATTATGTTATACTGTTGTTTCTTCGATGAAATCTTACCATTTTCTTTTTCTAACTTCTCTTTCCTGTTTTTTTTTTTTTTTTTTTCCTAGGACAGCACTCCCTATCTTCTGGGAACTGTCCTTTTTTCCCCCAGTTCCAACTTCAATGATTTCCAGTAGCAGTGCCCATATTAAGACATGATCTTGCCCTGTTCCTTCCTAATAGAGATCAAGGGTTGGGCACCAGGATCAGGACGGGTCAGAGTTCCTTCCCTGATATTTTAAAACTTGGAAACAGGGAAAAGCTCAGGCTGTCTTTCTTTACTGGTTGAAGCCCTTGGCAGGCATGTCTCCCACCTTGCAACACGGAAGGCAGGGTAGCCAATGCACAGAAAGACAGAGTGGAATGAAAATGCCTGAGGGAGAGAGATAAAGTCCTGACTGAATCCCATTTCCTGCAGAAGCCTAGCTGTAGCCATTCCTGTGGATGCTCAGTTCTTACATGAGATACTCCAGTATCCTTCCTGTTCATTCCTCATTTCAATGAAGCTAATTCAATTTGAATTTTGGTGACAAACAAAAAGCCCAAACTATCACAGTACCTACTGAGTGTGCTGACAATTCAGTTCGCAGTAATGCTAAGCAGTTGGGACTATTTCATCTAGCCAGTGGGTACACAGACATCGGTAGGAAGACTTTAAGAAATAGTGGGGATTTGAGAAGGTTCTGAGGGATAGGTGGGAATGGGTAGGGTGGCTGGGGCAGATTTTGCTCTAAGCACAGTATGGCAATTTGGTCATTCATGACCAAATCCCAGGCCTTGTTCATTTTAGAATTATTGAGAAGACCCTAGCCTAGGATTTACATTTCCAGGAAGTCCAATTGCTAGTCTCTCAGCTCCTCTCTCTCTTCAACTACCTGCTGTCCATGCCTACCTTTGGCATCACTTATCAGCGTTGACATCCAGATCCATTTTTGGCATCCCCTTTGGTCAAACCTTACCTTTCTCTGAACTTTGACTGCATAGGTGAATTCCTTCCCAGGTTTGATGCCCATGGCATTCATCCACAGCTGAGTCACCTTTGTTCTAGAACTACCAATATAGTGGCCACTAGCCACATGAGTCTATTTAAATTTATAGATTTTTTTTAGTGAAAATTTAAAAAAAATTTAAAAATAGGGCTATTCAGATTTCAAGTACTCAGTAGCCACATGTGCCTAGTAGCTATTGTAGCAAACATTTCCATCATGGTAGAACATTCTATTAGGCAGGTCTGTCCTGTAAGATAGCCCTTGCCTGACCAAAGCACCCTTGGTTGCCCTCTCGGCAGATACTAAGAGAAAATGCAGAAGCGAAATAATGAAATACAACAGCCAGAAGGATCCTTATTTCTCCCAGGGATGGAAAATGTGTTTCAAGTGTCTCCATGCCTCACCTGTGTCATGCCCTCGGCAGACATCTCCAGTTAATCACAGCACTGTTTCCCACTGAACCAAGACAGCTTTTACAATCTTTCTGAACACTGTGCTAATAGAAGCTTCTCACAAAAATGATCAAGGTGGGTATTTGAAATAAACCATTTAGAACCTGATTCAAGTCCGATCGCTTCATTTAGCTTAAGAAGGAATCAAGGTCCAGCAAAGCAAATGAGTAACAGAAACTGGACTAGAATTCAGGCCTTCTGATTGAAAGCAGTGCTCCGTGGTAAGCAAGTCTATGCAAACCTACCCACAAAAGCCAACAGATCTGAGAAGCTGACAAATCCAGTTTCTCAGAAAGAAACATTTGATGGAGACTTATGAACAGAAGCCATGTCTCAGGCAGCTGTGAGATGGCTTATATACCACAGGGAAGAAATGTGTAGGGCAATTGAAGTTGACCCCTAAGGGAAAGGCAAGAATGCCGTGAGCATCATAGCCTATAATTTGTCTAAGGACAAGATTTACAGTAAGTACCTCTCTTACGAAAGGAGCAGAGATTAAATAGAAATCTTAGAAGCATTCCTGGAACTGGGGTTAATCAGAAGGCAACATGGCAGATTAGCATCCAAGATGAAGTTGCTTTAGCCTCCATAAGCAGTTAGCATGTTCATAGGCAAGTAAGTTCTAGAATTAAACTTCTG
Source organism: Lemur catta (assembly GCF_020740605.2). NCBI lineage: Eukaryota > Metazoa > Chordata > Mammalia > Primates > Lemuridae > Lemur > Lemur catta. The sequence goes on from NC_059136.1 coordinate 44,040,906, forward strand.
GGGTTCAGATCTCAGTTTTACCTTTTGATTTCTATATGACCTTTAACTTACTGTTTTTAAGCCCCTGTTTCCTCATTTATGAACCAGGAATTTTAGCAGTACCTTCCTCATATGGGTGTTTTGGGGAGTTAACCTGACAATTAGTGTAAAGTGCCTAGCAAATAATAAGTATGGATTAAATGATAGTTATCATTTTTACCTGTGTGGTGCTTAGGGACCCAGTTGTTATTTCTATCATATACATGAGCAGGCAAAAAAATCAAAGAGGTGAAACCAATGTCAAGTTCACACAGCTAGTTCATCGCAGAGTAGGGGTTCTCACCTAAGTATTCCAAGTCTAGCACTCAAACCACTATAACATATTTTCTGAGCAAATCTTGCTTCCATGGATTCTCTAAGCTAATTTTTCACCTTCTCAGTGCAGGGTACTGAAAAATTCATGTATTTGTGTACTTACATAGCCCTTTGACATAGCTGTCAAAGATCCTGTCAGATAAATTTGTGTGGACCTGTCTTGCTGGAGCCTGCTTGCTTGAGTAAGCTTTTCCAAAATCTGTCCATTACCTAGTTAGAAATGGACATCAAGGTCTAGGTCACAGTCTGCTTTCTCCACTGCTTCCTAGATCTGTGAAAGTTGTGACTTAACTGGGTAGAACTAATGAAATGGACTTATAAAAGATACATTTTCTAACCAATAGTTGTCATCTTCATTTTACAAATAAGGAAAGCAGGCTCAGAGAGCATGAGCAATTTTCTCAAAGGCAAACATCTAATAGTTAGTAGAATTGAGATTCAAAGGTAAGTTGAGGTGAGACCAGGTTAACCACTGTTGACTAGGTGTGACTTAGAAGGCTGGGCACTCTGTAGCAGAAGACTTAAGGATGTGATGGAGAAGGAATGGAAGGGCCAGTCTTACCAGAGAAATATTGCTGATTTTTTAAGGCCACCCCCATCGCAGCAGAAGCCTCAGACATCATGCCTGACAGCCTATTAGTTGAGAACGTCATTTTAATAAAACTATATTAAAGCCACTTGCTTATCACTTGCTACTACAGAATTAACAAAGGAGCCTAAAGCTTCACCATATTTAAAATTTATTATTTAGGCAGCATTTTTGTTCTTTTTCTATTTCCCTGAAAACCTTAACCCAACCTTTATATTCTTACTGGAAATTCCTTCTATCATTCCTATTTAGTGGCAAGTGGCAGCTCTTTAGGAGTAAAGCCATTTAAAGATTCCTCTCAAAAACAAACAAACAAAAAACCAACCTTTTATGATAAGAACTCTTAACAAAATAGGCATAGATGGAACATACCTCAAAATTATAAAATCCATATATGTATGTGTATATATATATGACAAACCCATATCCAAAATCATACTGAACAAGGAAAAATTGAGAGCATTCTCACTTAGAACTGGAAGCAGACAAGGTTGCCCACTGTAACCACTTCTATTCAACATTGAAGTGCTGGAAGTCCTAGCCAGAGCCATCAGGAAAGAGAAGGAAATTGAGGGTATCCAAATGGGGAAAGAAGAAGTTAAACTATTGCTCTTTGCTGATGATATGATCCTATATCTAGAAAACCCCAAATATTCTGCCAAGAGACTCCTGGAATTGATAAATAAATTCAGCAAAGTCTCAGGTTACAAAATCAATATACACAAATCAGTAGCATTCTTATATGCCAACAACAGTCAAGCTGAGAATCAAATAAAAAACTCAATATCATTCACAATAGCAACAAAGAAAATAAAATATTTACAAATACATTTAACCAAGGAGGTGAAAAACCTCTACAGGAAGAACTATGAATCACTGAGGAAGGAAATTACAGACAATGTAAACAAATGGAAAACCATATCATGCTCATGGCTTGGCAGAATCAACATTGTTAAAATGTCTATACTACCTAAAGTGATTTACATATTCAATGCAATCCCCATTAAAATGCCAACATCATTTTTCTCAGATCTAGAAAAAATAATTCTACGCTTCATATGGAACCAGAAAAGAGCCTGAATAGCCAAAGCAACCTTAAGCAAAAAGAACAAATTGGGAGGCATCATTTTATCAGATTTCAAGCTATACTACAAGGCTATCATAACCAAAACAGCATAGTATTGGCACAAGAACAGAGTCATAGACCAATGGATCAGAACAGAGAAACCTGGATATAAAACCATCCTCATATTGCCATCTGATCTTTGACAAAGCAGACAAAAACATACACTGGGGAAAAGAATCCCTATTCAATAAATGGTACTGGGAAAATTGGATAGCCACATGTGGAAGAATGAAACAGGTTCCACATCCACTCACAAAAATGAATTCATGATGGATAAACCTAAGGCATGAAACTATAAGAATTCCAGAAGAAATAGCACCACAAGTATGCTGCCATGAAAAAAAAAAGAAAAAAAAAATTCCAGAAGAAAATGTTGGAAAAACTCTTACAGACATCAACCTAGGCAAAGAATTTATGAAGAAGACTCCAAAAGTAATCATAGGAACAACAAAAATAAATAAATGGGACCTGTTAAAATTAAAGAGCTTCTGAACAGCCAAGGAAACTATCGTTAGAGCTAATAGACAACCTACAGAATGGGAGAAAATATTTGCATACTATACATCCAATAAAGGGTTAATAACCAGAGTCTACAAAGAATTCAAGCAAATCAGCATGAAAAAATTCAAATAACCCCATTAAAAAATGGGCAAAAAGACATGAACAGAAACATTTCAAAAGAAGATAGACTAATGGCCAACAAACATATGAAAAAATTCTCAACATCTCTAATCATCAGGGAAATACAAATCAAAATCACAGTGAGATATCACCTAACTCCAGTGAGAATTGCTTTTATTAAAAATTCCCAAAACAATACATGCTGGTGTTGATGCAGAGATATAGAAACACTTATACACCATTGGTGGGACTGCAAACTAGTACAACCTCTATAGAAAGTAGTATGGAGATACCTCAAAGAACTAAAAGTAGACCTACCATTTGATCCAGCAATGATCCCACTACTGGGTATTTACCCAAAGGGAAAAAGGAAATTTTATAAAAAAGACTCCTGCACCTGAATGTTTATAGCAGCATAATTCACAATGTGGAAACAACCCAATCAATACATGAGTGGATTAATAAAATGTGGTATATGTATACCATGGAGTGTTACTCAGCCATAAAAAAATTGTGAACTAATACCTCTTGTATTAACCTGGATGAAACTGGAGACCGTTCTAAGTGAAGTATCACAAGAATGAAAAAACAAACACCATGTGTTCTCACTATTAAATTTGAACCAATTGAACAATACTTATGTGCACATATGGAAATAAAACTCATTAGAAATCAAGCAGGTGGGAAAGGGGCAGGGGATCAGTAAATTTACACCTAAGAGGTACAATGCACACTATCTGGGTGATGGGTACACTTACAACTTTGATTCAAACTGTACAAAAGCAATTTATGTAACCAAAACATTTGTACCCTGTTATACTCTGAAATTAAAAAAAAAAAATAAAGACTTCCCCCACCCCAAAATGAATGGCTGATTTATCTTTTTAAAAATGAAACTTTCTCCAGGAAGATATTTTATTGAGTGGTTTTTCAACCCGAATATCATTAATCTTTTTTTTTCTGTTCAGAAAAATAAAGTAGATAATCTATCTAACAATTGTATATCCGTGTTTTATATACTAAATGTTAGTCTCATTCCTCAGGTAGTAGCCAACCTAAAGGTAGTTCTTTATGACATAAGGCTGTGCCAACATGGTGAAACAGCTAATTTAAATCTTTTTTAATGAGCAGGTCAATTGATTATTCTCATATGACATCAAATACTTGGATTAGCTGATTCCCACCCCCCAAGAAACTTGTCTGTTTTTTAATTTATTGGTAAAATGAGTTAAAGAAAGAGTGGACAGTATCTAATCCTTTACACATTTTACATTTATCGAAACAACCAGCAAACCTGTTTCAACACAGGATGCAGAAGGAGATAGGAATATTGTGAAACAGCTAGGTGGGGTTTGTAAATGTTAATTGTTAGCAAGTTTCAGCTGAAGGTCACATTACAATATTGGAAGCTGTGAGATATGCAAAATTGGAGCATTTTAGAAAGGAGAAAATTTTAAAATCACACGCAGCATCTCTTACTAGTTTATCCTTTCCTCCATCACTTGCTGTAGGTATTGGTTATTACGTTAAGGCATGATGTAAGTTTAACTTACATTATATCACCTATGTTAAATATATTTATTATATATGATTACATAGTATATATTATACTATATATTAAACTTACATAACAATATAACATTAAATATGTATTATATATAATATATATGTATAAGAATCTATTTTCTGCCTGAGAAATTCTTTTTCTCTGAACCTGGCGGTAAAGGCTATTGTCATTCCTGCGGGGCTAGGCTGATTGCTGCTCTGTTGTCTTCAGAATCATTTCAGGACCAACTTTCTGAGGCGTAGAGTATGTGCAGACGAGATCTATATTTTCTGCACGCTGATGTGCTCCCTTGCAGCTGAGTCTGTCCCAGTTCACTGCCCCAGAGCAAACAGAGACTATTAATATTTTAATGAATTACCTTGGGGGCACCATGAAAAAACCAGCAAGAGTGCCAGCTTCCCTCAGGGACTCTGAAACCAAGAGTATTTTCATCCATTGTCAGTCCTGCTCCCTGAAATGTTTTCCTTGTTAAATCCCAGCTGTGTCATCTTTGGCTATTTTGGCATTTCTGTGCTGAGAGTAGCAGAGACATTCTTAGCTTTTTTCACCACCACCCCTCGATTTTGCAATCTTCTAGTTCACTGTTGAGTAAAAAAGATTTCTAGGCAATGTTTGCCGCACATTTTACAATCATCTGGGAGAAGAGCAAAAAAAAAAAAAAAGGCGTATTCCACCCATGATAAACTAAGGTCAGTTCCCATTTCCTATTTTCCAATGAAATAAAAACCAGTTTTCAAATCTGATTTTCAGTTTGACTGACTGACACTATGATGCAAGACTTTGACCTCCTATTCCATTCAACATCAGTCAAAATGATCTCTTGTTAAAGGTCCCGAACGGACAAAGGGACCCAAATAATATTGTGTGTGGATGTCTAGGTGGATTTTGATTGTACTTGGTCACTATTTTTAAATCCGTCTTCCTCGTTAGGTTCTACTTTTGCTGGGTTTTCAGCACATGAAATCCACCTGTGCATAAAGCACGCTACAAAGCATACGGGAACCACTAGATGGCAGGAGTGCACCGCCTAAAATCGGAACTGCACTTGTGCAGCAAGCTTTGGCATTCCTGGGAGTACTGGCCGCCAGGGAGTGGGGGAGAAGGTGCACTGACTATTGATTGGTCCGCTGACCCCTGTCTCCTCCTCCTCTCTTCCACCTCTAATTGCAATCCGGGATGCAGTTCTTCGCCTATAGTTTCTCAAGCGCTCTGCCAGGATGGGTGGCTTTGAAGACTATCCTGCTGGACTCCAGTAAGTGGCTCTGCAAGATGACAGAGCAGCTTTAGTTTAAGGTGAACCGAAAGTCTTTTTAACTTCCCTAGCACTGTGGGCCTGGCAACTGTTTCAAGAAGGTCCTCATATGCCTGGGATTGGGAGTCTTAGCTTCTATTGGAAATAACGCAATAAGTCCACAAGGCTACTTCTACTAAATAACCGCTGTTCTCGGCCACATTTGTGTTTGTTAATTTATTTATTTTCTCTTTCCTTAAATGTGTATCTAGTTCCTACCATAACCTAGGCACTTGGGATACAACCACAAATAAGACATTTTCAGGCCCTGCAAGAAGCCTATAGTTTAGGTATGAGACACAGGCAAATAGGCAATTAAGATGGGTGATAGTTGCTACAATCAGGGTAAATACGAGACACCTGAGCATCACAGCTGCAGTTTCTCATGGGGTAAAGACCACGAGGAGATCACAAGGACAGCTGGAGGGAGCCAGGCAAAGGGTCAGGGGAGGAAAATTCCAGTCTAGAGTCTAATCTAGAGGTAAGAAGAATCTCACCCAACTAAGATGGGAGAGAGTGCTATCACTTGGGCACTTACCAAGTTGTCTGGCTGACATATAGAGTGTGATGATAACACTGGAGGAGCAGAGAAGGGAAGCAAGTTCCAGATTAAAAGGGATCTTGTGTGCCATGTCTGAGAATTTACTTTAGCCTGACTCTACCTTATTAGTGGGAGCCATGAAAGCCGATATACACAGCAGCATCCTGGTCACATTTGCTCTTTAGACAAATCATTCTGGTGGCAATTAGACATTGGACGGAAGGAAGCAAGAGGAGAGGAAGTTAAGATGAACATTCCTGATGGCCACAACTAAGGGAGTGTCCAGGGGACAGCAAGAAGTGGGCAAATGGGTAGAGTTATCAGGAGGATAGACAGGATATTTAGAGATTTATTACGTATGTGGGGTGAGAGAGCTGTACAGAAAGTCCTCACTTATCATTGATAGGTTCTTGGAAACTGTGACTTTAAGCAAAATGACATATCAGGAAACCATTTTTTTTCTTCATCAACATTATAAGGAAACTACATTGAACAAAATAATGTTATTCGAAGACCTGCTGTACATCTTTCTTAAAGCTTCAGTTTCCAGCAACCTATCCATGATGTTAAGTGAAGATTTACTACAGACTCAAGAATAAGCTCTTGCTTAGCCTTTGTCTGGGGTAACTGCAGAGATTATGTTGTCATTAACTGATTGTAGTACTAGGCAGACAGTTAATACTGAACGCTGATAATCTGCAATGTACTTTGTTAAAACCTAAATAGCATAAAACTATAATTATTTAATATTCATTCAGCAGTTTATTCATTCAAACAACATCCATGGATCATCTAATTTACATAGGCAATATGCCAGGTCTGTGTACAACATCAAGATGAACAAAAGTAATTGTCTTCTAATCTTCAAGGAGCTTAGAGGACTTTTTAAAAAAAATATGTTTTTCTTTCTTTTTTTTTTCTTTACATGTTTTTGATTTTGGCTATATATTATATTATTTTCGAAACTTGTTTTCATAGATGTCTTATCATTTCACCTAGATTAAAAGCTGCTTGGGGCCAGGTCAGCAACTGTAACATTGATGGCTTCACAGAAAGCATTTTGAAAATACTTCTTGAGTAAGATGAAATACAGCTCTGGTTTCTAAAGCTACTTTTGACACATAGTTTAGGACTCTCCTACCATTAGTATTATTGTGAGAATTGAACAGAAGAAGAGAGAAATGAAAAACAAAGAATTAGGTTGAGTTTCATCTCAATTACTCTTTTTTCTGGTGACATTCTCATAACACTGCAAACAAGCCAAGCAAGCAGAACAAACAGTTGAATAACTAGGTTCTATAACATGAGACTTGAATATACTATTGATAGTATCCCTAATATCTAGGAGACTTATCATAAGGTCATATACAGCAATGATCGACTGTTTGCAGGTTCAAGCTTTGAAAGATTTTATTCATTCATCCAGTTACATGAGCACGTATATCCTTACTAAATATTTGCCTAGCCCCTGTGTGTTAACACGACAGTAGGCACTGCTGATAACAAGGTTAATGAAATAGGCACAGTCCTTCCTCATGATGCTTAAGATCTAGTGAGAACAACAGATCTCAGGAAAGAAAACACAGTGTAATGTATTCCCACAATGAATTTGAACCTGTGTTAACACATCAAGATTTTTTTCCCTCATGATTACACATTTGTGGAGGAAATGTGTAGTTGTGCTCGGAGGCAATGAAAAGCTAACTAGGCCATGAGGACCCAAATCCATTGCCTGGGTCATCATTACAGAGCTTGAATTCAACCATATTTATGGTCAATGAAATAAGCACCTAATGAGAAGAGACACATAGTCTCCTAGGTCCTTAGAAGAGCCTTTGCACCAGAGGTGGCCAACACGCTAGGCTGCATCTCCTCTAACAACTCAAATTGATTGGAAGCAGCTGCCTGGAGTGCCACGCTCAGCAGGATTTAGTGGGAAAGAAGGTTTTTCAAATGAACAATTACTTAGGGAGGGAGGGGGAGACACAGCACGCATTTGTTAATCTTTCACTACACTATGTCTTAATCAATGATATTGACATATTTAAAGAAAGAAGTCATGGAGACATTGAGATGTACTGTCTCGAAATACGGGGATCAGAGAAGCAACCTAGGGTAGGGATGACCAATTTCCTGAATCTGGAGACCCTGACATTCCAGTCTCTAGGCAGGTGAACGCTGTCCAGGGGGCAGGCATATTTAATCAGGCATCAGGACCCTTGAGAATCTATTTTTCTTTGCTTAAATTCTATGCTTAGTAGGGCCTTTTAATTCAGCTGCCAGGTTCACCAAGGCCAGGAAAGAAGACAGCTGATAAGAGGTTTGGGGTCACTAGAAACAGCTAAAATCCAGTTTCTGGAATTGTTAGCCTGAGGATTAGGTCACTAGTTATGGCAAATTGATTTCAAGATGATGCCCTCCTAAGGTTTCTTGTTGCGCAGTCTGGCCTGGCCGTAAACATTGTCTGGAAGTGTCTGTCTTTTGACTTTTATGAAACCCACATGAAGTTTTATCAGTTAGCCAAATAAGTAAATTTGTAAAATATATAACCAATGCAGAAAACTGATAACAATAGCAAATTATTCAAGAAAGTCACAGTCTATTATTGCATCAATACAAACTTTAAAAATAAACTAATGTGACAATTAAAACATATATAAATTCAATTCTGGAGATTTTCTGGTGAGAAAGTACTATTCACTGTCTCTTTTCACTGGCATCTTTCTGATCTACTTGCAAGTTGTAACGAAGTCTGTTTTTGAATGTATTTAAATGCAAATTTTAAGTTTATCCACATATACTGTTAATGATGTGAGAGTTCCAATGTATTTTATTTCTCACTTAAAAGATGAAGCAAAATGCAAATTTGAAGAACATTGAGAAAGTTTTCTTTCTACCTTTGCAAATAACCTGGAACAAGTGCCATCCTTCAAGTTGAAATACACAGAAAAAAATGCCTAATAGCATTTGCTTCTTGACCTTGGCAGGTGGCATTGTTTTTTCTTATAGATGAAAATCTCAGGATTGAATCACAGAAATTATGTGCCACATAAAATTGCATGTGAAATAACTTTCTCCAAGGAAAAGAAGGACTTGAAAATATCGTAGACTCAATAAAACACTGCTGTAAGGGCTCAGCAATCTGAGCAGTTCATTCGAGTGGTGCTAAAATGGAAAAGAATAGGAAGAGGACAGCAGTTGGGAGAAGGCAGAAGGCAGGTGGAGGCAGGGAAGAAAAAGAGTCATAATCATCCAGGACTTCAGCCATGACAGGGTGGTGACTGGGTTTGGCATCATGGAATATGTGACAGATGAAGATCTGGTCTGTAAGTATCAGGTTAAGACATTGAATCAAAGGGTTAAGGTTTTCAGAGCATAAGCCACACTACTAACACAAAGCATATTATAATTCCTGTGATAGATTTTTTTAATGGCCTCAGATTCCTCCCATCCCAATATGCAAGCAACGAGACTTTGTCACTTTGTCCCATCAAAAGGTGGAGTCAAACAAAGTCCCTGTTACATGAACTCTGGGCTTGGCCATGTAACCTGTTTTGGCAAATGGGACTTCTGCACCTGTGACATGGGAGAATCTTGAAAAGTGTTTGTGCAAAGGGCTGGCTCTCTGGGAACACTACTTGAGACACATCCTGCTCTAGCCTACTGAAGGATAAGAGGCTGAACTAGTTCTCTATTGCTGCTATAACAAATTGTCACAAACTTAATGACTTAAAACAACACAAATCTATCATTCTATAGTTCTCAAGGTCAGAAGCCTAACATGGGTCAGCAAGACTGCATTCCTTCTGGAGCCTCTAGGCAGGAATGAGGACCTTTGTGATTAGATTGGGCCCACCTGGATAATCCAGGGTCATCTCCCCAACTCCAGATCTTTAACTTAATCACATCTTCAAAGTTTCATTTGTCATGTAAAGTGACATATTCATATTCACAAGTTTCAAGGATTAGAGCATGCACATATTTTGGGGACCATTTTTCTGTCTGCCACTGAGGCCAAGTACAGAAGAAACAAGGAGCCCCATCCCAGACCCAGCACCAAGGTACCAGGTATATGAATGTGGCCATCTCAGTTTTCTGTCCCATTCCAGAATGCAGCCATGTCATGAAACCCCCTGAGACCAGCACAAAAACCACCCAGACATCCTACAGAATTGCAAGAAATAATGTCATTGATTTTTAACTCCTTAATGTTTTTTTTTTATTTATTCAGGATATTATGGGGGTACAAACATTTTGGTTACATGTAATGCATTTGCCCCACCCAAGCCAGGGCTACAAGCGTGTCCCTCCCCCATACAGTGCATTCTGCTTCCATGAGTTGTGGGTTTACCTCCCTACATGTCCCCTGACCGGCACCCAGTGAGTATTACTACCATGTGAACACCTTAGTGTTGGTCAGTTAGTACCAATTTGATGGTGAGTACATGTGGTGCTTGTTTTTCCATCCTTGTGATACCTCACTGCAAAGGATAGGCTCAATCTCTATCCAGGATAATACAAGAGGTGCCAGATGACCATTGTCTTTTGTAGTTGAGTAGTATTCCATGGTATACATATACCACATTTTATTAATCCACTCATGTATTGATGGGCACTTGGGTTGTTTCCACATCTTTGCAATTGTGAATTGTGCTGCTATAAACATTCGAATGCAGATGTCTTTATTATAGAATGTCTTTTGTTCCTTTGGGTAGATGCCTAGTACTGGGATTGCTGGATCAAATGGTGTTTGTATTTTTAGCTCTTTGAGGTATCTCCAAATTACTTTCCACAGGGGTTGTGCTAGTTTTCAGTCCCACCAGCAGTGTAAGAGTGTTCCAATCTCTCCATATCCACACCAGCATTTGTTGTTTTGGGACTTTTTGATAAGGGCCATACCACCCTGAACGTGCCCAGTCTCATCTGATCTCGGAAGCTAAGCAGGGTTGGGCCTGGTTAGTACTTGGATGGGAGACTCTTTAGCGTTTTTGAGTGTGGACCATGTAACCCTCAAACTTAAATTATTTTTACAATAATTTAAATCAACCTTTCAGAATCTGGAAATTTAACATCTTTATTGGCAAGTGTGAAATTTTGAAGACAGGGAATAGTTTTATGACTTCTTCAAATAGTTCTTCTCCTCGTAGTATGAAAATTCGTACCCTTCTTATGTTGACCTATAGTTAAATTATATTTTCCAACCTACCTCTAAATATCACCCCTTTTTGGAGGGGTTAAAAAAATCAGAGATGGAAAGGATTTTTAATTCAATATACTAATTGACATTCTAGTGAATATTTGGTTGCTTCTCTCAAATTTTATGTCTCATTTCTTGATATAATTTTAAGTACTAAGAGGAATTTGTGGTCCTTAACGATGCCACTGGAAACTGTTCTGATTTTTCATTTTCTGAAATCACCAATGCTTGAAAATATTCTCTTATTCATCTTGACTCTTGGAATTACAGGAAAATCTATACCACAGTCTCTGTGGTATTTTTATATCCATAAGACATGTTTGGGTGACTCTGTTCCAATTAAATCATCATCTATCATCTGAAATTTGTTAGGTACTAACCTCTGCGTTGGGCTCTATGGAATGCCATACAAATCAAGTTTAAAAGACAGAGCCACATCTCTCCAAGAAGGTCAATAAAATTTAATTCAACAGGCTCATTGGGAGACGAATAAAAGGTCTCTTTGGTCCTTCATTAACTCAAATATTAAACACTTGATTTGCTAAAGTCCCTGACTTTGAAGATCATCATTTTGCCTTCTAGGACATCTCATTCTTGGCACTTTATTTTGAATGTCAATTTCATTTTCTTGGAAACTGAGCAAAGTTAAAGTTGATTGCTCTAAATTACATTATTTTATTGTGGGATATCAGTTAGGGTGATAAACAAAGAGAGGAGGACATGCTCTATCTCCCAAGGTTTCTTTGATGGATATAGGTGACCAATCAGTTCATCTATCTTTATATTATATGTCCTAGGTTGCCTGAGATTTCTCCCTCTGTGACCATGTGGCAGTTTTAAAACATGTCTACAAATTATTTGAAACTTTCTGCACTTAGAGGTGGGTTCCCTCTCCTCCTTTGTATCTAAGTTGGCCTTGGCAATTCACTTGTAAAAAATAGAATGCAGCAGAAGTGAGGCTGCATAACTTCAGAGACTAAGTCTGAAAAGGCCTTGCAGCTTCTGCTTGTATTTCTCAGGACACTTGCTCTGGGGGAAGCCAGCCACCACGCGAGACACCTGAGACCACTGTGCTGCACAGGCCCTGTGTGGGCACAGCAGTCAGCCACTCCAGCAGGGCATCCAGCACAGAGAATTCAGCACCAACTGTCACCCATGTGAGTGTCACCCACCCTCTTGGATGTTGTGCCCAGTAGAGCCTTCAGATGACTGCAGCCCTCGCCTTTACGACTGCAACTGCATGAGAGACTCCTGGTGCCGTCTACTCAGATAAGTTCTTCCCAAATTCTTGACCTTCAAAATTGTGAGCAAAATAGAATGGTTTGTATTTTAGGCCACTACATTGTGGAGTAACTTGTTATGAAACAGTAGTAACTGGAATAGTCTCAAAAAGAAAATCTTATGTAGGTATCCAGCTGTATGTAAATCAATTTCTCAATCAATTTTCTCCTTGTGAGAAAAAGCTAAACTCTGGCTCTAGGTTCAGGAACCTGTTCTGGGAGGGAGGCATCTTGTTGAGAAGAGGTACAGAAACTGAGTGTTAGGAGTTTAAGTTTCCAGACCATGTGTGATGCTAATTTCTGTGGGAGCTTGGTCAGATCATTATCTCTCTAGGACCTAGTTCCCTCATCTGTAAAACAGAAAGTTTGGACTAAATAATGTATATTATTTCTTCCATACTTTAAAATTTTATAATTCTAACAATTTTTTTGAACACTGAGATGGACAAATCAATAAAACTACTTGCATGTAATAGATACCACATCTCCTAGAAGAAAGCAGCCAATTTCCCAGTGTGATGGTTTGCTTATAAATTTGTAGGAAGTGCTGTCCAAAAATATTGAAGAGCTTGATTCCAGGTTTGGAAAATGATGTTATTTTTACTGCACTGAAAACAGTGAGCTTTTAAAAGATGACAGTGATTAGACAAAGCTTTCCTAATTCCACTGTCATTAACTCAAGAAAGGTGTTAGGTGTTATTTGCAATTACTTCAACGTGACATTTACTTAAATTATTTTTCATAGGAAACAAAGTCATTTCTTTTTTACTTGTAAAATATGTGAGCCCTCCATTTTCCAGATTATTTCTATTTTGTTCTGAATGTGATCTGTAAGGATTGAGACAACTGTATGTGTGAATTGCAATTCACCACCACTCTCTGGGGATATGGGAAGAAGGGGCCTTTTGATTTTTTCATATTGAATATTTCTGTAATATTTATAACCAAATTTTATCACAAGTAGGTATATGGCTTTGTGGTAATAAGACACTAAAGACTTAAATGGTTTTCAGATAAAGAAGGGAAATAAAGATGATTTTTCATGATTTCAGTTATTCTCATGACTGCCTGCAACATCACATTTCATAGTTGTTGTTTTCACCTTACTTTATTGTTGCCTAACTTTATCTTGCTGTCTCTGTAGACTAATCAAAGTTTGGTTTAAAATTATTGTTTGATTTATCCACTTTTTAAAGGGATTATTTGATTTTGTTTTTTGTTTTATTTTTCTTGTTGATTTGAGTTCCTTGTGGATTCTGGATATTAGTCCTCTGTTGAATGTATAGTTTGTGAATATTTTCTTCCATTCTGTAGGTTGTCTACTTACTCTATTGATTATTTCTTTTGCTGTGCAGAAACTTTTAGTTTAATTAAGTCACATTTGTCTGTTTTTGTTTTTGTTGTATTTGCTTTTGGAGTCTTAGTCATAAATTCTTTGCCTAGGCCAATGTCTAATAGAAGGGTATTACTTAAATTTTCTTCTAGAATTTTTATGGTGTCAGGTTATACATTTAATCCATATTGAGTTAAATTTTGTGTGTGGTGAGAGATAGGGATCCGGTTTCATTCTTCTGCATGTGGTTCTCCAATTTTCCCAGAACCATTTATTGAATAGGGTGTCATTGTCCCAGTGTATGTTTTGTTTGCTTTGTAGAAGATCAGTCAGTTGTAGGTATATGGTTTTATTTCTGGGTTCTCTATTCTATTCCCTTGATTGACATATCTACTCTTATATTAGTACCATGATGTTTTGATTACTATAGCTTTGTAGTATAATTTGAAGTTGGGTAAAGTGATGCCTCCAGATTTGTTCTTTTTGCTTATGATTGCTTTGGCTATTTGGGCTATTTTGTGATTCCATATGAAATTTAGGATTTTTTTAATTCTGTGAAAACTGATATTGGTATTTTGATGGTAAATTGCATTGAACTTGTAGATTGCTTTGGGCAGGATGGATTTAGACATGTTGTATACTGAAAAGGAAAATCCTATATTGAGATGTCCACAAAAGGCTAAGGGAACACAAAGGAGGAGATAGCTAATTCTGAATCAAGTAAGACTTTTGAGGGGAGATGACATTTGCATTGGGCTAGTAAATAGCAGAGCTAGGCTTTCAACCCAGTTCTTCCCATCTCCCAAACACCAGCTGTCAATCCTGGACTGCATGGTGTTACCAGCTTCCCACTCCCAGATTTGTTGTCTGTGCCTATCTGCAGATCAGACCTCCTTTCTTTCATAGGCCTTTATGGACTATGGCAGGTAGAATCACACTAATACTAATATTTTAAACAGTGACATCAAAACTAATAACCAACACTCACTGAGCACTCACTAGGTGCCAGGTCCCTTATTGACAGGGAGATTACATGCTTTATCTTTGAAACAGGGGCACCTTTTAAAAAACAACTTTATTGGGGGATAATTGACATATAATAAACTATACATGTTTAAAATATGCAATTTGATACATTTTGACATATGTATTCACCCACGAAGCCATCACTACAATCAAGATAGTGAACATTTCTATCACTTTCAAAAGTTTCCTCATTCCTCTTTGTAATCCCTCCCTAGCACTCATCCTTGTCTCTAAGCAACCACTGATCTGCTTTCTGTCACTATGGATTGGTTTGTATTTTCTAGAATTTTATGTATAATGGATGGAATTATGTGGAATTACTCTTTTTTGTCAGGCTTTATTCACTCCATGTTGTTGTGTGCACCAATAGTTCATTCCTTTATGTTGCTGAGTACTATGCCATTGTCTGGTTGTGCCATGGGTCATTCATTCACCTGAAAATGGGCATTAAAGTTTTTTTCAGTTTTTGAGTACTACCAATAAGGCGTCTATGAACATTCATGTAAAAGAAAAAAGAAGATGACTTAGACATTGACAAGCAGGAAAGGCTAGACTCTTTTTAACTCCTTGAATATGATTTCATCCCACTGGGTCTTAGCAGATACCATTCTTAATGCCTAGACCCCCTCTCATTTGAATGCCTCATCCATGCTCCCATCCCACTGTCCCCTGGCAATCTCCATCACACTATTCATGTCTCAGCATAGACCTCACTTGCTTCCAGAATCACTTCCCTGACCATCAGCAGCAGGTTGGGTACCCTTCCTGTGTCCTGGCTTAGCACCCTATACTTTGCCCATTATAGGACATATCACCCTGTATTGTAAGTGCTTCTTTACAGATATCTGCCTCTCTCAGGATCTCTTTGAGAGCAGCACCATCTCTTATGTATCATAGTATCCCCAGAATTTACATTGTCTGGTGAAATATATGTTAAATGATTAAATGAATGAATGAATGATAAGAGTAGGATCAATGATAAGCACAAAAGGGAATTAGGAATATTATATAATCAGATTGTTGTGCTGTTTTCACAACTCAGTGCATAGACTGAAAGTAATTGAATTGTACAAATTAAATGAGTGAATTGTATAGTATGTAAACTATAGCTCAATAAAGCTGTTTATGAAAAGGGAATTAAGAAACAGTAAGTTATCCTGATGGAAGAATATATTACATTAGGCTGGAAAGAACCTTTAACATTTCAGCATCAACTCTAAATGTGTTGGAAGATTGAATGATCAAAACTCAGCTTACCATTCACAGTCTTTATCCCAATATTGTCTTTTTACTTGATTCATCTCCTTACTTATTTATTTATTCTTGCTAGAGATCTTCAAAGCATGTTAAGAATAGGTTTCTAACTGCTTGTGTTTAAGTTCCCTGCTGTGAGTAGCATTCGATTCTAGAGTAGATAGCACAATAATTTAGGAGGAAAGAAGAGTTCGTTCCATACTTGGAACCATCACTCTCCAGGAGACCTCATGCAAATTAGAACCTCTGTTGCCTGCATCATGAAGGATAGCGAAGATTTACCAGGATGATAACATCAAGAAGGGCATTTGAGACAGATTGCAACTGAGTTATAAGAGTTATCATCTGCAAAAATGGCAGAAAGGCATTCATCATCAAGATCATTGGAGAAGGACGTGTCCTATGGTGTGAAACTATGCAGTGAAGGTGGGTTGGGGAAGGAACACAAGACTAGAGAGGCAAGTCAGTATAAAATTTCTTTGCCTTAGAAAGAGCTTTGAATTTTATCCTGTGATCAAGGGATGGATAGCCAACATTTTTAAAAAATTAGGTTTTTAAGAAGGAATACATATCTATGGGGTCATTGAGAGGATAAATGCAATAACAGCTATGAAAACATTTTGAACTCCTGGGAAGAGAATACAGACAGATCAAAATTTCATGTACTTATTTAATTTGACCGTAGTGTTAATTAGCTTCTCATTTGAATTTAAACTTTCTACACCTGTCTCCATCTCCTCTCTCTCCTTCCCTAAAAGTCTCTGGTTCCAAGCATGGCTTTGAATCCATCCTCTTAAGTGCTTTCAAGAGGTCTTATTTTGTGTGTTTAGGATTGAGAAGAGATATGTGTTCTTGGCTCTTCTCCTTTCGGAAGCTATCTTTTATCACCACAGAAATTCCACCTTCAATTGAATATTATCCAAAGCAATCATCTTGAAGGGAATCTTGCTTTAACCACCCTGATTTTTATCTATGTCACTTGATTTTCATTGATAACTACATCTTGATTTCAACACTTTATTAGATATACATTCATACCCATCAGATTATATTTGTGATAGTACATGTGTATGCATTCAGGTGTGTGGGGGTGGTGGGTAGGTGGGGAATTGTGTTCATTTATATTTGTGCATAACAAATTACAACAAACTTTATGGCTTGAAACAACACCTGTTTATTAGTTTGAAGTTCTGTAGGTCAGAAGTCTGAGCAGACTCAGCTAATTTCTCTGCGTAGGATATCACAAGACTGAAATCAAAGTGTGGGTTTGGATTGAAATTTGACATTACAGTATAAACTCATGGCTGTAGATTTAGGGATATCTCTGGCAATACTCCTTGCCTCGAAGTCTATTTTGTCTAATACTAAAAATAGCTACTCCTACTTTCTAATGCTTACTGTTTGCCTGGTGTTATCTTTTCCTAACCTTTTATTTTCAAACTTTTTGTCTTTATATTCAAAGTGAGTTTCTTTTAAATGGCAATAATTGGATCTTGTCTTTTTACTGGGAAATCTCTGTCTTTTAATGGAAGTGTTAAGTCCATTTATATTTTATATAATTATTGAATCTCAACGCAGTCTTTATTCACCTTACAGCTCCACATTTTCTTGCAGCTCTCTCTTCTCAAGTATCTTGCTGTACAAATCCTGTCCACTTCAGAAACTAGAAATTCCAATTTCTGCCACCTTAACGTAGTGAAACTCCATACTCTGCTTGAGCTTCTTCCTGTTCTGCAGCAGAGAGGAAGTCTTAATGATCATGGTGTCACCATGGTCCCTGTCTTGTATGTTTCCTTTCTTTCAAAGATCACTGTTCTGTGCTATTTGTTGTTTAATGCCTAAAAACACTTGCCTTACATATTTTAACTATTTTTATTATCTGCTTTATTTTTTAAAACTTATAGTTATTTTTTATGAGAAAGCAAATATAGTACAGTTACTTTATCACACTTAGAAAGAGATGTACCCAAACAATCTATCTTTTAAACTAAACGTAAGAATAAAAATACCACTGATTATACTGTAAAGTCAGGTATTGTAGCTACTTTAACACATGGATTGGTTTTGCAGACAAATCTCAAATAACTTACACTGCTGAATTACCTGAATATTTTCAAATAAGTTCTTTAACCCTGTTGGCTAACAATAATTCTGGCAAAAGAGAGAAAAATGAAAAGATGTGTGATACGAATGACAGGAAATGAATATTGTCCAACACAGAACTTCATAAGTATGATACTTTGTTCTTTACAAGTTCTTTTATATACTTTCTTATTAGGACTCCTGTTGGTTACAAAGGACAGAAACCTAACTCAAAGTGAATTAAGCATAAAGAAACTTGTATACACAATATCCCAAGCTATCTGGCTTCAGTTATACCATTGGAAATCTGTCTCTCTTCATTTCTCAGCTCTCCTTACCCCTCTGTTGACCTTATTAGCTGACAGTTTGACATTAGCAGCTTATATTCTGCTAGTTTAGCAAGCACAGCAAAAAAGAGAGCTCCTCAGTCCATCAAAAAAATAATTATCAAAAGCCTGATACTTAGGGGATATGGGATATGTATAATGGTGAACCACATAGTTAATGTCCTTGCCTTCAAAAAGCTTACATTCTGGTGATATATGAAAGACAATAAAGAAGTGAACATAAAAATAATTTAGGATCCTGCAATTAATATTAAAAAATAGGATAATGTGGTAGAAAGTAAATGTTATGGTCCATCTGTGTAGGGGGCATTTGATTTAAGACATACATCATTATGAGAAAAAGGCAGCCAGGGAAGAATCTAGGAAAATAATGTTGCAAGTAGAAAGAATACCAAGTTCATAGACCCTCAGACGGGAACCAGCATAGCCTGTTTGAGGTACAGAATGAAGTGAGTGTGGAGGCGATAGTAGATAATGAGATAAATAAGGTAGGTAGAAATTAGATAATAATGGCTTGATGGGCCATGGTAAGGAGTTTGGATTTAATCTTGGCTATGGTTAAAGTTATTGGAAAATAGCCAAAGGATATGACGTGACCCTTTAGAATGATCATTCTGAAGGCGATTTTGGAGGCTTTCCCAACAATAAACCAGGGTTTAAAGTAATTAGTCTGGCTTGAGTGTTGTGCCTATCCCTAAATTAACCACCATGGCCAGGATAATGCTATGCTTTGATTGGCCCATCTCAGGTTATCCTACTCCTGAGGACAGATGATGAGGTCAATCCCATCTGAACTATATGAACTAAAAGTAGGAATGGGGTAATGTTCTCACACGGAGGTATTACTCCAAAAGAAGGGTAAATGGATGCTAGGCAGATACAAAAAACAAAAACCTATGTCTGCTCCGTTATTCAGATAGTGGTTGTCATCATTGTAAAAGTTCTGGAGCCCTGCTGTGTTCTGGAAGCTATTACACCAACAGTCAAGAGAGTTTTCTTTACCAGCTAAAGAGGTAGCATCTGAACACTAGGAATGAGTCTGAACACTGGTTATTTGTGTTCTCACAAGGTCATTTGGGTTCTAAAATGATATGCAAATGTGAAAGCTCTCATTAACTAAGAGGAAGATATGTTTTCTATTATTTTATTTTTCTAAATTATGGCCAAAGATCACAGAAGAGAACACATTTGGAAGGAAAAAAAACTTGTTTGGTGTTATGTTCTAACAGACTGAGTGCATTTCTATAGCACAAATTTTCCTTATGGGAAATTCAAGTGTGTCTCAGTCTTTAGGGATGCAGTTCTTGAGTAACTTTGAGGAACTCAAGCTAGTAAATCACTAGTATTCCTTGACACTCATCTGAGAATTCTGAGGGAAATAAACTGTGAAATAGTGGCACTGCCAGTAAGGATACAATATATCCTCTCTATAAACAGCAGCTCTCCTGAACGTTGGAAGAAAAATTGCTAATGCTGCGCCCATCAGAGAAAAAATGGAGGAAATGAAAGGAGATTCCAAAAATTACAGATCACTGAATCTCATCTCATCATCTCAGATGCAGGAAAAGTGATTGAGGGTTTAATTTAGTTTGGATTCTTGAATAAGTATAACTAAAAAGAGTTTCATTCACAGAATTTCCATATAGCATTTGAAGTTGCCTAATAAAACCTGTCTTCAGGGAAAACCTGGCTTTCTAGCTGGGAACTTTTATAAAATTAATCATAAAAAAAGAATATCTAGTTTCTTTTATGCCATCTCTTCTACTGTGGCTAAGGCTAGAGTATGGATAATTTGAAATACTATTTTTTTTCTTAACAAAGTGTCTGATATTTGGGATAACAGTGATTTGGGTGTTCCACCTGCTAAAGCGCCTTGTCTATTATTAGTTTGCATTACCTACTGGTCGAAACAGGTAGTCATCATTGTTAACCACAAACATTTATTGTGTCCTGATCTGCACAAAGGATTGTGCTAGATGTGGAGGCACAAAGATTTATGCTCCCTGCATTTAAGAAATCTGGTTAGAAAATGATGGCATGAACAACCATTCAGAGAGCACAAAGCAGCATGGGCATTGGGGGTCATGTGTGTGTCATTAACGCTGGGATATTATTTGGGTCTTAAAGAAATAAGTAGCCATCCTATCCAAGTATAGAAGAAAGGTAGATGACTGGAGCCGTGTCATTTTTGCTTTTTCTTCAGTTTATACATGTTCCTCCTGGGTTAGCTCTTTTATTTCTACAATTTCAAATACTCTTTCTTTGAGCTAATGATGCCCTACTTTATATTTCTAGCCCAGGTGTCTCTTTAGAACAAATTCACATTCTGCTTCCTACTGCACATCTCTATCATAGAAACTTTAGCTTCAATGTGTCCAAAGCTGAATGTATTTTTCTGTCCTAAATTTGCTTTTCCTTCTGTAGTCCATACTTTGTTTCATGACACCACCAGTCACTACCAATTTATGCCACAAACCTCAGAGTCATTCTTGATTTTTTATTTTCCCTACACTTCCTTATCCCAGCAGCCTCCAAATTCTGGCAATTTGATTTCGCTTGTTTCCTACTATATCCTCCTTTTTTGCATTTGGTATTTACTTAGATTGAATCACTAACCACGTGGTATTGCATTGTGAGTATTTACACAGGTGTGTGTGAGTTCTGGGTCGAGCCTATGGTTTCTTAGTCTTTGATTCCATTTCCAGTGTCTAATGCCACACCTAGACCATGGGAGGTGTGCAAAAAATGCCTGTTGAAGGAATTGTATATTAGACATCCATGATTTATTCAATAAGATATTTAATAATTCACCCAACACATTTATAGAGGACATACTATGTGATGGGAATTGTGCTTCCTTGATATTGAGAACACAAAGATAAATGAAAGATATCCTCTGTGCTCTCCAATAGCTCATAGAGGTCTAGGAAGAACAAACACAGACAAGTAATATTGAAAAATTAAAGTCAAGATGGACCCAGTAATCTTTACATTTATCTTCTTTAGTCTCAGCATATGTATATATGTGTGTGCCATCTTATTTGCTAGTGATGTTGCAGATTTTGTAATGATCTCTCTCTCTAGTATTATTTTAATGCACCATAAGCCAAAATGTGTTAAAAATCTCATGTTGAATTATTGCTAACAAAGTACTCTGGAGAATAAAAACATTTCCTCTTAAAAGGACATGTTCCTGTGAACATGAATGCTGGCTAGGAAAACAAAAACACTATGGGATCTTATAATTAAAACCACTTCTGATAAAATTAAAAATTCATCTCACAACTGCCCACACTTGAGCATAAATCAAGATACAGTGATTTTAGGGACTGTAGCCAAGAAGTCAGTGATAAAAATCTGAGAATATTGATTATTCCAGGTACACTGAAAAATTGACTTAAGAAATTAATTAAACACCTTGGAAAGGGAAAAAAAATAACAAACCTTAGAGTCTTTCCCAGAAATCATCTCAACTCAATCACTTTTTTTTCAAGAAGAAACTTTTTCAGGCAAGTGATAATGTTTACCCTGAAAGTTTCACTTATCTGACTGCCTCCAGATCCACTTTGAAGACTTCTTCTAAAGATCAAGTAAGGTTCTAGTAGCTCTTTTGAAGTATAAAAAAGAAAGAATGTTTTGCCAGTTGAACCAGCTCACAGGTTATTATTATTACCACTAAAAAACTGAAAACATTCTTGACGAGCTTCCAAGATAGAATTAGTCTACATGACTACAAAAACCAAATGTTCTTTATGTTCAGAACGGGAAATGTTATTCAATTTTTATTCAGAGACAGGCTATAGCACGAAGTAGGCAAGGTACATTAGATCAGCAGTTAGTACAGTATTTCATTTTAGCACACCATTAAAGTGATTAAAAGTCTCCCTTCTCCAAATCCTATCACATTCAATCTCAGTAGGCACTGACTCTTCCTTCATCCTAAAAGTTAAAGCCATTGAGTTTGCTCTCCCTTAACTGTCCTGCCTTCTACTCCCACATGTATCTACGTCCACTTCTGCCCTCTAATCCTTTCCTTTCATCTTAGAGGCTGTGGGAAGGGACCACCACATTGGGACTTGTTTGACTGCTTATAATAGAGTCCAGAAAAACAGTGGTTGAAACAAAATAGGGAGTTCTTTCCCTTCATATCACTAAGATTAGGAAGAGGCATTCTTCTTGGGAAGAGCTGGTACAGACAGTCTATAGTGACAACGATGGCCCAGGCTTGTATGATTTTTCTGTTCCTCCTTGCTTACCACTTGACTTTCATCCAAAGACTTGCCTCATAGTCAAAGAGTGGTCACTGTAGCTCCAGCCATCATGTCCACATGCCTGGAAGTAGGGAGGAGGAAAAGGGAAAAGATCAAAAAGGCATCTTCCTGCTTAGACAGACATCTTTTTAAGGAGATTTCCTGGACCTAGTACTTATATCCCACTGCACACCATTCTGTGCAAGGAAAGACAAGGGACAATTCTTTTAAAACTTGGTACATCACCACCTCAAAAAACACAAACAAACAAACAAAAAACTACAATAAATGAATTCTGTTATAAAAGGAAAAGGTAACAATGGATTTAAGTAACTCATAGTCACTGCCATGGTATCTTAAACCACTTCCTCTATCTTCTAATGCTTCCTTTGTTGAAATGCTATGAAAACAATGAGGACAATGAACTGAAGTTTTGGATCAGACACAGGTAGGTTCAAATTCTGGGCTCATCACTGATCAACTCTTGGATCTTGTTCAGGTTATTTGAAATTTCCAAGCCTTAGTCTCTTCGCATATAAAATGGAGATGAAAACACTTATTGTGAACACCTATTTCGGAACTAAATAAATGTAAAAAACTGCTACAGTGCCTGGAACATAGCAAGTGATCAATCATTTGTGTATGTATAAAAACCATGAAATATTGTGTTAATTCTCTTAGAAAAAACATGTGTATTCTTTTGTTTTTCCTTGCCCCTGAAGACACCTTTGGTTTTCTCTGTCAAGTAAATATTGATGTGCCCAGGCTTTGTTCTTGATTCCCTGATCCCCTCATTCTGTTTCTCATCCATTATCTTGGTTTTAATGAGCACTCAAATTTTGATGACTCTCCTCAGCTCAGACCCCTTTCTCAGATTCAGACTCACCCCCGAGTAGCTCCAAAGTGCCTGCAGAAAGTTGAATAGTGTCCCCCAAGGGATATGCTCCCTCAGAACCTCACAATGTGACCTTATTAGGAATAAGGGTTTTTGAAGATGTAATTAAAGCAAGGTTGTTGAGATGAAGTCAACCTGGATTAGGGTGAGTCCTAAATCCAATGACAGGTATCCTTAAAAGAGATAAAAACAGAGAATACACACACAGACATAGGGGAGAAGGCCATGTGAAGACAGAGGCACAGATTAGAATGACGTGTCTACAAGCCAAGGAACACCAAGAATTGCCGTCAGCCACCAAAAGCTAGGAGAGAGACATGGAGAAGATTCTCCCTCATAGCCTCAGGAAGGAACTAACCATATGGACATGTTGATTTCAGACTTCTGGCCACCAGAACTCTGAGAAGATAGATACATTTCCATTGTTTTAAATCACCAATTTTGTGGTAAATTGTGATGGCAGCCCGAGGCACCTATACAATATCCCGAACTGAACTCTATTCACCTCTGGGAATGTGTTCTTTTCCCATATTTTCTAACTTATTTTGTGACACCACTATTCAAACAAAATGCAAGTTGTCATCCTTGACTTCACCCCCACCAACTACCTCCTCATCCAACCAATTGCAGAACTTTATATCTAAATAATTCTCATATCTGGCTTTCATTTGCCAAACTCATTTGCTACTTCTCTGGGTTCAAGCTACTATCATCTCTTACCTGGACTTGTACAAGAACCTCCCAACATTTCTTCTTACTCCTACTCCTAGGCTTATCCCACTCAAATACAGGCTCTTCACATTTGCCAGAGACCTTGCCAAAAGGCAAAATAAACCATGAGCCTGCCTTGCTTAGAACTCTGTGATGGTGCTTCATTCTCTACAAGATAAAGTCCAAGAACTGTGCCAGTGGTCACTCTGCACATTCCAACTTGCCTGTGTACCTTTGTGCATGCTTTCCCTGTCCCTGGCATAGTCTTCTGTTCACTACCATGGACCTACTCTGCCATCTAATATCATTTATTATCTATTATGAGTCACTTTGTCTAAGAAGTCTTACTGATCCCTCTCCCAAGTAGGAACCTTCCTCTGAGCTTCTATAATACCTTGGATGTTTACCTTGATCTGCACACTTTGCACATGGTATTAAATTTAAGCAAATTCATTATGACGATAAAATATAGAGTTTAACTGCCCTACTAGTTTGAGCTCCTTGTAGACAGGGACTGTTCTTCTTGACCTTTTTATGAAAGGTCAGTGCTTGGTAGATGCACAGTGCTTGGTAGATGCTTGTGCCTGGTGGGCCCTCAGTAAACGGCTGTTAAAGGACTGAAGGGCTTAAACATTTCTCCTATCAAACTATCAATTCTTTTACAATGTTTTATCACCATCATTGGCAGTCCTGCTCAATTACCTCAAATCCTTTTTCTTATTGGTCAGTGCAGCCAATTCATCCAAAGTCCCCAATTTCTTCTTTGATCAAAGAGGGTCTCTACAGAGACCCAAAGGACCAGTGGTTACATGTACAGGCTTCAGGGAAAGAGGTTCTGGAATCAAGTCCTGGCTTTGTCACTCCTTAAATGTGTGACCATGGCCAAGTTATTTAATCTCCCTGAGCTTCATCCAAGGGTCAGTAGAATGGGGGTGATCATAGCACCTACCTCATAGGATCGCTACCATTTACTGGTCACTAAGAAAAAGGCATGAGATAGAGGTAGGGGAGTGTATCAGATGAATTAAGAGTTACACTGCTCTCTTCCTAACTTCAGTTCTCCACATAACCTCAGAAACTCTGTCACACAGATATAGGCTTTGAGCTAAATGTTGGAGTATTAATCATTGCTTCCCAGTGATGCATAGATGACTACCATATCCTGTATCCATTCTTCCTTGTGATTTTCAAGCCTTGTTTAGGCCAGGACCACTTTTTTTTTCCAGAATGATTTTTACCAGATTCTGAGGTATTCTACTTCTTCTTACCTCTTGACCTTAACATTAAACACTCCGATTTTTTTTTTTTATGAAGCACAAAGTTTCTGTTCCAAAGTTTCATTTTGATCAGACTACCCCTTCTTATGGAAATGAAAAAAAAATCTTTTGGATTTCCATCAAATTAAACTAAAATTCTTCCACTGAGACTTCAAGGTTCTTATCAAATTGTTTTTACCACAACACTGCTATGACTTACTTGTCCCTCTCAGTTTCCAGCAAATCTCCTTATTGTCCACATCACACAATATGTCTGATGGTTGCCTGAAAGCCACCATGCATTTTTAGTCAGGATAATATTTTGGAAAAATATTAATGTACTTTTCCCCTTTGCATTTTCATGTTTATAGTCTTTTCTCTAGTGGGGTTGAGGCATCCATCCATCAAGAGAAAATAAAATTTACTGTAAGAAAGAAGTGAGAAGGAATAAGGTAATGCTGAACGTCTGATATTCAAGATAGAAATTATCAGTAGGGAAATACCTCATGGTCAGGTTTTCTGAGAAAGAAAGAATTTCCAAAGTTCTTCTAGCTCTTCTCTATCAGTAAAGAGAACAAAAGCCACATGACATGTGGAGTGTCTTCTGTGATGGCCAGCTCATGAGTTTGCTGCACTGGCTAGGAAGAATATGTCACAGTGAGAGGGGAAAACCCCATCTTTTCTAGCTTCTGCAGCTCACAGGATGCAGATGGCACATGGAGACAAAGAAGTTGAGTCTCCACAGTTCAGACATGGGTCACAAGGAGGGTATCTGATAAATTGAAGAGTATACTTCCCTATTTCCTGGCTTCCATTCTCTAAATAACATCAGCAACTCTGTCACATAGATAGAGCTTTGGTGTTTTGTATTTTTATGTCTTTTCAATTTTATTCTCTTGTCATAAAGCTGTAAGATCCTCCAGGGCAAAAACCAAACTCCCCACATCCCATAGATTGGTTACTGAATTATTGGTGCCAAAGAATGGGGAGTTTTTTTTCTAATAACCACACAAATCATCATTGAACTACTGGGTAGAGGCTGTGAGATGAAAATACATCAATAAAACTTGAGAGAAAAAGATGTAAGATCCCCATCTACACCTTAAGGCTAACAAATGTTCATTGCCTTTCATAGAATTGTAGCCATGATGGGGTATGTGAGGAAAATCCACATTTTGGCATCCCAGAGGTTGGTTTAAATCTGTATGCAAAGCTGTTTCATATGTTGCATCTCAGAGCCACAAGACTAACTGAGAATTAGAACAACTATTTATGCTAAGAGTTGCTGAAGTGATTATGGGGACTGTGGCCAGACAGATTTAGTGATAAATAATTTATGAAAAGGCAGAATGGGGAAAACATATTTTAAATAAATTGATTAACCTTTTATTTGCAGAGTTTTGAACTATATGCCAGGAAATGTGCTCAGGCTAGGCTCCCAGACATAAATGATGTTCAGTACCTTTACATAGCTGATATTTATGGAACACCATTCTAAATACTTTATACAAATGACTTTATTAATTCTAACAACAACTTTATGATTTATAAGCTATTATTACCTCTTTATTTAGATGTTCAAGGTCATACAGTTAGTAACAAGTACAGCTGGAATACAAATCAAAGCAATCTGGCTCTGGAGTTGGTACCCTTTACCATTATGGTTGATAACTGTAATATGGTTATACTGATATGCATAGGGTTGGCATCAGAGAAACCTGGAAAAATACTAGACGAAAATTTAGAAGAATATTTTTATATCTTGAACTGAAGAAGGACTTTCTAAGTATGCACCAAACCCAGAAGCCATAAAGGACAAGGCTGACATTTGGCTATATGACAAATAAAAACCTCTATGTAGTCCAAGAAGCCATATATAAAGTTAAAATGTAAGTAGCTGCCTAGGGAAAAATATTTGCTATATAATTAACAGATAAGAGGGTAACGATGTTTAAAGAAATCTTGTAAATCAGCGGGGAAAAAACAAACAAATAGACAAACAAAAGAGGTAAGAAATAAAGTAGGAAAGGCAAATCATAGAAGATAAAACATGATAGCCAGTAAGCCATAAAGATGCTTAATATCATTAATAATCAAAGCAAATGGAAATTTTGAAATACTTTCATCTATTTAATTGGCAAATATTCTAAAGTTCTATGGAAAGTAGAATTGCATAAGGATGTGAATCCAAGTCCCCTGTTTGATTCAGAAATGGGAAAGCCTCAATCAGAATCTCAGGGATTAAGTAATGTGCAATGATTTAGAAATTCCAGAAATAATTATTCAAAGAGCCATATTAATTTTTCTCCATTCTTTAAACTTAATTGATATTTTTATATTGATAAAACTCATGATAAGCCAAATAAGAAAACTGAAACAAAATACAAAAATTTAAATATACTTAGAATGGTTATTCTATGGTCTCCTGGGAACCTACAGCTCTCTGCTAATCAGGAGATACTCTCTGTACATGTTATGCCTTCCTGGAGAGAACATTTGTAACTACAGGGTGTTTATTTTATATTATTTTTTGCTTTGATTTATTTTTACACACAAGACATTTGCTTTCCCAAAGACCTAAATTAATGAGAAGTTCCTGAAAATCTGATGAAATGTGACAAAAATGTAGAATTAACACCTGTTCCTATTACTCTAAATAACCAAATCTCTTGAGTTTTTCAAGGAAGCTAAGAATTTC
Source organism: Lemur catta (assembly GCF_020740605.2). Taxonomy (NCBI): domain Eukaryota; kingdom Metazoa; phylum Chordata; class Mammalia; order Primates; family Lemuridae; genus Lemur; species Lemur catta. Next base: position 44,069,324 of record NC_059136.1, read on the forward strand.
TTGGTACTTTAGGTAAGGGCTTTAGAACTATTTTTAAAGAAGCAAGAAAACTAGAGAAGAGAAAAAGTTAGGCACTGCAGAAAACTTTGAAAACTGCTCCAAACAAATAAGCAATTACCATGTGATAAACACTGTGCATTTCACAGACCAACTCTTTAACAAGATTCACTTTCTGCTGACTCACTCAGATATATTGTGGTAGAACTTCAAAAATAAAAAATGAAGAGAATTCAGGCATGATCCCATTATCCTCCTGGGAGAATTGCTGACTTCCTTGGCATCAATACTCTAAAGACTTATGTAAATTTTTCAGTTGGGTAGCTAGAATCTTTTTTTTTTCTCCTGTAAGTATGTTACTGATATTCTCTCTGGATAAATGCCATCTTCTAATATTTTCTGGATGAACACCTTCAAGAAGGATCGAATAGAATACTCTCCTGGCTTTTATCCAGTCTGGCTCTCTATAGAACTTAAAAAATAAACTCTTTTTTACATATTAACTCTTGCAGAGCACACAGATATCGTTAGGAAATCATAACAATGGAAAAAGCCTCCTGAGCATAGAGTTGGAAAGATGCTAGGCTGAGGGGTAACAGATGGGTGTGTTTTTGGTTTGGGGTTTTTTAAGACACACGGTCTCACTCTGTTGCCCAGTCTGGAGTGCAGTGGCACAACCATAGCTCACTGCAGCCTTGAACTCCTGGGATCAAATGATCTTCCTGCCTAAGCCTCCAGGGTAGCTGGAACCACCATGCCTGGTTAATTTCTTAAATTATTTTTTTAGGGACAAGATCTTGCTATGTTGCTCAGGCTAATCTTGAACTCCCGTCCTCAAGCAATCCTCCTGCCTCAGCCTCCCGAGTAGCTGAGATTACAGGCATGGGCACAGTGCCAGGCTACAGATGGGTGTTTAAGCTCAGCTCTGCCTCTCAGTTGCTAAGTAACCATAGGAAACTTGATTAACTATTAACTACTCTGAGACCCACATCTTTTCATCAGTAAGATAAAGAGGTCATACGCAATGTCCTTTGAGCTTCTGAAGTCTGTGATAGGATGGAGTCTAATAAAATATTCTAATATCTAAAATATAAATCTGGTAGCTATTAATAATTAGATGGTACCTTTTAATTGTGTTCTTATACAGCATCAATGGTGTCTATAAAGCTGTTGAAATACCAATTTTATCCAAAGCATTTTCTCTGTTGAAATTTTATTTTTTCCCTTATGCTTGACATTATTTCTAATAATTTTGAGCCTGGTTTTAAATTCAAAAATTTGGTATTCCAGAAAGATGATTTCATGGCCAAATAAATACATAAATAAAATCATTTTATATGCAGCAGCATAAGCTTCATTATACTGCAGAAACAAATTAACTCAATAAAACCATAGCTTATTCAAAGCGTGGGAGTCCTGCACCTCCATGGCTGCACCTCTAATCATCCTGGCTTCTCCCACCCTATGGCTCTCGTGTCTCAATGTAGGTTCTCCACAATTGCTGCAGCAGAGCAAGAGAAAACTAGAAATTCACTCAGTGGCTCCTAAATGCCTTGGGCCATATCATACTGGTCATAGCTCATTGGCCGAAACTGATCACATGACATTGCCAAACAGTAAAGGGGCTGAGAAATGTGTGTCTGGGGCAGATAGATAGTCAATGAGCAGTTTACTTTTTCCATGCCCACATCTTCTTTTCTTTTCTTTTCTTTTTTTAGCTACCATAACCTCAAGCTGATCACCCATTAATCCATCAATTCACTCATCATCTCACCTTTATGAAACACTCATTAACTGCAAGGTACTCAGTAGATAACTTAGGTGACATAAAGATAAATAGTACCTATTTTGTTCTCATTGACAAGGGAGTAAACAATCTTCCATAAGCTGCACAGATCTTGTCTCATATAATTTTTCCGTTAATGCTAGTAACGGTATGGATATTTTCTCCATCTTTATGGATAAGAAAACTGGGACTCAGAGAGATCAAGTAGTTTTCTCAAGATCACATGGGGAATATGCAGCCAGTCCATAATACCTACCCCGTGGCTTTCCTTTTTCCATCATAACCCATGTCTGGTCAGTCTTCAGTTAGCTAACGGGAAAGACTAGCTTGACTTGTGGGGTTAGATGAACAGATGGCTTTGTGTGTCTCTCACACAGGGACACATGAAAATGGGAGACAGTAAATTGTAGACAGTAGGCAGTGCATTGTAGTCATTGACCTCTCTGGTCAAAATGCCCAGGGTTTTAAACTTACTAGCTTTGTTTACTTGGGGGAATTACTGGACTTCCCTGTGTTTCAGTTTCTTCATCTATAAAATAGATTCTTGAGATAATTAAATGGAAAAATAATTCTATATTAAGTGCTTAGAGCATAGCGAGTGTTCAAAAAGTGTCATCATCACCATCATCATTATCATCATTTTAATTATTGCCATCAGTATAATTCAAGCTCTTGCCTAAGAAGGGCAAAATGTTTTCTGGTTATGATTCTGTGAACGTCAGTCATGACCCAGTTTCTTATGGACTTTTTTTCCTGGAGCCGAGACTCAGCTTTTTACTGCAGATGGCATTGTTAATTTATTTCGGGTCTTTAATTTTAAGCAAAGGGTCTCTAAGAACATTTTTTAAATAAATCAAGTTCATTTTCTTCTACCTTACCTACTTTACCTCATATTGGCTTTTACCAGTTTTTTAAATTAACTTCTAATTCACACAAATCTTTATTCTTTTAAATAGGTAAACAAGAAACATTGGTATAAGATGACACATACAAAGCTTGAATCACAAGCAAGAGAGGGTGGGAAATTTTTACCCCAATGGCTTCATAAAGATTGAGTTCCTTGGAACTTTTTCAGGGACATACCTTCCACCTTACCCTCACCAACAACTCCCCTCCCTCTGATTCACTTTCTGAACCATACTTACTTCAACATATACCAATACTCTAACTTTACCCATTCCGGATCGTACTGAAACTTCCAGTCCATGGACCATACCACTTTTTCCTATCCACCTCCTCACATTTTCAGATCTCTCCTGTCAAGCTTCCATTGTTTGCCATCACCATCACAGCCTTGCAAAACTCTAAATTCTTAATGCCTCCTTCCTCTCTCCCTACATTGTGTTCCCTTGGCGAATTTCATGTCTTGTTAAACCAAACTATCTATCTATTTTGCCTGTACTCAAGGAGCTGAACATTTGTGAAAAGAAAAACAAACTTGGTGATGACTGCTCTCATCTCAAAATCAGGACTTCAAATCACCTGGGGCTACTCAACATTGCTGTTCTGTTTAATACAACTTCTCTTGCTTTTCCATTCAACTATTTTATATCTTCTTTTCTCACCTCAAATCCCTGCACCCCTTCTCCCCAGCATTATACTATCTGCTAGTGACCTCACTTTATACATCGTTGAAATAAAATAGAATCTGCCAGAGAACACTTTCCTTTCCCTACTCCATAACCTACAATGCCACCTGTACCTATTCCAATGCCCTCTGCCTTCTCTTGTGTGATTCTAGATAAAATGTCTTTGCTCCCATCAAAGGTCAAAACCCCCACTTGTACTCAGGGTCCTATACACTATAGACTTTGCAAGGACTATACATCTGAAATTTTATACTTACTGTCTGCATTCTCAATATGTTTTTATTTCCCGGATGATTTCCATCAGCATAGAAACCTCTTACAATATCAAGTATATTTGCTTTTATGTATCCTCCTGAGAATTACACATTTTGTTGGCAGTTTCCTTTGATTTTCTAAATGCTATATGGAACTATCTTTGACTCTTTTAAATTTGCTTTTGTATTTTTTTCAAAGTACTATGGGATTACAAATGTTTTTGGTTACAAGGATCACTTTTGTAGAGCTTGAGTCAGGGTTATAAGTGTGCCCATCACCCAGATAATATTCCTTGTACCTGTTAGGTAGGTTTTTGCCCATCCCCTCCTCCCCCCTTCCCCATGCTTGATTTCCGTTGAATTTTACTTCCCTCTGTGCACATGTGTGCTCATTGGTTGGTTCCAATTTAATAGTGAGTGCATGTGGTGTTTGTTTTTCCATTCTTTAGATACTGCACTTAGGACAATGATCTCCAGTTCCATCCATATTGTTGAAAAAGTCATTAAGTCATCCTTCTTCGTGGCTGAGTAGTATTCCATGGTATACATACACCACATTTTGTTAATCTCCTCATGAATTGATGGGCATTTGGGTTGATTCCACATCTTTGCAATTGTGAATTGTGCTGCTATAAACATTCAGGTGCAGATGTCTTTTTAATAAAATGACTTCTTTTCCTTTAGGTAAACACCCAGTAGTGGGATTGCTGGATCATATGGTAGGACTACTTTTAGTTCTTTGAGGAATCTCCATACTGTTTGCCATAGAGGTGTTACTAATTTGCAGTCCCACCAACAATGTATAAGTGTTCCTTTCTTTCTTCATCCACGCTGGCATTTATTGTTTTTGGACTTTTTAATAAAAGCCATTCTAACTGTAGTAAGGTGATATCTCATTGTGGTTTTAATTTGCATTTCCCTGGTAACTGGTGACACTGAGCATTTTTTCATTTGTTTATTGGCCATTAGTCTATCTTATTTTGAAAAGCTTCTGTTCGTGTCTTTTGCTCACTTTTTAATGGAGTTGCTATTTGCTTGAGTCCTTTGTAGATTCTGGTTATTGGTCCTTTATAGGATGTATAGCTTGTGAATATTTTCTCCCATCCTGTAGGTTATCTATGCACTCTGTTAATTATTTCCTTGGCTGTGCAGAAGCTTTAGGATTTAATCAAGTCCCATTTATTTATTTTTGTTGTTGCTATGATTGCCATTGGTGTCTTCTTCATAAATTCTTTTCCCAGACTGATATCTAGAATTTTTCCAACATTTTCTTCTTCTAGAGTTCTTATTGTTTCATTCCTTATATTTAAGTCTTTTATCAATCTTGAATTAATTTTTGCGAGTGGTGAGAGATGTGGATCCTATCTCTGGCTTTTGATCCCCAAGTCTTTTCAAAGGTTTTCAAAGCTTCTAATTCCCTGGGTTAAATCCCTTTCTGCTTGAAATATCTGGAGTGATTTTTACTTTCCTGTGCAAACCCTGAATGACACATATGTCAAACCTTATTGCCTTACAACTTTGCTGTATCTCAGATTTCCTCTGAGAATGTTATGGGTTTTTCCCCCCGATCTTTATGTAATTGGCTGCTTCCTTTTTGACATTTGGATTTTAACTTAAGTAATACCTCCTCATCCAGCCATTCATTATCACATCACCTTATTTTAATCTGTTGATACATTTTATAACTCTATTTGTTTTCTTATTTATTTATTCATTAGAATATAAGTGATCTTGTTCATCTGTGTATTTTCAGTTTCTAGAAGAGAGTTTGATACCTATTAGGCATCCAATAAATTAAAATGTTGTACCATGATACAACATTTTTTCTGTGCCAAAAAATATTGAACTTTTATATTCCTCTGAAGAATTTTTGGAGAAATCTATTAAGGACAAAAGAGTGTTTTAGGTACCATGAGAGACACAAAGTTCCACCAGAGTCCTACCTTTGAGGAACCAGTAAGGGAAACATGATGGATACATGGCTACAATGTAAAATAGAAAATGGCATCATTATGCATATATTTAAGCTATGGAAGTTCAGAAAGGGCTATGCTACTTCCATTTGGGAAGATATGTGAAGTTTTTCCTAAAGGAATTAATATTTGATTTGGGCCTTAAAGGAAAATTAAGACTTATGAGTGCTAAATGGGTACGAAGGGCATTGTAGGAATATGATAAAGTGTTATCAATGGCTCAAAATTAGGATAAGGCAAATTCAGCTTATAGGGAATTGGGGATAACCCCACTTGGTTGGAAATTAAGGTGTGAAAAGCAAAGTAGTAGGAGATAGACTATACTCAGAAAATAAAGACATTGCACATAAATCCCCAGACAGAGGGAGCCACTAGTTTTCACTTAAAAACTACTTACTCTTATACACATGCAGATTTTTAAGTTACTTAATATGGGTATTAAGTTTTCAGTTAGGGAATAGCTCATTTATGCTAACAGCCTTGAGGCTCTAAGAATTCTGTTTATTACATTAGAAGCCACACCATGTTCTACATTCTAAATGCTCTGTTTCTGATTCTACCTTGTGAATCTCTGCTCACTGTCTGAATGTGAAGTAGACTGTATGCAAATTCATTTGTTCATAATGAGCTTTTAGCATCTCTCTTCCTCTCTGAGGATGAAATCAGTGTACATGCTGCTTTTTAAGTCACATCAGTAATCTTCCTGGAGAGAGCACAGAATGATTAAACCTACTCTAAATCATCATAAGCCTATTGAAAGGCATTCTCCTCTCAAACTTCTCCTTTACTCTAAAACAACCCAGCAATTGCATTTGAAAATGTCTCACGGTGAAGTTAAAAGAAGATATAAATCTTCCTTGATGTTCTTTAACATCTAATAGTAAAGTGATTGTTGCTATATTATAGCTTTGTTAGTTTCCCAGACATTCTCTTACTTATTACCAATAAGCATTCTTCAAGAGTGCATTCTCTTGTGTCTTACTAAACAGATTGACTTCAGAAATTATATTACAATTTCTCTGTTTCTCAGTTAAAATAGTTGTTCCAAGACAGCTATCATTGTTTGTTTAGAGTTAGGATGGGGTGATATATTTTGTTTTCTATAAGCTCTAATGTCACTGGATGAGAGTATGTATATGTATATATGTATATATGTATACATATATATGTATATATATGTATACATATATATATATATGGAGGGAGAGAGAGAATCATTCACAACAAAGATTCACAGGTTTTAAATTAGTCATCAAAAATATAGTATTAACTCAAAAAAATTAATATACAATATCATTGGGAGTTATACAGCCTGTATACAAGTTCTGCTCTTTTTCTGTGCAGGAAATAGGGAAGTCATTTAGACATTCAAATTATGTATATTTTATCATTTAAGGATGTATATACTCATATCTACATTTGGAGAAAGAAGGGCTATCAAGGCAACTTGGTTATTTGTATATGTAATGCTGAGTTTCCTAAGTCTGAGGAAGAATTTCGGGGAGTCATCAATATCAGGGAATTGAAGTTTCCTCCTTGAAAGCAATGAAACATGATTCATGATCTTAAAATGACCTTTTAGAAACATTCCATTCATCACCCTCCCTCTTATGTTCTTGTATAGATATACTACATCTTTGATCATCTCTACTTTTCAGAAATTCTGAGAATTTTTGATTCTCACAAAATCCCTGTAATAATAGACAAATTGAGCTCTGTGAAAGGAAATCTATTAAAGTCATTTATTGCAGACAAGGACTGTTTTTAATGAGGTTTAAATCCTAGCAGGAAGAAACTGAAAAGATCATCTAAAGTGAAGGTCACTGATTGGACATTTTTTTTATTTGAATTAGCTCCCAGCAACCAATATCATAGCCAATGGGCCCACTTACTAACATTTGTCTGGTCCCTACAGCTAGTTCAGGTTTCAATCCCTATAATACTTTCTCCTTTTGTGGCTGAGGAATTAGATTCTCAGAGAATTCAGATGTTTTAATTCAAGTCACACAGCTGATTGATAACTAAACAAGGAATTTATTGAGATGGGAAAATTTTAATATGCTTTATTGTATCATATTAATCCCCAAATTCATATGTGTCTCTACCATTTCATTTATATAACTGTGAGTTTGAATACTTTTAATTTAGAATTAGTGTTGGAGTTAGAGAAAAGTGACTCCCTTTCTAATAATTGTCATTTGATATTTTTTCCCCAAAGAGAAAAATGAAGTCATTTATTCTTTACTAATTTACTACAAGTCACATTTTAAAAATATATACTAGAAAAACATAATTAGAGATGTATGAAATACCTGGACCACAGGAAAGGCACAGAAAAACATAAGTAAGCATAGTATATATAGGGATAAATAACACAGAGTAAATACCTTCTTAATTCAATTATTTTGGCATTTAGGGAAACTGGGAAAGGACTTGGCTTAAAAATGGGAAGTAACATTTTTTTTAAAATTTCTACCAGCTTCTAGGCACTGTGCGTAAGTTATCTTATTCACAATAATCATTCAAGGAAAGTATTTGTCCTCATTCTTACAGGAAAGGACTCTGAGGTTGCTGAGAGGTTGAGAAACACTCCAGGTATACTCAGCTAGTAAGGGGCCAGGTGGGAATTGCAATGAGGTATGATTCCAAAGTCTGTGTTACTTCTAGGACATAATTTGCTTTTTTTCTTAGACACAAACTTTGTGCAATTTAAAAGTGTAAATAAGTTCGTAGAAGAAATATTTTAAATGATGGGGAAACAAAGGGTGAATCAAATTTTAAAGTACCCCCAAGAAAATCTGTTCCATATTACCATGTAATTGATTTAACTTTAAGCAATTCTTTTCCACACATGAAAGCAAATTCCCTTAGGACATTCATTAGGCACAATTTCCTTAATCGGAATTACCTTCCTGCTGGAGAGTAACCAAAAGGCATTTCTGTGTGGAGAATATTCCCTAATTCAAGCTCTTCCAGAACAAGAAGTTGGCCTTATTCAAATTTATACAAATTATGACCTATCTTTTCCTTGAAATAGTGAAATATTGAAGTGAATATACCCATATATGTATATGTATATATGCATATACATATCATATATATGTTTATAAATTTCCCGAAGCATCTCCAAGTCACTCACAAAAATAAGTAAACGTGAGTCATTTCTTATAGACAACAACACATTTCCCTTCCAGGGCTGCAGAAAATCTTCCCTTTGAAACCTTTTTGACTGTGAGCTAAATCTCTCCAGACAGGCTGAGGAGGATTAGAGTGTATTCCTTTGGGTAGCAGCCCGGCAGGGTCAAAGGAAGATAAAGGGATTTGCAAACATGGTTCTGAGGAAGAAGACAGCCAGAATGAATGGTTGAGGGACCTGTAACTCCTAACCTAGGATACTTTCCGCCCCAATCAAACCCCAGAGGGGCTGCTTCTGCAGAGAGCTCCTTCCTTTCTCAGAGCCTGCTGAAATAAATTCTGTGCCCTTTCAGAATAGATTTGAATGGTGAATTACCCTGCTTAAAGATGGAAAAAGAGTAGGGAAGCTTTTCTTTTCCCACGGGGCAGCATCCCTATTTATAAACGGTAATGAAATTGACACAGGTAAACTGATTATGCTAAGTATACTGGGTACACAGAATCTCTAAACACCATTTCCTTTGCCTGCTCTTTTGGGTTTAGACAGAAAGCTGTGGTGCTGGGGCTCAGAAGCTCAAGTCCCAGTGAGTGAATAATTTATTAACCTTTAATAAGTTGCTGATCTCTTTGTACTTCAGCCTAAAATATGAAGTAATAGCTTTCTTAGTAAATTGTTTTGAGATTTCGTATTGAAAGGATAAATATGTAGTAATCATGAAGCCCTTTTAGCAGCATTCCAACAAGGGATTCCAAGCTAAACCCCAATTGACATGAATTTTTTTTTTATCAAGCTAGAAATAAACTACTTTGAAATAATGAGGAATGAAGCATATCTTGAGTGATACTTTCCTATAAAAATTGAGATAGAATTATCTAAAATAGAGTATGAGAAAAGCAATATTTAGTTCTTGAGCATCTGCTATTGGCTGGATGCTAGAGGTAAAAGTGGACAAGACGCCCCCCCTGCTCTCAGGACGCTCTCAGTCCAGAAGGCCTGACTGCAAATGAGCAAGTACGTACACCAGTAGGAGGATGCACACATCCAGTGCCAACACAGAGGACAGAATCGCCAACTGCGAGAATATCTTGGCCAGGTTTTTATGTCCAAATCAAAGAATTTTACAGCTGAAAGGTATCCTAGAAATATTTTTAATTTTTAAAGTGACAAGTAAAAATTGCATATATTTATCATGTACAACAGGATGTGATGGTTTGAAAGATGTATATATTGTGGAATGGCTAATTGAGTTAATTAACGTATGCATTATCTCACATATCATTTTTATGGTATGAAATGTGAACAATTAAAATCTACTCTCTTAGTGATTTTCAGGAATTACGATATATTATCGTTAATTATAGTCACCGTGTTGTACAGTAGATCTCCTGAAGTCATTCATTCTATCTAACTGAAATTCTGTGCTCTTTGATCAACATCTCCCCAGCCCCCAGTAACCACCATTCTACTCTCTGCTTCGGAGTTCAGTTTTTTAGATTCTACTTATAAATGAGATGATATGTTATTTGTCTTTCCTTGCCTGGCTTATTTCACTTAACATAATGTCCTTTAGATTCATCTATGTTGTCAGAAGTGACAAGATTTTCTTCTTTTTAAAGGCTGAATAGTATTCCATAGTGTATATATACCACATTTTCTTTACCCATTCATCTGTTGATGGACACTTAGGTTGATTCCGTATCTTGGCTACTGTGAATAATGCTGCAATGAACATGGGTGTGCAGACATCTCTTCAATGTACTGATTCCTTTTCTTTGGATAAACATATATCCAGTAGTGGGACTGCTAGACCATGTGATAATTCTATTTTTAATTTTTTGAAGAGCTTCTTTACTGTTTTCTATAGTGACTATACTTATTTACACTCCCACCACCAAGTGCAAGAGTTCCCCTTTTTTCACATCTTCATTTCATCTTTTTGTCTTTTTGATAATAGCCATTCTACCAGGTAGGAGGCAATACCTCATTGTGGTTTTAATTTGCATTTCCCTGATGATTAGTGATGTTGAACATTTTTTCCTATACCTATTGGCTATTTGTATGCCTTTTTTGTGAAATGTCTAATTCAAAATCCTAGAAACATGTATTTAGTTCAGCTTTTTTATGGTCTAAAAGAGGAACATGAGATCCTGAGAAATCAAGAGACTTGACAAAAATTATGGAAACTCACAACTCCTGAATTCAGTCTGGTTCTTTTTTTATTATACAACATTGAAACCAGCTCAGCCAGTTAAACCCATGAAAGATAAACACATGCACATTACACACACACGATATTATACATAATATGCTTAGTGAAATATAATAATATTGATATATCAAAAATCATAAATGTGATATATATGACATAAATATTATATTCATAAATTCATTGTGGATATAATATGGAATTATTAAAAAGTTATTTGTATATTTATATCAAAGTATATATAACCAATATTATACATTTTATAATATAATGTGCCTTATCTATTATTATATATATTTATAAGCATTACATATATTCTATTATATATGAATGTCAAAATAAATAAATGTGCAAAAAATATTGCTTGACAACTCAGAGAAAACTCATTATACAATAGCCTGGATTCTTCACTTTTCATCCATTATTTTATTCTGAGAAGACCCACCCTCTTCTCATTTAAGTCATATACTTTCCTCCAATCTCACCATACATGACAGCTCTTCCAGGTAACTTCGCTCAATGACCCTAAATTACTTCTAGATGTTAACAGCCTTTCCCCAGCCGGTACCACCAGACAGTGGACTCCTAAAGAGCCCCTTAACTGAGAAGCAGTCCCCATGGACATTGAGAAACTCACTTTAGAATCAGGCTGGCACAAGCCAAGGTCCACTCTGCTATTTTCTACACGTGGGTTAAGAGCAATGGCCCTAAAATCTCTAAACCTACTCATTTCTTCATCTACAAAATGACTATAATACTTGTACTTACTGCATTGTCTTTTCAGGATTCAAGTGCATATAGGCACATAACACTCAGTAAATACAGGTTTTTATTCCTTTTTTGTGGTTCTTGCATACTGTGAGTGCTCAATAAATGTTTGTTGTGCCAAATCAAATTTTATGTTTTCCTTCAAATTCTTTTGGGTTTCTGCCTCTTCAATTTTAGCTCAATGCCTTTAATTTTGTCTCCCAGATACTGAGAGATAGATCATAAAAGGTATTTTAAATTATTTATACTCACCTTTGGGTGCTCTAAGAAAACAAACAGCCAGCTGCATCAGATTTTGCCAACAGCATTCTCTCCTTGTCAACACAAGAGGAACAAAGGCAGCTATGAAAGTTTGTAAAAGCATTTTTTTCTGTTGACTCATCAGCAAAGAGAGAGAGATAAACATCAAATGATAACATGAACAATCTTAGTAAGTAAGAAACAAAAGTGTGGAGTTTCTGAGACTTCCTTGGGGCAGAAACTCACTATGTGGCCATTATCTGTAAGAATCAGACAAAATAGAAACTTTCCTTGGAAATTTCCAGTATTAATTGAAGCTGAGCTGTTTAAACTCAAATTATCTCCCTAAATGTCCCATCCCCCTCTTGAATTTACAACAGTCTAATTTCCCTGCCAGATTTATTTTTCTTTTTTCTTTTTCAACTGTCTGGATTATTAAAAGGTTAACTTATCAGATACATCTTCAGATACACAACTCTGCCCCATTATCTCAGTTTCCTCATCTCCAAGAGCTATGGTGTGAGCAAATGGGCATGTCTCTCTAGCTATGCCTTCGAATCCATCCCAAATCCACTTCACCACCCTAGCACCTCTGACCTGAACTTCTGTAAGAGTTCTGTCTCTCTCTTTCTACTCTTGCCTACCATCACTGATTCTCTTCACTACTGCCACAGCCAATGTAATGATATTAAAATATTCAGGTAAACTCCCCATTATCTTCAGAATAGAATGCAAACTCCTTACCGTAACCTCCAAGGCCCTACATAATTAGGTTCCTGACTTCCTGTTTGCCTTCATCTCCTATCACTTTTTCCTCACTTGTGTCAAGTCATTTCTCAAATGTACCAGATGGAAGACAACTAAAGGCGTTTGGCCTCCTTGCCCTCTCTGCTGAGAAGATTCCCTCCCTGGATTTTTGCATGACTCATGTCTTCTATAACTCAAATGGCTGTTAAGAGAGGCTTTTCCTGAACATCCCCACTAAATGCTCCTCCCTACACCCTCTTTGGACTTACCTGAGTCTACTTCCTCATTCCCACTTATTTTCTGGGATCAATGAATGAGTTACACTTTGATATTTTCTACATCTCTGCACTTGCACATAAGCTTTGTTTGTGCAACTTTACCAACAGGGTCTGAAATAATACATCACACATAGCAAGTGCTCAATAAATAGTTTTTGAATGAATGAGGAATGTAAAAAAATATTTGTAAAGCTCTTAGTAGAATGTTGGTCCCATAATACACATACAGAGAATTAGTTCTTTAAAAGTTATATAATTTGAAAGGTTATGTGAAATCAGCAAAAATGTAGAATGGGATCATACTAGGGTAGAATAACCTCTGATACTAGGCTAGGAAATGTCTCAAGATGCCAGTAGGTAGAAAAGAGGCCACGCTGATGATTTCTTCATTTATATTCATTCCTATGTGAATGGTTGCCACCCAAGCTATTCCAAATTCTATCAGATACATGGCCTTCTATTCTTAGACATTGACCAAGCCTGGTGCATAGATTAAACTTAGTAACAGAGTCTGCTTATGTGCATCTAGTGTGTAGCATGCTACTGAGCATAGCTCCTGTCCTAGAACTGATGGCAACACTACTATTAGGAAACCAAGTGCTCAGATTATCTTCAAGGCCAATGGAAGTTTGATCCTGACATCTAGACCTTCTTGTTTTAGGTGGAACACTTCAGGGATTTAATATCAAAAGCATTTTGGGACAATGTGCAAAACCTCAGAAAATTCCATTTCTATCGCCCAGGATGAAAGAGTACATTTTTACCAGTTTGAGCCTTTGAACTACATCTGCTGTGTTGCCACTGTGTTTTCAAGCTTGTTAGCCCTGACATGCAGGCAGAGGCTATTATTTTAATTTGCATTTCTGGACAAAAACGTTGACCTAGATTTGCTTCTAGCCCATAGTCTGTGTGAAGAAGTGATTCGAGAGGCTGCTCCCTCAAGCCCCTCTACATAATTAGCTACATCTCAGACTGAGACAGAGAAAAAGAACAGGTAGGGGAAAAAAAACTGGCCTAGCCTCATGCTAACTCTGGGAACTAAATGTATTTGTTTCTTTGAAAAAACTGTCTCCCAAGTCCTTGGCAGAGTGCTCAAAGTAGCCTTTATGTAAGTGCTGGAAGTTGTCTTTAGTCCAAGGCCAGGGACTGCAGTTCAGTGCGTGCAAGATCAAACACAGGTGCAGCAGCGACGCCGCGCAGTTCAGCAAGTCACCCTGGGGGAGAGCCAGGTGGAAGATTGTGGGGGAAAAGCTTTTCATATTTTAAAAGATATTGAAGTACCACTGCCTGGAGATGTGAAGTATTTAAGAGACCTCTTGGAAAATTCCTTTTTACCACACAAAATGGCAGGGATGCAATTCAAAATAAGAATGATTCCTCTAGAGTTCTGTTTTTACCTCCATCACAACCTTTGAGAACTCTGAGGTAAAAATAAACCCAGCTAAGATTTGAGACCTCACAACTTCATGAGGGCAGCTGGAAACTTCACTCCAGCAACATAATTGCTTTGGTTTCATGTTCTTTTGTTCATTAAGTATTTATCCAGTGCCTGCTACATGGTGGATGTGGTGGGAAGCAAAACTTGAATTTCTCTCATGGAATCTATAGTTTGGTTTCAAAGTAGAGCATGTGCCTCTGCTTTCTTATCCCAGCTGTGGTGAGTGATTTGAGAAAGTATAACAGGAATGCTCTCCTGGCATGGTTATAGCCCACTGAAATCTGGGCATTATGAAGCCTAAAGGAATGGAATTTTATTTCTGTTTCTCCTTCCTTCTGTTATCATTTCTCTAGACCAGCTTCTTCCCAGGCACTTGCAGATGTTAAAATCAATAATCCCCTTCAGAAACATTCCCTGCTTCTTCAGTACCTTCCTGTAGCTCCAGGATGTACTTCACAACATGGTAGAAAGAACATGGATTTTTAGCATTGAACAGAGCCAGGTTCAAATCTTGGCAGGTCTTCAGAGGCTACCATGTACGTATGTGCTATGTGACTTTAAATAATTTAGATTTGAATAAATGCTCCATTGCTTCCGGTGTGTAAATTCTGGCTGCATCTCAATCTAATTCTCATGTATATACTGAAATTATTTTTTAACACAAACACTTATTGAGTTCTTTCTGTACACAGGCACTGAAAATACAAAGCAAAGTAAGACACATTTGGCCTTGAGAAAGCCAGATAAATATCTATTTTTTTTATTTCAGCATATTACGGGGGTACAAATGTTTAGGTTACATATATTGCCTTTGCCCCACCTGAGTCGGAGCTTCAAGCATGTCCATCCCCCAGACGGTGTGCACCGCACCCATTAGGTGTGAATATATCCATCCTCTCCTCCCCGCTCCTACCTGTCTGACAGCCTATGAATGTTA
Organism: Lemur catta; assembly: GCF_020740605.2. Classification (NCBI taxonomy): domain Eukaryota; kingdom Metazoa; phylum Chordata; class Mammalia; order Primates; family Lemuridae; genus Lemur; species Lemur catta. The sequence goes on from NC_059136.1 coordinate 44,084,673, forward strand.
CTACTATATGTGCATATAAGTTAATACCAATTTGATGGTGAGTACATGTGGTGCTTGTTTTTCCATTCTTGTGATATTTCACTTAGTAGAATGGGCTCCAGCTCTGTCCAGGACAATACAAGAGGTGCTAGATCACCATTGTTTTTGTGGCTGAGTAGAACTCCATGGTATACATATACCACATTTTGTTGGTCCACTCATGTATTAATGGGCATTTGGGTTGTTTCCACATCTTTGCAATTGTGAATTGTGCTGCTATAAACATTCAAGTACAGATGTCTTTTTTTTATAGAATGTCTTTTTTTCCTTTGGGTAGATGCCCAGTAATGGGATTGCTGGATCAAATGGTAGTTCTACTTGTAGCTCTTTGAGGTATCTCCATATTGCTTTCCACAGAGGTTGTACTACTTTGCAGTCCCACCAACAGTGTATGAGTGTTCCTATCTCTCCGCATCCATGGCAACATTAATTGTTTCGGGACTTTTTGATAAAAGCCACTCTCACTGGAGTTAAGTGATATCTCATTGTGGTTTTGATTGGCATTTCCCTGATGATTAGAGATGTTGAACATTTTTTCATACATGTGTTGGCCATTAGTTTATCTTCTTTTGAAAAGTTTCTGTTCATGTCCTTTGCCCACTTTTTGACGGGGTTGTTTGATGTTTTCTTGCTGATTTTCCTGAGTTCTATATAGATTCTAGTTATCAGCCCTTTATTGGATGTGTAACATGCAAATATATTTTCCCATTCTGTAGGTTGTGTTTGCTCTTGTGATAGTTTCCTTGGCTGTGCAGAAGCTTTTTAATTTGATCAGGTCCCATTTATTTACTTTTTTTGTTGCTGTGATTGCCTTTGGGGTCTCCTTCATAAATTCTTTGCCTAGGCCTATGTCTATTAGAGTTTTTACAACATTTTCCTCTAGAATTCTTATAGTTTTCTGCCTTAGGTTTAAGTCTGTTATCCATTGTGAGTTGATTTTTGTGAGAGGTGAAAGGTGTAAATCCTGTTTCAGTCTTCTATATGTGGCTATCCAATTTTCCCAGCACCATTTATTGAGTAAGGATTCTTTTCCCCAGTGTATGTTTTTGTCTGCTTTGTCAAAGATTAGATGGCTATATGAGGATGGTTTTATATCTGGGTTCTCTGTTCTGTTCCATTGGTCTAAATATAGATGTGATTACAGTCCAGCATGTGTAGTGGGATTAACAATGATAGAAAGTTCAGTTTATAGTGTGCTATGCAGGGAAGAATAACTAATTCTGCCATTAGCTAGGGATAATATGAAGGGCTTGGCTGGGGAGAGGTGAGATTAGGATATATTGTGCAGGAGTTTATCCAATGAACAAAGTGGAAAAGGATGTTCAAGGCAGAAGGAACAACATGGACCAAGACATTGGGAGGTTGCACAGCTTGACATATTTAGAAAACAGCAATTATTTGAGATTGGATACCGTATCTGCCTTTGTTTCCTGTATTTCTCAGAATTTCCCTCTAGCCACTATATTTATAATCATACACCTCCAGGTTTGTAGTTGCTGCTTCATTTATTTATTCAACAAATATCTTTGAGTGTATTCTACGTGTTAGGCAATGTAGAAAGTTTGATCTTATTGATATAGTCAAATCTCATAGTTGTAGTCATAATAGATGAATTAATAATAGTAGTTAAATGAATATTTCAAAGTTTTTTTAATAATGTTTCTGCTATGTGATCCTATTCTGTGGTCACAATCATTCTAGCACATTCTGGCACAATAAACATATTTTGAAAGAACTCTGTGCCCATTTATGCATTGATCAAAGAGTGAACTTAATAGGGATCTTCTCCAGAAGGTTTTACAGGAAACTGACAAAATTGTCAAGTATCAATTATCAAATATTTTTATAAAAACTAAAACACTTAGAAATACCAAAAATATCATACTCTTATAAAACCCCTTCCCACATGATTATTTCTAAGCAGATTGTGGCATCTTTTCAAACAAGATACATCAGGGCCTTAAGCCAAATATGTCTGCTTTCCTGTCTCCCAACAGGGTGTAGAATCCCTGCAAACAAAGATCTGAGAGATTGTTCTCTGCTCCTGCTTAGCAAAAATAAACAGCTAAGGTACAGCTTTGAAACATTAATGACTCCTTGGGTTGTGTCAACCTGACACTATGGAAATGATGGCTAATGATAAGTTATATGTGTTCTATAGAGACAGAGATGGCTTGTTACTATGGCAATAGTTATCATGGCCTGACTTTGTTATTATTCACAATGGTGAGTCTTAGTCATCCCCTACCTGAGTCCTTGCTGCCCACCCCAACCCTATACACAAGATATACACACAGTCCCTGAAGTGGATATTTCTAGAACCAGACCATTAACTGGCTGTTTATGAGAATCTGTGCGGAAGGCTCTTTTACTGATGGATGTTTCTTTGTAGTTATAAAAAAGTACAGAGTAGAAGATCCCTGCCTTTTGGATCCCAAGTATTACAAGGGAAGTGAGTTGACCTGAGAGGTTATTTAATAAACACTGAGTAGAACTAGGATGTAGCCATCAACCTCAGCTAAACCCAGTGCCCAGAGACTAATATTGTCTCTGTAAGTTAAGTAGCCCCCGCTCACCTGTCTTGTGCACAATAAGTCATGTGATACATTGTAATGAAGGAAAGCTCAAAGACAAGGCTCCTGTGACTCCACAATACCAGCCAACTCTCTTTACCAAATAAAGTCTTCGTAGAGTCATCAAGGGTAATCCATATATACCCATCTTCTCCTTGATTTATTCATTTATTATTCATGCTCAATGCTCATTTATTTAGCAGTCACTATGTGTTAAGCACTGTTCTAGTTGCTGAGGATGCAATGATGAGCTCTCTGCAGTCAACCTTTGGTATGAAAGGAAGGTATCTAAGCAGACATTTGTAATGAAAGGAGCATCAAGGCTATAATTTGTTTCAACAAAAATCAAGTTGAACATCTACTATGTGCCAAACATTATGTTAGGAAATGTAGATATACTCAAAGAGTTTAACAGAAAATGTATTACAAGAGAAAGACGTGTTATTATAATAGTGTTACAAGTACACCAACAAAAGTATTAATATATGAAGTGTAAAATAGTCTCCATGAGTAGTTAATATCTTTATTTCGAGACAATCAGAGAAAATATGCTGGAAGGTGACAATTTTGGTCTATTTTAAGAGATATTTAGAGATTCACCACATGGAATGTTGTAGGAGGGGTATTTCAACATGCAAAAGACACAGATGCAAGAAATGATTGCATTTTTCACTTCAGCAGTCAAGCTGGTGGAAAACAGCAAACTTGCTCATGCAGTACAAAATATCTTGAATTTTTTTCCTGTACACAAAGGGGAAAGGGAAGTATTAAAGATGAGGAGAGATAAAACTGTAGTTATATTTTAGAATAATCTCTCTGGTAGAAAAGTAGAAGTTGGACTGCAGAAAATGTCCCTTCTCCTTGGCCACAGAAATTGGCCTAAAGATCAAAAGTGGGTACTTGATCCAATTGAGAACAGTAGGAATCCTTTCTGGGATGATTTCATCCTAGAGCCAAGAAAGACACATCTTTTCTTTCCTCTTACCTTGGTAAGTTGAGTTGACATAGTTGGGTTCCACCATGTCTTCTGCTGCATGGAGCAAGCCTGTCTACAGTAAAAGAGAATATGACCCAAAGAATTGCAGGGATGAGAGAAATGGAGGAATGGAGGCAGGGAGGAATGGAGGGAGAGAGAGAGAGAGAAAGAGAGCAGTTCTAGTATCTGAATCCTGTTGAGTCTGAAGTCATTAATTTCCATCCTGTTTAAATAATTTGAGTTGTATCTGTCAATTACAACTAAGAGCCCTGACTCATGTAGAAAGTTTGGGCTCAAGTGATGGTTAAAAATTTAGCATCAAGCTGAAAATATAGAAGGCATTCTGGGCACGGGGAGCCATCATTTATAAAAGGCCAGTGTGTGTCATTTTATGTGGTGAGAGTGCAGTGCTGTGGAGGAGAGCGGGAAAGACAGGTGGTGAAGTCGGAGAGTTGTGTGGGGACCAGGACATCAGTGACTTTGTAGATCATGCAGGGAGCTTGGGCTTTATCCTACACATCAGCATTTCTCAACTGTTTTGGTAAAAGACCCATTTTTCTTTTTTTAATTTTCATTCTATCACCAGCCAATCTTTTTGTAAAATACATTAAAATTAATAATTAGGAAAAGGAAATACTAGCATACAAAATACTAGCCAAATCTTTAATTATGAGATTAAACTGACATAAAATCACTCTTTCAAGTAACTATACACTTACTCCCCATTTCTGTACTTATCTTGTTTAAGAATGAAAATAAACAGTCTGTAGTCCAACATCAGTTCACAGATCACACTTCAAGTGATACTGATAGTGATGACACAGACATTGAAATGTTTTCTTAAAAAATTGTTGAGACAGAATTTTAGCTTCTTATAATGACTATACTAAAAGTGTATAGATTAACAAACATGTCTTTAATGATGCATTGCAAGACCTGCTCTGAATTCTGTCCAAAATCTTCTCAGAACCTTGAATGAGCGTACAGAAAGCATGCTCATAGAAAGCTGATGACAAGTTGTTAGGTCTAACTAACACTTTGAAGGAAAGCATTAGGATTTTACCTTTTTAACTGTTGGAGCTGCCCAGGAATGGAATGAGGTGACTTGTGAGATGCTAAATTTCTTCTTGACACCGGCCATAGAAATAGAAAGAGGCAGAAAGTTGTGTGTGTGTGTGTGTGTGTGTGTGTGTGTGTGTGTGTGTGTGTGTGTACAGGCACATGCTTGCTAGAGGTAAAGACTGTAGTACCTATGAGTTCTCCTTTTGGTCAGTCTAACTGGCAAGCCATTTAGTCAAGCACAAAAGGAGAAAAAGAAGGATGCTCTGCCCTGTAAGTCTCCCAGGTACGTTACCTGGGTGTCTGTATAATTCTCTTGGGTTGGAAAACCACGGCAGTGGGTCTATGCCTCCTTTGCCTTATGTGAAGTGGACCCTTCCCTGCCTCAGAGCCAGGGCTTCAAAATGGCTCTTCTGTAATTCATTTTCATAAAAATTATAGTTTATTCCATGGTATACATTCCACGTTAAAGAATATGTCCTGAAGGGCAAATAAATACCCCTAAATCCCAGAGATTGAAACAAAAATCTTCCTGGAGTGAAATTTGAAAAGATATATATAAAACTCTGCAAGTAAAAGGAAGGATTCTCCACATGGGGTTATCACATAACATTTCTCTTATACAGATCTAATAATTCAGAGAAAATGATCCCTCTGCCTGACTCCTCAGACTCTAGAAGGCTGTCTGATATCCTCAGCCACAAGCTGTCAGATGTATTTTTGGAGTCACCTTTGAGGATGATCTTGATTGAGTTAATCAATCAATTTCCCACAGTGCTGATGTTCTGACTTCCCACTAAAGGCTGTAGCAGGAAGGCACATAATTAAACTCCTGCACACTAATAAACTGCACTCTTGCACTAGAATATACAATCTATTTCTCAAATATTTTCTGTTAGTGAAATGTCTGGGAAGATCTTCAGACCATTTATGGCAAAGATTCAAGATATTAATCATCATCATCATCATCCAATCTACTTTTTTTGGGTGTTTACTATGAGCCAGATAATATGCTAAATATCTGAATATGTTAGCTATATTATCTGATTTATTTCTAACGGTCACTCTGTTAAGAATATTTTGTTACAAACTCCTTTCATAATAGAGGTAGGGAAACTCACATATTCAGAAAGATTAGGTAATTTGCCCAAGGTGAAAAAATTAAAATCTAAATAGAAATGCATTATAAATTAAAAACTTCCATACCATTAGGGGGATGGAAAAGTGAATAAAGAAACTGGAACATTCTAAAAGAAGTCAGAAAAAAAGAGAAAAACATAAGGGAAAGGTTCAAAATGTGGTGAGAGAAATAAATTCACATTGAGCAGTAACAATTATGAATATATGAAAAGAGCTATTATTTTTAAGAGAAAAAATTAAATATAATGACCCTAAATGTTGAAATAAACAATTTAAAATATGCCTGGAAAATACATAAATAAAGCTGACGTGACTGTATTAATTACTTGTGGCAATTGACTGACACAGAAAAATTAGACAATATGTATTATGTTATATTATATAGGGATCATTTTCAAAAATTGCCCCCAAATTTGTCCACAATGTAATTCTCAAAAAAATGTCAAGGAACCTATTTCATATGGGTCACATTCTCTAATGACAAAACAATAAAGTTAGAAAACTATTGAAATAATGTACCTAGAAAATTTAAAATGTACTTCTAAATAACTCATGGGTTGTGGAAGATAACATAATGATGATAGTAAAAATGTAAAAATTTGCAAACAAAGACACAATAGGAGATTAACAAAAGTAACCTTGTTTTATTTGCTGAGGTAATAAAGTGAACATATCTTAGACAAGATTTATCTAGAAATTATAGGGAATTCTCATAAATAGCATTTGACATGAAAAGGACAAAAAACTGGAGATGCAGTAGCAATGGAAAAATTCATAACTGAATATTCTCAATGCCATTATGCTAAAAAATTTCAAAACTTAGAGAAACTGAACTATCCTCTAGGAAAACAAAATTAGTCAAAACCAATTCAAGGTGAAAAGGAAAATTTGATTAGATTTATAAATCGGAAAGGAATTAAATAACTAGTTAAAAATAATTCATTATAATTAGTTATCTAAATAACTCAAAATCTGTGAGGGATTTTACAGGAATTTTTATATAATATTTAATCTCTATTTTATAAAAATTACTCCAGAATACAAAACAAGAGATAAATCTCTTTTGAATGGGTTGATCAGTGGTCCTTCAAAATATGTGCATGCCCTGATCCCTAGAACCTGTGAATATTACGTAATATGGCAAAAAAGTGAAAGTTGCCTTATATATATGGCAAAGTATATGATTAATTTAAGAGTCTTGAGAAGAGGTGTTTATTCTGGATTATCTGAGTGGGCCCTAAATGCAATAACATACATATTCTTATAAGAGAGAAGCAGAGAGAGTTTTGAGACAGAAAAGGAAGAGGTAATTTGTTACAGCAGCCACAGGAAATTAATACACCTCCCCATTCCATTTTAAAAGCATAGTAACATTTTGATTTCTAAATTAGACAAGGCAGTGTGAAAAAGAAAAAATTTAGGCAAAAATTCACTTAGGAATACAATGCAAAAATCGTAAAGAAAATATCATGCTACTGAATGCAACTGAATATATATATATTTGTGTGTAGAATATACATGTACATACAAGTACTCTTTATTTATTTTTATTCTTTCATCTTTTCTAGTATGTGCAGTTGGGAAATTTTAATTTGTAGTGTTTTCTGTATATATATGTGTATATGCATGTATAAATAAACATAAAAATTTATGAGGTGCATAAAAAGGGAAAATAGAAACATAGAAGAGAGAAAAATTAAAATAATAGTTAAGAAAATGTTCACAACTGAAGGATATCAGTTTTTAGATTAAAAGGAGTCATCAAGCAACTAATAAACAGATTCACTCTAAGGTACAACACAGAGAAATTTCAAAACACTGAGGACAAAGAGAAAATCCTGTAAGTTTCCATAAGAAAATAAAAGATCACACATGAAAGATATGATCAACAGAAAAGCTGGTAACTAGGAGGCAACAGACAAGTTCCTTTACAAATCTAAAGGGAATTATTTTCATCTTAATATTTGATACTGAGCCAAACTATCAGTTAAACATCAGTATAGAATAAAGACAGTTTTAGACATATAAGATGTCAATACATTTATTTGTCATGCAACCTTGCTCTGAAAACTACTGAAGAATATGCTTCACAAAAGCAACAGAGTAATCTGGGAAAAAGCATACAACAGATACAGTAAACAGAAGATCACATGTGGAAGGGAGATGAAGCAAACCTTCAGGATGATAGATTAGGGAGAGGCCAGGATGACAGCTGTACACAGAAGGCAACTGGTCCAGAAGGGAGGTTCATAGATAAACCGCTTTAGGAAAATAAAATAATAGAGTTCCTGATGTATCTAAATATCTTAGAATGAGATTTAAAAACTCTTCTAGATATTGGCCTAGGCAAAGAATTTATGAAGAAGACCTGAAACACAATCACGGCAACGATAAAAATAAATAATTGGGACTTGATTAAATTAAAAAGCTTCTGCTCAGCCAAGGAAACAATCAACAGAGCAAATAGACAGCCTGCAGAATGGGAGAAAATATTTGCATGCTATACATCCAATAAAGGCCTAATAACCAGAATCTACAAAGAACTCAAGCAAATCAGTAAGAAAAATTCAACCCCATTAAAATGTGGGCAAAAGACAGAAACCAAAACGTTTGTACCCATGTAATAATCCAAAATTTAAAAAAAATTTAAAAAAGTAGACCTACCATTTGATCCAGCAATCCCACTACTAGGTATTTACCCAAGGAAAAAAAAGACATTTTATAAAAAAGACACTTGCAAGCAAATGTTTATAGCAGCACAATTCACAACTGCAAAGATGTAGCAACAACCGAAGTACCCATCAATATATGAGTGGATTAATATTAATAAAATATGGTATATGTATACCATGGAATGTTATTCAGCCACACAAAAAAATGGCGATCTGGTATCTTTCGTAACAACCTGGAAGGAACTGGAGACCATTCTTCTTAGTGAAGTATGGCAAGAATGGATTAATAAACACCACGTGCACTCAATACTCAATTGGAACTAATCGATCAACATTTATGTGCACATAAGGAAGTAAAACTCAAGAGAAATCAAGTAGGGTAGGGAATTGGGTAAATTCACACCTAACATGTACAATGCATACTATCTAAGTGAAGGGCACACTTACAACTTTGACTCAAACTGTAGAAAAGCAAATTGTGTAACTAAAATGTGTGTACCCCTGTAATATTGTAAAGTAAAAACAAAAAGAATATGTTCAAGTCCTAACTCCTGGTATCTGTGGCTTTGACTTTATTTGGAAATTGGGTCTTTCAGGTGTAATCAATTAGGAGAAGTTCATGCTCGGTTAGGATGGGCCTTAAAACCAATGACTGGTATTCTTGTAAGAAGAGAAAGACACAGAGACACACAGGAAAGAAGGCTGGATGAAGACAGAGGCAGAGACTGGAGTTAAACCAAGGAATGCCAACAACTTCCAACAGCCACCAGAATCTGGGGAGGCAAGAAAGCACCTTTGGATGAAGCATGACCCTGAAGACACCTTGATTTTGGACTTCTAGCTTCCAGACTGTCGGTGCATAACTTTCTTTTTTTAAGCTGCCCAATTTGTGGTAACTTGTTACAGAAGCCCTACAAATCTAATATAGCATCTTACTGAAGATGACCCGAAATCTGAGATCAGAAGGGCCAATAGATGTGCAGAGGAGAGTGGAGAAAATGTTCCAGAGACAATGGCGTAGCATGGAGGTCTGGAGGCATAACAGAGCTCCAGGCCTTTGGAAACCACATCCATTCAGGGCAGGTGTGGCGAGGGTTGAGTTTAGAGAAGTGAGCACAGGACTGATTATGGATGGTCTTGTGTAGACATCATCCTTTGGGCTCTAGAGAGCCACTGAGATTTTAAGGAGGGGTATGGATTTTTTTCTTTTTTATTTCAGCATATTATGGGGGTACAAATGTTTGGGTCACGTATATTGTCCTTGCCCCACCCGAGTCAGAGCTTCAAGCGTGTCCATCCCCCAGACGGTGCACATCATACTCATTATGCATGAGGGGTATGAATTAATTGATTTGTGTTTTAAAGGAAGTCATTGCCATAATACAGGTGATTTATGAGGTGACCTGAATTAGGGCAGGAAGAGACAGAAATGGATGCATGTGAAAGATACTAAGGAATCTATCTACAGCAATGGTTTTCAAAGTGTGGTTTCTGAACTGACAGCTTCACTTGGGAATTTGTTAGAAATTCAAATTCTCAGATCCTATCCTAGAAACTCTGAGGCTGAGGCCAAGCAATCTGTGTTTGAACAAGCCCACCAGGTGATTTGATGCATGCTAAAATTTGAGAGCCACTGAGCTATGGAAATTGGTGATTGATTGGATGTGCAGGTTGAAGGAGAGGAAGAGAAATTAGGATAATGTCCAATTTCTGGCTTGAGCAAATGGGCCTTAAAGAGAAAAATAAAAGTCAAGGTAAACAATGTGCAAGGGCTTTGTAAATCGGGTTCCACTCAGAGCCCACTGATTCCCAGGCAGGGACCAGTTTAGTCTTGAGCAGTCTCCAAACAAGAGTTTACTTTCAAAGGCTAAGAAATTGTTGGAGGTTTTACACTGTCTTCCACATTTAACTTTCCTCATTCTAACTTCTGTTGAAAATCAATTTTTGCTTTATCAACAAATAGCTCTGAAGCCAGCGTTCTTTACAATTTCTATTCAGATGAGGGTTCTGCTGTGATTCAACGGGGAAAGGAGTTTAGAGGAAGGAGGCTGTGAGTGAAAAGGAAGCAATTACCGTGAAGTTGGTCTTTCTTTGAACAATCTGTCTGGGGCCTTTAAATGTGTATTAAAAGTCTTTTCTGGCCTAGTGTTTTTAGGGCCCCAGAGAATGAGAAATGTATGAATAAATTATTTGTTTTAGTGACTAGCCCAGGTTTAGATAACAAAGCCTGGTGCAATAATGTAATTTGAAGAGATCCTGCTTACTGCATACCTGGGTGACTGCAAAAGCCTCCCAAACCCTGGGTTCTCACCACTTCATTGGTCTGGCCCACCAATGCCCGATTAATCTTTCTGAAGCACTGGAACCCAACTGTTGTTCTCCCCTTTTTCCGAGCACAGCATTGAAATGGGGGAGAACTGTCAAATGTCCTAATAAGTAGAAAGTATCCCTTGATGGAGACTCAGTGGTAAAAAGTAAAAAAGAGAATTTCATTCTTAGCACTTTTTTTTTCTCTTTTACTTACTTGACAAATCTGTTGGAAAGAATCAAAGAAAGATTGGATAGAAAAGTGCTTTGGGGTTTGCAAATTCATATGCAAATGCAAGGTGAGGATAGTGTCCCTGAAAGACATTTCTGCCTTGGTTGAATTGGTCAAGCACATTGCAAAAGTATGAAGAAGACAATGCTTGGGGTTGGGGTCCTGGATGAAAGGTGGGGGTTGCCTATAGGAACTGTAGATAGGGGGCCATGCAAGTTCCCAAGGCACAGAGTGGAGTTCTTCCTTTTGGGGTGATCTGGCAGCAGCATACGGTGGCTATCAAAGGACCGTAAATGTAGCTCTGAGGCAGGAACCACTGGGTATCCACCATCCCAGCAAGTGACAGGTGCTGCCTCAGCTTCCTTGTGGCTTCCAGCCACTCATATTGGGCAGTGCTGTCTCGAGAGGAGCCTGGCAGTCTGCACACTTAGGTCTTCTCATAACTTGTGGTCCCTTCATGTCCAACTCTCTGGTCTCAGACCATTTAAACACATACATACAGAGTTAGTGTGAATCCCTTTGGCTTTGTTCCCTCTCTCACCTTCTCTCTATTCTAATGAATCCTTTCTTTTTTCTCCTAGTCAAGTGGGTAGAAAGGTCTTGGGCTTACTCCAAAATGTTTTTTCCAAAACTTGTGTCTGTTCTTTAAGTCCATTTCATTTTCTTAAAGGCCCAGGTGTTTGAGACTTAAAAGGCAGAAAAGATTCTTTTTTCTCTCCTTTCTGTTATCATCTTTTTATTTTGGGGCTGAGGTAGGCAGTTAGCTCAGACCAGCATAGTTTCTTGTATGAGAGGAAGGGAAAACAGTCTCCACAAAGTGATGGCTACGTTTAAGCTGAGCCATGTAAAATTGACGGTATTCAATCCTTTTAACTTACAAAATAGCAATGTCAAATTGTTTAACTAATTTTTTAAACCTTTTCTCACTACATAAAAGTATTAATATATCAAAAGGTTTTACTATAGCTAAAAATCACTATTTTTTTAATTGTGCAAACTAAGAAGGTAGAATTAATCAGAGAACTTTCTAGAAGAGAGGCGCTATGTTAGTCTTAAGGTAGGGACATGGGCTAGTGGAGAGAATCAGATAAGGCACAGCAGGTGCAGGGCTGGCTTTAGTGGGGAAGAGTTGCTTGAAAAGCAAATTGGTTGAATGAGACAAGGGACTTTGTATTAATGTTTGTCAAAAGATGTGATCAGGCAACTGACAAGAGGATTCTCACCGTCGATCTGAGTTACTGATTCTAACTGTGTAAACCCGTCTCCTCCGGCAAGCATCATGGTTAAGTGGAAGGAACACTAGACTGAGAATCAAAAGACCTGAATTTTAATTCAAATTCTCACACGACTGGCTGGGAAAGCTTGGAAGACTGAAAAGGCTTTGTAAGTCAATATTGCCGTATCCACGAAAAAAACTGAGGATAATAATACCTCTTCTGCCTCTCTCACAGGACTGTTGTCAGGACCAAATAATAGCATGTAAAGAGCTATAAAAAATGCAAGTAATTTCTTTATTTATAGCAACTGCTTTTGAAGTCTGATTTAGGTACTATATGGCTTCATGTGTATTATTGATACCAAACTCAGAAAAGATGAAAATAAATTCAATTCATCTTCAGATGCCCAAGAAATATCAATAGCATTTCAATTATGAATGATAAAAGCCATTAGCAAAATCTCAAATTATTGCCCCACGCTCTGGCTTGGTAAATACTCTTTCTGGTTAAAAAAATATATGATGATTTTGCTTACAACCTTTACCTTCTTCTTTTTCTCCTCAGCTTTCTCTTCCTCCTCTTCCTCCTCCTCATCTTTCCTCTTCTCGTTCCTCTTCCATCTCAATTTGTTGAGCATCACCTGAAGCCGCAGGCTAGCATAAGTTCCTTATGAAATGCTTCACATAGCATTATTCTCTTTTCTATACTTTTTCTGTTGTCCCCTGATCCAGCCAGTTGTGCTGAATATTTACTTCAAAATGTAAATTTGCATAATACATATTTTTGGGAATAATATATTTAATTGGAAGGAAGCAGCCTATCTTTAGACAATCCGCCCATCTCTTTTCCCCACCAGAACCACACATACACCCTGCGGGTTTCTGCAGTCAGTGGCATTTGGGGGACCCATCTCTGATTCAGGCCATTTCTGTAAACCTGACTTTCCACTCCCTGGGAGAACCTCGACTTGAGCTCCCAGGCCAGCCCTGGCCGGCTCGGTCCTGCCCTGCCCTCCCACAGCATTTCCACGGGCTCTTTGGTCTCTCCTGCTGCTGCGTGGCTAGATCACAAAACCCTGGACACAGCCCTCTCCGTGTTCGTTCTCTTCCCACCTTACTTAACCTCTCACGTTCGTGACAATAACCATCTCTAGGATGTTGAAGGCCCATCTGTGAGGGGCTAATTGATTTCCCTCTGTCGCTCCATATTTATTTTCTTTTTCCTCGCCTCCAGAAGCGTACCCTGAACCAAAGGCCATGACAGCAGCTCATGTTGGCAAAATCCTGCTTTTATTACTTTTTCCCTGGCAACAGTTATTTATCCAGCTTGTCAAGTGACTGCGGACATCACAGCCACCATCTGTTTCCCTGCGCCTGAATCCGTTAATGCAGTTAGACTCCATTCTCAGGAACAGCTCGCTGAGGCTGCTTGCGTTTTTTTCTCCACTTGCGTTTGCTAGCTTTGGCAGCTTCTTCACTGGAGTTGGCATTTGCACTTCATGCTTGTTCATTTGATTAGCATCCTCCTCTTGTGAATTAACTGTTTAGCTTCCACAGAGTGGGCTCTGGGTTAGCTTTCCCTCAGTCCTTGACGGAGTTCCTTACCTCGCCTCTATGCTGACACTGTCTCTTTCTTCAGACCCAATTCTGTTGGTTCTACCTCCTAAGTAGCTCCCAACTCTCCCCTGTTCCCTTGCAGTAGCCTCCTGGTTCAGGCTCTCATTTTTTCTTGGCTGGAGGACTGGAACAGCCCTGTTCTTGCAGGCAAACCTGACCTCCTGCAAACCACAGAGGCCAAAGCATTTTCCTCAAACACAATGGCGTTGCTCTGCTTGAATCCCTGGAATTTTTCCCTGGTTCCCACTAAGCCCTTCCTCTTTGCTCATGACTCACACTGTCTTAAGTCTCCTCTGTAGTTTTCTCTCTAGCAGCTTTTTTCCTTCCTTCATTCTTTTTTCCTTCTCTTGCAAACCCTTGACAGTCGTTCTGACTTGGGTGAGGAAAGGCAGGATTTTGCCCTTTGAAGGACATTAGACAATGTCAGGAGATACTTTCGGTTGTCACAACTGGGGTAGGGGGAAGGGGGAATCTATTGGCATCTGTGGGTAGAGGCCAGGGATGATACTAAACATCCTACAGTGTACAGGACAAGCAAAGAATTATCCAGCCCAAAATGTGAATAGTGTTAAGCCTGAGAAACCCCGTTCTAGCCAGACCAACTTATTGGATGCCCCCTACGCTTTTGTGCCTCTGTACCTGCGCCCCGTGGTCTTTCCTCTCCAACACATCCCTCTTCTCCACTGTTTGCCTGTTTGTGTCTAATCATCCTCCAAGACCCAGCCCAGGGATCCCTTTATTTTGATTTCCTGACCATGGATGTTGTCTGGCCCCTCTTCTGAGCTTTTAGTCATCCAAAAATTTAAGCAACAGGGCATCTACTACATACCAGTACTGTGTTAGTTTCTAAAACTAAAGTAGCAAAATTAACATGGGTGCTCCACTTACAAAATCAACAATCCAGAGGGGAAGACAGAAAGTCATCAAATAATCACACCAATAAATGTGCTGCTCCAACACGCTGTGCACACCTCCTTTCCTCATCAGAGGACTCACGGTCTTTATTTTATTCTTGATTTTGTTCAGGGATCTCCCCTATGCCAGACATTGGCACACTGTTTTGATAATGTGCTATCATTTCTTTAAAACCTCTCTTGAACACATGACCAGAAGCCAAGTTCCTTAGCATCATATACCAGGATATTCCCAACGCCCTCCCCACTTCCATCACCCTTTTCCTTCTGCACCCATGGTCCTGCCATGTTCCAGCCCACACTGCATGACTTAAAATGCTTTCCTTCACCCCTCATTCTTTTGGTAAATTTTTCTTCTTCCATCAAGACCCAACTTATACGTCACCTCCTGTTCACAGGTTTTCAAAACACAGAATTACTTCCTCTGTCTTTGGGCACCCCTTGTCCATGGTACACATTCATATCTCAGCACTCAGTGAAGGAAAATGGTGAAAAGCACAGTTCTGGAGTCTGACAGATCTGAACTTAATCTTTCTGAACTTCAGTTTCTTCATCTGAACAATAATAAAATAATAGTGCCTACTTCATAAGTTTCCAAAAATATTAAATGCATTAATCCAGCACAGTAGTAAGGATTCAATAAATGTTTATGGTTATTACCACCTCTAATCACATTATGGGCTATGCAACCGATTGTACAGTTCTTCCCTAGACTGCTTTCTCTTTGAGGATAAAAACTATATTTTATTCATCATCGTAGCCCAGAAACAAGAAAATTCTGAAAAGTAGATGTTTGATGAATGTTTGAGTCAAAAGCAGAGATCCAGTTATAGTGATCTCTGCTGTAGCAACTTAATATCTAACATTAATTGAGCACTTACTAGGTACAGAATCCTCACAATTGTTCTATGAGATTGGCATCATTATTGTTAGTCCCCATTTTACAGATGAGAAAACTGTGTAACAGAACAATAAAGAGCTTACCCAAGTTTACATAGTAAGTGACAGAGTCCAAACTTAAATGTAATGGTTTATGATTCCAAATCATTAGACCTTTACTACAAAATTAGATAAAAATCAGTGTTTATTTCAAGAACTCACTGATGATACAGCACAATGGATACACAAAGAATCTTTTTGTCTAGATGCAGAGGATACAAAAACACCCACTTCTTTTTTCTAGAGACACTAAAATTAGTTGGGGCTTCTATAAGTCATTCCCAGTAAGAGTCAGTAGGGTGCAGGTCGGTGGGATGGAGGGGTGGGAGGTATTTATCTTCTAACCCAAACCAGGTAGTTTTCAAACAAAGCAACTACACATATATCTTCTGTCTCCGAAGATCTTATATACTCAACAATGTGAAGATTATGTAAATGAAGGAGAGAATGTAGAGGTATGAATGCATCACATCAGGAAAATTGGGAGAGAAATGGCTTATTGACAGATGAATGAGGAAACAACTTGGCAGAGGCCCTAAACAGGGATGATGTTGTCTACCCACATAGCCCACCTGATTGCCGGGTGTTTACTGTGAGGTAGGGAAGGGCAGCATTAATGAAGCCTATGTGAGAGGCAGTCTCCACAGCAGTTTGTTCACAGGTGGTTCCTACGACAGGAGTTTGTAGAGCAGAATTCAGCTGTAAGGAGGCCCCAGGCAGTTCTTAAGCTACGTGGGCTCCAGGGCACCTATTTAAATTCTTAATTTTAGCTAAATGAGAATCACCCCTGCAGCAGCAGAGTAAGGTGAGCTCCTGAGTTTTATAATTTGCTCTTAGAGAAAACTGTAATTAATCCTCTCCGAAAAGTCATTGGGATGTAAAACTTGCAATATAGAATGCAAATGTTATTAAAGCTCCAAGCTTTTCCCGTGGATTAATGATGCTGCCACCTCATTCTAGGACATGGTTCTGAGGTCTGGGATGTGGACTTAGGTGATGGGTAACACTGTAATAATGAGGTTCTTCAGGCTAGCCTGGTGGCTGAATCTCCCAGCTCAGGGAGAAAAGATATCTCAGGTATATCTTTAAACTCACCAAAAATTGCAGAAAAGGGAAGCCTCCGTGACATATATGTCTGTTTAACAGACTGAAGTATCTGAAGCTCCTATTAACTCTCTTAATACTTTGTAGGCACCAGAAAATCAAATACAGTGGAAATTATGAGCCCTCAGGAAGGGGAGGTTCGGGGAGGGGCAGAGAGGCTGGCAGGGATGAAAGAAAGCCACTTGGATTATGCATTTGAGGAAAACATTGCCCAGTGGCCTCAATTTAGTTGATTTGTGGAGAAGATGGAATATATTGAAGAGGAAACAAAAGGAAACCATTTGACTTTCAAACAATCAGAGAGGAAAAATGAGTAAATTATCTGTGGAAGCTATTTGATTAAATATATACCGTTAAATGTGTATTATTTCACTGCTTGCAATAAGAAAGGAGTAGTTCCCCAAAGATAAACTGATGTATTTATACTACTTACATGAAGAAGAAAGACACATGGGCAGACAAAGAAGTATATGTACCTTGTGCAGATTATACGTATTGAATCATATATATCATTCAATATATGATCTTCAACAAACAACAAGGAAAAACCAAATTGGATCCTGTATGTGCACACAGATCTTTAAATAATTAAAATGCAATAAAATATTCTTAATATGGAAAGTAACTGACCACAATTTTGTATTCCAGGTTCTATCACAAATGCAGAAGTCTCTTAAATATTTGCTAAAATGAAGAATGAATTTTCTTAAATTACTAGAGATATAGTTCATAATTTAACTGAACCAAGAGTTCTTTATTATAACTACACACATTACATGTTATTTATTACATATCTAATTTTGCTGGCAAAGCACCAGTAATTATATGTTATACATGTAATATGTATGCCATATGATATATATAATTATATGGTATACAATACATCTATAATATATGATTATACATTATATAATTACATATCTTATATTTTATATATAGTATATAAAATTATACTAGAAAAGCACCAATAGTGGATATTCTGGTTAGTAGAATTCTCCAGTTGACAGAACATTTGGTAAAAGGGTCACAGTTTTATCACTTGCCAGTGAAAGATACGATGGAGAAGTATTTGCCTTGAATGACCAGGGAGTCTAGGAAAGTAAGTTTCACTTTGAGACTCATTGATTTAGGCCTGTTATACCTTCAGTATCCATAACTTTACTTTCCACTGGAAGCAGCACATTTTAACTCTGAACCCAATTATCCTTAGTAGTTTAGTAATTCAGCCTTTGCTCTGGCTTCAGAGCTCATCTAGACAAATGCTTTCTCAGGAACACATTTCTTCCCTTGTAAGAATGAACAAAATGAATCTGCAATCAGAAAGACAGCCAGGGTATGATTAGCCAGAGTGCATGGCATAAACAGTGTTTTACTTCCCCACATGTTGACAAATTTCACAATATGGCAAATCACAAAATTCACTCTGGGTTATTCAGGGCAAGTTAAAATTAAATACTGAGCACTGTGACATTACTGCCCTTCTCGCCAGACTTGGAGCATCCAGGGAGCACCCCTTTGTCTGGTAGTAAGTCACCGTGGGTCTTGTGAAGCCCTTGACTGGGATCAGGGCCCTGGGACCTGGCTCCCCGTATCTATTCCAGTGGGGCTCGGTGGTGGCTATCACAAGCTGACATGAGATGAAGGCACTGCCACAAGCATGAGCAGGGCCCTTCACTTTCGTTGCCATGACCCTCCAGAGCAAGGCAGGGGCTGAGGGAACCCGCTGCGCACAGTGGATGAAACAGAAGCAGCGTGGAATCAAGTAGGCTCATCCATCAGTGAGGAGGCAGGAGCGGGTGAGAGGAAAGACAACGGAGGCGAGAGAAGCTTGTGAGGGGAACAAGGGGGAGAAAAGGCAGAAAAAGATTTTAAAAAGTGGATGCGAAGAGAGGACAGAGAAGACCCCATCCTAAAAGGCGAAGGGGAAGAGGTCAGGACTGAGGCTGAGACAGACAGAGATACTGCTGGAGAGGGAGGCAGGTGAAAGCCACAGACACTTGGAAGCTGCCCCGGACTGCAGGCAGTGCTGTCACTGGGAACTGGCAAGTAAGGGAAGAGCGAAAACAATAGTAAAGCAAAAATGTACCGCAGGATTATCAAAAGTAAAGCTAAAACAGATCGTATGTGCTTCAGTGTAGACAAATGTAAAAGCACAAAGGAGGAGGGAGGAGGTCTCTAGTCTTAATTGTGCCATTAATAATAAAAAACATAACGGCAACATTTATTAGGGATTGCTGTTTTCCAGGCATGGTTCTGAGGGCTTCCCATATACCCTCTTGTGTAATCCTTATACCAGCTGTAGGCGGCAGGTTCCACTCTCTCCCTCCTTGGCAGAGGGACACACTGAAAGATGTGAGTGACTTGCCCAAGGTCTGACATCTGTGCAGTGAGAGGACAGAGAAGGGTTGTAAGGAGAAAGCTGGGACAGGTGTCACAACCATCTTGCAGCTTCGACCTCACATGTCAGGGTCTGTCTAGCTTAAAAGTTTTGTTTGACAAAAAGAATTTATCAGCTAGATGCATCTTACATCACTAACCAAACACCTCCTGAAATTCTTTTCTGCTCTTTAAATCAATGCAACACACAAAGTCCTTTCCTTGCAACTGACCAATGAATGATGCTGAGATTGTAGGTGGCCTGGGAGTCTTTCTCTAAGCTCTTTCCCTTTTAAAACAATTTTTTATGTCATGAAGAAGAAGGTGATACACAAGTAAACATTAGCACACACCATGATGACTAATTTTCCTATTTATTTTATTCATGAAGGCAGATGAGGAGAAAGACTATGGTTTGGTTCCAGAAGTATAAGTGGCCAAATTGATGCGGGAGCTATAGCTGACAGTGTTTATGGGCCTTTTGCCTGGAAGAAGAAAGAATTCCTGAGAGTGTGTGAGGAAGTCAGTGTGGCTGTGAAAATGGAGGTATCACACTTGGACCCTGCAGGTTTGGTCATCCCCACTCTTTTCTAAATATTATAAACAATGTGATTATCACAGCAAGGACTCCCTGCCTGCTACCAGAAAGCAAAGCCAACACAACAATAGTGCCCACAGCAGGCACTGAACCATCAATACCACGTCTCTATGATAGACTCCCAATGGAAGTTTCACCCAGGGTGATTTCTGTGTACTGGTGGATCTTCCTTATTGAAGTGGGCAGGGCTGTCTCATAGGCAGAAATTGGGTAAAGGCTGTGAAAGAAGACAAGGGAGACGGCTGCCCCTAAACGTTTCTAGGCTAGCATGAAGTTGCACACTTGCAGTCTCTGCATCCCCTGCCCTGCTCCCAGACACATGCACACACACACACACACACACACACCTCAGTTATAGGAAAACTTAAAGGATAAAGTATCTCTTTGCTGTTGTTTTTTTTTTTTTTTTTTTTTTGAAAAAGGGCCACAACAAATCACAGCAAAATATCCTAAACTGTCTTGGCCTATCTTCCGGAAGTCTTCACAAGGGCTACTGGCAAATCTCTTCTCCCAGATTCTTTTGTCTGGGTCCACAAGGTGCCACACCATCACTCGGCCATTCCCTCACCCACTTCTCGTCTCTCACCTCCCACTTGCTCCCCAGCCCTGGCACTGGAGGCCAGATTGCCGACCTGCGGCTGTTTTCGCACTCAGGAAGCCCAGTCCAGCCAGGTCTGACTGCTCACCTCTCTCTGCGGGCAGCCCCTCACAACACTGGTAAATAGAATTTTAAACCTAATTATACAAAGAAAGAGAAAAAAAGAAAGAAACCGGTCCAACAAGACTTGGAATCCTGGTAGAATTGAGAGGCGAGAGGGATAAGAAGGCTTAGGACCAAATGATATGCAGCTTAATGGGTGTTTTAATGAGTGGTTCATTAGGAAATTGTAGATAAAGCAAAACAGAGACAGGAGGAGGGCCCAGATAGGCTATTTTAAACATAAAATGAAGGAAAAAGAGCTAGCCAAATTAATGCCATCTTATTTGCTATTTGTTCATCTTGAAATAGATTAAATGAAATGACCAAAATCTTACATAATGCAAAATATCAAGTGCAAATAATAGTCATAATATCAAATGGAGAAATTATAGTTTAGCCCAAATGCCATTAGTGGAACTGAAAACATGGCCCCACAATTTGCTGCCTTTGGAAAGAGATTCGTGAGAAACTAATAGAAGAATCTTGAGGACACTGACTGTGCACTTAGCAGTGGGAAAGAGGACCTCATCTCACTGAAGTACTTCCTCTTCCTTCCCTCCCTCCCACTCCTGCTAAATGGAAATCAGACACATGTGTCAAGGGGACTCGGTCACTTTGTCTGCACATTAACTGTTATATTAAGATTTGCTGCAAAAAGACAGTCCATTAAAGTTTTGCCTCTGAAGGCGGAAAGGAGTGGAAATAAATTACCAGCTGAAGGACGTTTGGGAAGAGCTCTTTGGAGCATTCGTTATGATGATTTCAGACTAATTGAAATCAATTGTTCCAGTGCCTCAGCTCTACCCAACTGCATTTTGCTCTTGGGAAAGCCTTATTTCTTCCCACATCTGAGTCAACAAACAGAGTCTGATTTGTTAGTGTTGTAGAGCAAACCAAGAGGCCTCATAAGATCAGTCACTTTTGAAAGCAAACTATGTTTTCTCTGGAATGCAGAACTGGGGTGTGCTCTCTTTCTCATGAGAAGCCAGAACACGAGGGAGTCTGGGTGCTGGTGTGAAACTTACTGGGGTATAACTTGGCCAGGTTAAGGATGGGTGAAGCCGAGGGGCAGTTTCCTAAGGCAGCATCTAAATGGTGCCAACCAAATCATCTGCAGGGAGACATTACTTCTATACTTGCCATGAATGACTCTCCCCAGGAAAGGACAACCCAGGATCATCAGGCCGTCCTGCCTTTGCACTCGCCCTACCCTCTGCCTGGAATTCCCTTTCCTGGTGTGATGTGCAGGTGGACTATGTGATTCTTGGGCACTGGGAAAAGTCCTGCACTTAAAATGTAAACTATGTGAACCTTCCTTTGTGCCTGCAATCCCCACAGCAGTCATTTTTAAGGTTATAACATTGAAGTCAGCCCTTAAATGATAATATCTCCAATTATTTGTAGTTAATTGAAGCTGAATCACATTATCGTATTAATCATAGCAGAGACCAGTATGCAAAAGAATGAGGCATAGGATATTGCAGTTTTGATGAAAAATTAAAGGAGGAGAGAGGGCATGCACTTCCATCAGAGCTAGTCGTTGGAAAGAGCACTGAACCAAGAATCAGAGGTCTGAGGTCTGAGTTTTCTCTTTGCTTCTTACACACTACATGACTTTGGGTCCGTCCTTTGGAATTTTAGAATCTCAGTTTTTTCATTATAAAACTAAGGTCATAGCATCTTAATAACCTCACAGGGCTAGTGCAATTATAGCAAAAGGTGATTAAGAGCAGATTCAGGTCCTGTGATGCCTGAAACGAATAGAATTTTGGGGACCCCCTTTAAGAAAAGACATCATAAAATTTTAAAAACAAAGTTAGATATAAATGTAGAAATTTATAAGAAATCATAATACATTTTGAAAAAAACTATATTCTCCCCTCAAAAAAAAAACCCAAAATTAAAAACCCAGAATAACCACCACCATCAAAAACTGTATTCCCAACTCAAATTTATCTTAGCCAGGTGCCAAAAACTGGCTCATAGTCACCCCAAACTCAGCAGCCAGGGGGAGAAACAAGATAGAAAGGAAGTCAGAGTAAAGAGAGAGTGGTCTTAACAAATCACAGTTAAAATGCCTACTGTTTCAAATTTTTGTGTTACAAAAGCACAAACTATGTGAACACATTGCTAGAAATGTGTTCCCGTTGGACGGGGCTAGTACTACTGAGGGGTTCAGAAGCCGCAGCTTCATAGCTTCATGGTAAATCAGTTTCTGAGATGATGTTTGCTAGAGGCTATCATGACCTATAAACTACAATACTGTATAAATGAAAGGGTATTATTTCCATATTCCCCATTTGCAGAGTTGTCACCTTATGGAAAGTCTATTAAACAGGCTACCATTCTAATATCATTGCAGGCAGTAAACTCGGTATAAATTGGGGTTTAGACTATTTGTATCCAGCCACAACCTAAATTACTCATTTAAAAGTTAGTATTTACTTAAATTTCCTATCTCAGTATATATGCACCTAATGATATGTATAAAGCAAGCTTTAGATTTATAAGTGATTTTTTCACTTTCTAGAACACTTAAAATACATACTTTTATTTGTAGCCTTGCATTGTCTCTTGCTACGTAAAAAAACACCCTACAACTTAGTGGCTTAAAACGTGTATTTTCTCATGTATTCTCATGCTATGTGTGTGTCAAGTATTTGAGAGTTATTCATCTTAATGACTGTGGCCCTGGGTCTCATGTGTTTGCAGCTGGATGTCCGAAGAGGCTGCAGTCATCTACAGATGGCTTAACAAAGGCTAGAGGATTTACTTGCAAGGGGTGCACTTTCATGGTTGGCAGGTTGGTGCTGGCTGTTTACTTGGAGCCTCAGTTCTTTTCCATGTGTGATTCTCCCTTGGGCTGCTTGCCTGTCCTCACAGCATGGTAGCTGGCTTTCCCCAGAGCAAGCAATGAGAGAGAGAGAAAGAAAGAGAGAGAGAGAGAGAGAGAGGGAGAAATATCACCTTGCCATTTATGACCCAGCATAGAAAGTCGTCAGTGTCACTTTCCTTGCATTCTATTGGTACAGGAAGTTACAAAATCAGTCTAGATGCAAGTGGAAGTAATATAAACCTCAACTCTCTATTGAAGATTGTCAACATTACATGATAAGAAGAGCGTGTAGAATGGAGTATGTATCAGTAAGTACAACCATCTTTGGAAAAAACAATTTGCCACAAGCCTCCCTCATATAAACGTGGGAGATGGTTAGGGCAAATATTTTTGGTTTTCTTCATCAAGATGAAGCACTTTAAAGCATTTTATCAGAAATGAGGCTAATAGGCCTGGATTCAAATCCACTTTCTATGTTTTATTCTCTGGGTCACATTGGGAAAAGTTACTTCACCTTTCAGGATTTCTGTTGCCTTATCTACAAGGTCTAATACAATATAATTCTCATGGGCTTAAATGAGATAAGGTCTGTAAAGGGATTGGTACATAATCAATTCTCAATAAATGGTAGGAACATTTTGGAAATGAGTAAACAGAAACTGAAACATTAAATGATTGCTCATTAAATAATTTTCAAGGTCACAAACTAGAAGAAATAAAATTATTGAAACAAAATCTTTTAACCTAAAGTCCAAAGTCTTTTCATATAAAGTCTTCATAATAACAGGCTGCTGAATATTGCACTCACATGGTAAGTACATGACTGATAGTTTGTGTTTTTATGTGTGTTCATATATGATTTATTCTATGGCTTTATTATAAATAGAGAATCTTCTTTTAGTTGAATTTCAAATACCAACTGGAAAGTTAAAATTCTCCAAGTTCCAGTTGCCCATTATTTATTTTGGATGACAAATGTGGTCCACATTATTGATGATTGCAATTACTGAACTTGTGAATTACTTTTTTAATTATTCAATTTGATAGAATATACAGTATTTATAATTAATAGGAGCCTGGAGTTGGGAGCAAATTGCCATTTTTTCCCTTAGTTAACAGACTTGGTATAAACAATAATGCAGCTGAGTTTAGCACACAGGAAAATGTGATCATATTTTTAAATTGTTGTGCATATTAACTAATTCTGTTCTCTTTTTGAATATTAAAGGTGATTAAGGGGCTTTGTTTATCTAGAATTATTTGAGCCATATTTGCTGGAAGGTTGAGGGGAAGGGTTAGTAGAAAGTGTTTAGCACACTGAGCATAGGTATAAGGTTTCCATAATTCATCAGCTCTACTTTTTCACACCTTCCTATGCATTTACAGAGACTGCATACATTATACAGTGATGGATGGGATGCTGATTAAATAAAATTTGTTGCTCCTTCCCAGAATACATATATTCTCACATTCATTTAAAAAATTCGAAATGGTGTCCTTAAAAAATGACTGAATGTTGATAGCCAAATTGAATGCTAAGGTTAACCAGAGTTGTTAGAAATTTGACAAACAAAAAGTTTGCTTTCTCTTGACTTTACTGAGGGTGCTGCTCACTCTTTCCCATCAAGACTAAGAAACAAAGCTAATTAAAGCATTAAGTCCTATCTCAGACCTTCAACAATTCTTGAGATCTTCACAGTGTCCAAAATACTGTGTGAGGCAAGAGTATCTACCACTCCCAGGGAAGTTAATAATACTGGGAAAGCTTATCTATTCTATCTCCCTCTAGAAGAATCACTGGATACCTTCCTGCATTAAAGGTTCTCAGAAATCAAGTAACAGTTAGCTTGGTTTAACATGGTATTTCTCAAGTATATTTGAACAGGGAGGTGTTTTGTTTTTTTTTTTTTTTTTCCCTTCAAAGAATATCTATTGACATTTCGTATACCATAGCCCTCTTTTAAGAGCTACACATTCACTATTCTAGTGGATGTGTATAATACCATTTTATTTAACAAAGCTCCTACCAATGGATATTTGAGTTGTTTGCAAGCTTTTTGCTATTTTCAACCCCTTGTTTGTAAATTGTAGCACTTAGTCATGATTATTGTCTTTAGATAGATTTCTAAATTTAGGATACATGGTCTGCATCTGATCTTGACATATAAGCAAACAGAACAACCTCCTGAATATCACCAATATTGCTCCCTGGAGATCAGAGTGCAACCATCCCTCCTCCACAGGGAAGATCTTACGGTTTCCCTGTAAGGACAATCAGAGCAAGAAGCACTAACATTTGGGAACAGACAAAGCCCCATCAGTTGCTTTTCTATGAAAGCCAGTTCTCTGTTTGGCCCTGATTCCATTCTGATCTGGATATACGTTTTCACTGAATGTAAAGTCTGCCACAGAAGCATCAGATGAGCACCTCTGGCTTTTTGACTGAGATGATCTTGGGATGGTCCTCATGTGTGGTTATCCTGAACTGCACCCAGGTAGCCCATGGAATGGCTGTTAACTGCACAAGTCACCAAGTACCCACCACTCTCCTTCTGCACTCCCCCTGCTCAGTGCTTTTAGTCCCTTTCTTATTCATTTTCTACTGTTGACTGGTTACAAAAAGAGGAGTACATTGACCGCAGAGAACAGTGCTCCGAAGTCCATCTGTTTCCTGGGGCACTGGTGAGACTCATCTCTGCTCAGCTTTCAGCTCCTGTTTCTACTGGTGAATGTAATTTCTCAGTCCACAATTTGGCCAAATTACAACTGCAGTCAGGAATCAGATATATTCATTTGTATAAACATGATCATCATTCATGTATTTTGGAAAATCTAAGAGCCCATCCAATTCTCACTATGACTAGGACATTTGCATCAACCCTGCTGTATTACTAACTGTATTACTGACCACTGTCCAGAACAAACCCCCTTTGTCTGTGTTTTTGTATCCAAACGTCACCAACCAGGTTGTGCTCACTCTTGTATCCAAACATCGCTAGCTGACACCATTTCTTCTTCCCGAAATAACTCCCATTCCTTCTCACCTTTCCTTAACCTCATATCCTTTCTCTCCAAGTTTATGAATTTCACCTGCTATTCAGGGCTTATATCCTGTCCAAAACATTCCTGAAGCTTCCTTGGCCCATCATAGGCCAATAGAGTCTCTTTCTCATTGTTTTATTAGGCATGTGCCATATTTGGACTTGTGTTTGCACTTAGCTTTTAAAAAAATCTCTTGTGCTTTGTCTTCGGCTGGACTATAAACATCCTAAAGTCACTGAATGTTTTTCATCTTTTCAGATTTATGAACCACACATCTTTTATTTGCTAGAGATTACAGGACAAAGCCACTGTTGATGTATGCCCAAAGCCATTGATTGATGTATGCCCTCAACTACTTTCCCAGAATTTTAGGCAATGGGAGTGCCAGGGGTACCTGTCTCAAGTATTGACTAATAGTAAATAGAGAAGAAAGATTATTTCCAAGAATTTATTGAGATCTTGCTATTTCCCAGGACCCATCCTAAGTTCTAGAATCAATCAGTAAATAAGACAGACACAGTCCCTGCCCTCATGAAGCAAATATGTTGAAGTTATTTTACTCTTGAAAAACTATGAACACAACCTTGAAAGCTGAGAGACAAAAGAAATATGAGTGGCCATTTGGAATTCTGGACATAAAATATACGCATCACCTATTTTATGCAGACATGCTAGTACGTGGTTGCATAAAATGGGCCCTTTTTTATTATTCTTTTATGGATTGGCCATAGACTATGCAATACAGGTGGGACATAAAAGAATAATGGTAAAGACGAGACTTGACTAAATAAATCCCTTGAAAGCTTTTTTTTTTTTTTAACATTTTGTCATGAGAATAAATTTCCCTTGCACCAGTTTTTGCTTCTGTTCTTTTCTAGGTCACTAGAAATGAAAATACATTAGGAGAATGGCATGTACATTAAAAATCTCTGCAATATCTCTGAGTCAACACTAGACCTTTACAAACCAAAAGGAAATATTCAGAATGAATTCATTGGGGGAAGGACACTGAATAGCACTTGAAAAACCTGAAAATATCTACCCATTTGTCTA
The DNA here is from genome assembly GCF_020740605.2 of Lemur catta. Classification (NCBI taxonomy): domain Eukaryota; kingdom Metazoa; phylum Chordata; class Mammalia; order Primates; family Lemuridae; genus Lemur; species Lemur catta. Next base: position 44,112,066 of record NC_059136.1, read on the forward strand.
GGCTGGTGACTATTACTGTAATAAGAAACTGAAGCCAAACAAATTATGAGACAGGTTTTAGTGACAGTTTTCAGACTGCAATTGTGCACACTGTGAACATACAATAAGCATTAGATAATCCTCATGATAAGGTATTATGGGAATGTTCTACAGAATAAATAAAATGAGGGGGTTTGGATGATGCAACATTTACTTTAGAATTTGGGCCCATGTATATGAGACAACAGGCTACAAATGTGTCATTTCCATAATATGATATAAAATAACTCCTCTTCGTGAGAAATTTCCAAGCCATAGTGAATGATAGATGAATGATTGGGAGGTAAAATCAGAATGCTCTATGATAAAAATGAGGTATTGATTCTGTGAGATTTTAATTTAGATTAGTTTACTTAGAAAAAGTAATAAATTGAAATGTACTAGACACAGCTCACATTCAAAATGACTTATCTGGATTCCAAAATGAAACCTTAGGCAAGCAATAATTTTAACCATAGCACTCACCCAAGTTGCCCGCACTAAATTATAGCATCTTTGCAAATAGTTTGGACAAGAACGAGACAAGTAGTATATCTCCAAATGACTAATGGGAGCTTGTGCACCATGCCAGAAGAAAAGATGCGAGAAGAACTGGAAGTGAGTGTCTGGCCATAATAAATTAGGAAGACAAACATGTGAACGATTTAAAAAGTGATTCAAAGTAAGCTGATGCCTAGTTCAATCTGGTGGTTTCAGATGGCCAGATGAAAGGCATTATCTGTAGGCAAATATGGAATTATACCTTTTTGATTCATATCTAGATTTCTTGAAATTTTAACCTATTGGTGCTGAATTTTGGCTTAAAAATTTTTTAATTCAGTGTTTTTAGCCTTTTACATATGAAATTAAATCAAATAATACATATGAATCTGCTAATACAAAACTTGGTCTATACTAGGATGATAATTATGATCACTAATAAGTAATTGAACCTATTATAAACCAGGCACTAAGCTCAACATTCTTATTATTGCATTTAAGGTGGAGTTCAGAAAGCATTATATCCCCTTACATGCAATCATAGCTCACTTTTGCATTTAGCTTTGCATTTCCTATGCTGAATTCATGGCCACAGAAATACAATTCTTTAGTGTTTATTTGCATACCACTAATTGAAGAGCCCAGGATCAAGTATACCCTCATTGCACTTTACTTTTTCTGTCAGTTCCTACCATTTCCAAGATGAATATTGTGCATGTACAGTAAACACACACACACACATTCAGATATGTTCTTATAAGGATTCCCAATTTAAGTAGCTTTTCTTTCTGTCCCTTTTGAGGGAGCTGGCCTTTTAAGATTCATTTTTTTTTTTTTTACTATGTGACCATTATTAAGTGATTTTCCTGTGTACACAATTTGTAGTATCCATCTCTGGAATTGTTAACTGCCCTTCATAAAGAATGACTTAGTTTTTGTTCTGATACTTTCATAATAATAGCTCAGCTTTCTAATTTCCACTTTAAAGAACTTCTCTTTTGTAGGTTCAATACTTACCTCTTTAGAAGTGAAGTTCTTTGTTAAAGGTTTAGCTTCTGTAGCATCCTGGGATGCTTCGAGGCCATTAAGCTTAATGAGTTAACAATTTTTTTCCTAAAGTATATATGAGTTGTCTACTGAAAATAACTTTTACAGGCCCTCCTGATTTATTATAAAGAAAGTCTGTTTTCAACAAAAGCTTTCAGGCTCAAGTTTCATGCTAGTCTAAGAGAAGCAAACTTTTGGTCTCAAGTGCTGCATAATACATCACATGCCCTTTCTGTATTCTTGGGCCATTATATAACCAAGCTATCAGTTACATCAAAGCTTGTCTCCTTACATAAAGATGCATTGACAATAGATAAATCCCTTTTCTCTCCAATTGGTTTTTTAATAGAATTCCATTGAATAAGGATCACTTTTTCCTTTTTGAAATGAGATTTTAAATTTCACACGTATTTATCAAGAAACAGTCAAAGCAGAATGGGTAATTTTTACCATAAAGGTATTTTTTATTTCTATAGAGCCTCTAAAAGGCAAACCCCATGGAACCGTTGGAAGACTTTTTCAGAAGCAAGTCTTCAAAGCATTCCTTTAGCCTGTGGGGCCCACCTCATAATAGAGACCCCGAAAGTCTCTCATACTCTACCCACCCTTATTCAAGACTTCAAAGGGAAGTCCTGACCCAGAGGAAGAGGAGGCAAAAGCAAAGTCCCTGCAAAGGAAAATGCCAGGAAGAGCCCCTGATCTGCTCATCAGCTATGCCAGCAGCTGTAGCTGATGGGAGGCAGCTCTATGAGGTCACCTGCCTACCACCTTCTACAACAAAAGGGATCAGTGCTCTTAGGCCCTGAAGGGCCCCACTGACCTTCATCAGTCCTCCACTTTGATTCCAGCCCCAATATTTCTGAAAACATATGGCCCAGCATAAAAGCCTTCAGTTCTGTAAACTTTGCTCACCACTGGTAAAATATAGCAGCCTGGAATATAAATTGCTGTGGGACCTTGAGCACGTTTCTTAACCTCTGTGTGCTTCTGAGCCCCATTTGTAAAATAGGGACAATTTATTCACTTAGCAAATCTATTTTGACTGTTTATGATGTATCAGATGTTTTAGGTTATGGACTATGTCAGTGACCTTCTCCCTCTCCCCCCAAAAAAGACACAAATTTTAAAAAATCTCTACCCTAAATAACCTTACATTTTACTAAAAGGAGTTAGACAGTGGCACGGTGGCTGACACCTGTAATCCTAGCACTCTGGGAGGCCGAGGCGGGAGGATTTCTCGAGGTCAGGAGTTCCAGACCAACTTGAGCAAGAGCGAAACCCTGTCTCTACAAAAAATACAAAAATTAGCTGGACATGGTGGTGAGTGCCTGTAACCCGAGCTACTCAGAAGGCTGAGGCAGGAGGATCGCTTCAGCCCAGGAGTTCCAGGTTGCAGTGAGCTACGATACCACTGCACAGTAGATGTTCTCTCAAAACAAAAGAATAAAGTACTACAGAGAAGAGTAAAGCAAGGAAGCAGAACAGAAGGGGAGGTGAGGGTTGCAATTGTAAAGAGGGGAATGTGACATCTGGGCAGAGATGGAAAGGAGGTGAGGGAGTGAACTGTAGAGACACCTGGGGGGTTGGCGAGAAAGTAATAGGGACAGACGTGGGCTAATGCAGGAATCCCGGGAAAAGCAAGGAGCTTGGGGCGGGGGGAGCAAGTGGAAGAGTGAGAGTACTAGGAGGTGAATTCAAAGGACCGACACAAGCACAGATCTATGGGCTTATTATCCTTTGTACTGTGGCAGCTTTGCTTTGAGTGAAATGCAAGCCTATTTCAAGGATTTGAACAGAGAGGTATATGATCTTAGAGTCTAAAAACATCACTCTGACTACCAGTCTGAGAACAGCAGGGGACAAGGGTGAGTCAGGACAGAAGCAAGGAGACAGCCTACCAGGCTACAGTCATTATCCAAACAAGAGACAATGGTGGCTTACGCCAGGAGAGGGTGAGAAGTGCTGAATTCTGGGCATATTTAATATGTAGAATCACAAGATTTACTGATAGGTAAGGTATGTGATGTGAGGAAAAGAGAGAAGTCGAGGCTGACTTTGACTTGAGCAACTAGACATTTGAAGATGCTGTTTACTGAGTCAGAGAAATCTGCAGAAGCAACAGGTTGGTGGGGGAAGGACTGAAGTTGAGTTTTGTACGTGTTGTTTGGAGGCCAAGTAGATTTCCAGGTGGAAATATTGAGTTGACATTTAGATAACGCTAGTACTAATTACTTTTGATGGTTTTGAGAATTAAAAGAGCTTTACTATCCAGCCCTGCCCACTTTTCCAATCACATCTGCCACCATGTCTTACCACCCACCTGGTACTCAGTACTCAATAGAGTACTATTTTATTCTCTTTTTCATCTCCATACCTTTGCTGGGGTAGTTTCTACCCCAGGATGATCTTCCCTCCTCGTCTATCCATTCCCTTCTTTCTGCCATGTCTTATTAGCCAATACTTAAATTAGGTTTTGTCCAGTTCCTCCCTCCCTTTATTTTACAATTCTGAGGGAAACACAAAGCAGTATGATTTGTTTAAGACAAATATCACCTCCTCCAGGAAGCCTTCATAACTTCTCTGTGTAGAGGTAAGAGATGTCCTCCTTTGAGTACTTATAGGGCCTTTCTGGAGCTTTAATGACAACTTTTACCACATTCATTATTAATTAATAATTAATTGCTTTATCATCACTGTAATTACATGATTTCCATGAGATCCATGAAAGATGAAATTGTCATATTTCATAAGTATTTAATAGGTATTTGTTGAATGAATAAGTAAACAAATGAATGTTTTATATGGCAGAAACAAAATGAAGAACTCATTACTTGGAAAGAACTTCTGCAATAGAACATTCGTCATGAAACTGTTTTGAGCAGAGGCAAGTCTTGAGTGGTCATCTCTGCTGGAGCTCTTCCTAACACAATCTGTTCAGCCTCCATGTCCTGCTCAGTGCCTAGCACTGAGGGTACTTACTAAATGCCTGCAGATAGAGGGGCCAAATGAACCCTAGAAATGAGTCTCAAAGGAAAGTCTTGTCTCCAAGGTCTATGCGATCATGGAGAATTAGTCACTCAAATAAAATTTGGAAATTAAATTTCATCCACTTTGATAGAAAGTACAATGCAGAATTATTTCACACGAGTAATGTTGTCACAACCTTCTGGAAAGAACTTATTCTTAAACACATCTTAAAAGTGCCAGGCTCCAAAGCCACCTGTCAATATTGGTTTGCCAATATCAGATAGTTAAGAAGCAAATGTTTTTGAAAACAGCAGCTGCCAAGCATTTCTGAAGGAGGCACCCAGGGTGTGTTGATGAAAGCTGAGCAAGAACTACTCTCCCTTCCCTAAACATGCCAGGTTATCTCCCTTTGGCCGTTCACCCACCTGGAACACCCTTCCCCTCCGTTTCCCTTGGCTAACTTCTGCTCCTCCAGCTTTCAGTTTAATGTCACTTCCCCCAGCAGTTCTCTATTAAACCTCCAAGATGCATGATTGGCCCTTTCTCAGTGTTCCCAGAGCACCCCATAAACTTTCTATCAGAGCAAGGACCTCCTTCATTATGGATTCTTGGTCAGTTGTCTGCCTCTTCCCTCTTATAATTTCAGCACACTTAACTCAAAGACTAGAATATTGAAATGTTCAATAAATATTTATGACATAAAGCAGTAAGTTCTGATGGTTGGGAGTGATATAAAAAGCATTGGTGGACAAGGCTCTTCAGGAGAATTGGCCCACATGTAGGGTGCTAGAAATAGAATGTTCCAGATGTCAGACATCACATCATTTATCCTACAATTCACCCTGGGCCAATCCCACTTATAGTGTCCTGGTAAAGTCACCATGGCTGAGTCATGCTATTATGCTATTATGAAATTACTTAAATCTCTTTTTTAAAAGTATATTTTACCTCAGTTAGAGAATTTGAAGACCTTGGCCATGTATTCTCTTCTTTATAGCCCTTCAGGGTTTCTAATCGTGAATATGATCATCTGAAACTAAGATTTGAAAATCTCAGTGTTTGTCCTGAAAGGAAATTGTATAATCACTTCCACAAATCTTCAGGTATTCCTGAGACTTCTAATATATATCGTACTAAGGTTGAAGTGTTTCCTTTATTTCTTTTTCTTTTTTTCTTCTTTCTTACACAGTGGGTCATTCCAAATCACAGTTTTGAGTGGAGTGGGAGAATCGTGGTGGATTTAGTCAGATTCCTTTTCCTGTATATCCATATAGTTTCCAGAAACATGCCTGGACAAAACCCATCCCTGGGTTTCTCTGATTCTCTGCCAAGATCCTCTGTGTCCACAGAAAATAATGCATGAAGCCTTGAAACTACTGAACTCATTAGTTGTCAGAGTGGTGGATTGAGTATAATTCACAATGAGAACACCACTGGAAAAAGAAATCAGTTACTAAACAGTCCTAAGTCCACTTAACACACAGGTGATGTTAAGCACTTAATATAAAATAAGCAAGGTCGTTACCAAGTTGCACCAATCCTTCCATGACCTCATAAATGAGGTCAACCAAATAATAACTTACAAACTAAGCTTTCAAAAGAAAATGGCTGTTAGAGAAGATAAAAATCTCACATTTTGATTATTGAATAAAATTAAAATCAGATAATAAAATTTTTTTTGCCAAGTTTTATTTGGTTCTCAGACACTTTTTAAAAACAATCTAGTCTGTAAATAGGCATTTATTAAACACACACACACACACAAATGTGTACTACACGTGCTAAAAAAATCACTAAAGCCTAATATCAGTAAGGAAACCAAAAATTAAATTCTAATTCCTGCTTTAGGATAAATTAATACTGACCTCTAAATTTATAAAATTTTATTTTTAAGTTAGATATTCTATTATTTGTATGTCTGTTATACCTCAAGAGCAAGAGAAACAGAAGAGAGAATTAGAGTTTTCTAATATTGTACAACAGACAACCACATGTGAAATCATTGCATGAGTCCCAACTCTGAAAATATTAATATACAGTGGTGCAGTCCACCCATTTCTTTTGGTAAATTCAAAATGTTATTCTTTTGTGACAAATAGCAGTGACTTTCATGAAGCAGAAGACCGTAGTTCAAAGAAATAAATGTTTAAATTAAATTAACTATGAAATATGGTAATATATTTTCCCAGTTAAAATAGTCTTTGCAAGCTTTTTCTGAGATTTTTGAGAGACTAACTTGCTGCTTACTGTATCTTCCCACTGTTTTTCATTTGAGCTTTATAATTTTGCATCGTGAGGACATCTTCAGAGGATTCATTTGTGGAAATCCTGAGAGGTCTGGATTTAGGATGTGTCCCAAGAAGTAAATTAGATATTTGCTTCCACCAAGTAACACAGTATCACCAAACTGCAACTGTTTTTTGTTTTATATATTAATATCAACTTGAGTGTTTTCTTGAAAATACAGGTAGTGGAAAGTCAAACCTCAAATCAATATGGTTACTAATTTCAGAAGTGATCCTTCCCCACCAAATTCCAGGTAGAAACACAAAATCTCCCTTATCTTCTTCTCATGATGATGGAGGAATCACTTCTCCCCTGCCATTTCAATAAGAATGCAGCATTTTGAGACTTGATACCAACTTACTGTTTTGTGAAGACTGAGAGGCTTCATCTCTTGCCCCTGCATGGTTAGTGAATCTTGTGCATTTGAAACCTACAGACCTATCCTAACTCCAATCCCACTCCAAGTGCCCCTGTTGAATTTTCATCTTCCTAGGAGATTTTCCTTATTTTCTTATGTGCTTAACTATGCATTTTAAAATTTCATTTTCCCCAGAATTTCTGGATGTTTTGCTGGAGGAAGGTTTTCTGGTTATGTACTCTGCCACACTGCCAGAAATGGAAATTTAAACAAGATCTTAACTGAAATAGTGACACATACTTAAAACAAAACAAAACCCAAACATACAAAATAAAATCTCAACCCTAGTTAATTTTTTGTTGTTCATCATTGTGTAATTCTCAAAATATATTACTTTTATAATTACTAATTTCCAAAAGGATAGCTACTGCTATTTAATTTCTTTATTTATACAATCAGAAAATTCAGTCTATTATATACACAATATAAAAAGGAACTTGTAGTGGCTTATAATAAAATAAGAAATTAAAAATAAGTCAGACTGTGTATAACATATGTTTAATGTACTTATGTTCCACTTATGGAGAATATAATATCAAAAGAAACCTATAGATGCCAAACATTCTTGGAATGATTTGTCAAATATTTTAAGAAAATATTTTGTTTTTTGCCTACCAGTTCCATCAATTACTTAGAAAGGAGTATTGAAATGCCCAGTTGTACTTCTGAATTTGTCTATTTTCTTTTAATTTTGTCAGTTTTTGGTTCGTGTATTTTGGAACATTGTTGTTAGGTGTATAACTATTTAGGATTGTTAAGTCTTGATGAATTGAGTCTTTTATCATTATGTAACATACTCTATCTCTCATAATGGTTTAACTCTAAAGTCTACTTTGTCTAATATTAACATAGCCCTCCAGATTTATTAAAATTAGTATCTGCATATTATATCTTTTCCCTTTTTTACTTTCAGCCTATCTATATCTTGGGCCATCAGACTGTTTTCTTAAAGGATCAGATGGCAAATATTTTAGGTTTGTAGTCCATGTGGTCTCTGTCACAACTGCTCACTTCTACCACCATGGCATGAAAGCAACCATAGCAATATGTAAATGAAGGGGCATGGCTGTGTTCCAATAAAATTTTCTTCATAAAAACAAGTGACTGTTTTATAGACTGTAGTGTAGTGACTCCTATCTATGTTATTATATTTGAAGTGAGTTTCTTGGATACAGAGTATAGGGAAGAGGTAGAAATTGAAATTTTATAAAACAGCTTTATTACAGTATAAATATTATACTGTAATATTTAAAGTGTACAGTTTGCTAAGCTTTGACATATATAGACCCTTTATCATCACTATAATCAAGATAATGAGCATATCATCAGCCTCCAAAACTCTGTGTCTCCTACCTCTTCCCACCCACCACCCAGCCCGAGGCAACCACTGATCTGCTTCCAGCCACTCTTCATTAGTTTGCATTTTATAGAATTTTATATACATAAAATCACATAGTATGTATTCTTTTTGTCTGACTTTTTTCACTCACATAATTATTTTGAAGTTTATCCATGTTGATAAGTGTATCAATAGCTAGTTGTTTTGCTTTCAATTTGGTGGGGTTTTTCTTTTTGATTCCTTTAGTCTCCTTTCTGCCTATGAATGTATTGATCCAGTTTTCTTGATTTTATTTTTCTCCTTAATTCTCTTAGATGTTATACATTTGATTTCCATTCTTCTGTGATTGCCATTAAATATTTAACACTCTTTTGTATTTGACCAAAATATGAAGGAAACCACTATCTTTATCCTTCTTCTGAACTATATGTAGTCCTTAGAACATTTGTAACTAAATTTTGTCTCCTAATTTCATGTCATTGTTATTTAGTGTGTGGGTTTCAATGGGCATGGGGTGGGGAAACAAACACCACACAATGGCCTAGGGAGCTATTGGCAGAGCTCTCTGTGCCCAGCTTAGCACCAAGTTAGTGAAGCCAGGTACCTTTGAATGGACTAGGAAGCCCTGGGCAAAGAGCACCAGGAATGATAGCCCAGAAGCAGTGGAGCTGAAAGGCTCTTGCTCAAGGTCCCGGATTGCATAAGCCATATCAGACCCAGGGCAACCAAGGTGAAAAGAAAAGCTCCTGGATAAAGGCATATCAGCTGTCCTATCATGGTTCCGGAGCCACTCAGACCAGATTTAATCTGGTTTAAGAAAGTAAATCAATGTGATGGTCCATGTGCCTAAATACCATGAAAAAAAATCTGCCATATACCATTAATTGGTACCATATTTTCAGAATCAGGAAAGTGCTAATTTAGAAGCAAAATAAATACCCTATGCAAACCTGTTGTATTGTCCAGATTCCATAAACTGTCTCATAGCCAGGGCAATTAGCACCACATGAGCAAAACTCACAGTGCTTTCTGTGGTTTTCCTACTCTCTGTCTCCTTCAGATTAAAAGAGGTTTACAAATCTCAAATAGTGTTATCACTATCATAGTATAAAAGTACCATCCAGCTTCTCATAGTATTACAGCGAAGGAGGATTCAACCCTTTGACTGTCAGAGACATCTGTCAGCCTCTATCTTGGTGGATGTTTCCACTGCTGGGCTTTATTATTTTTTTACCATTGTTGAAAATGTGCACCCCTCCATCACAGCCTGCTCAAGTGTTTGGTAGATTCTGCCACGGAGACCACAGTGGCTGCTGGATGCCTGGTGTGTGAAATAACATGTCAGCATCCAACCTCTCTCAGCAATGAGAATCAGCGTTTCTAGGAGCTCCAGTTCTCTGGAGCCAGTGCCTTTTGCTTAGAGTGGATAAATATATAGATGAAAAGAGCCTTTATCGCTCCTATTCCCTATCTATTTGATTGCATATTGTGTTGTTTTGATTTATAACCCATTCTCAAGTTCCTGGTTTGATAGTATCTATTATCTGTGGTTGTCACTTGCAAGAATTGAACTTTATTTTCTTTACTGCTCTTATGTACCTGTGGTGAGTGAGAAATGGCCTTCTCCGTGATTTCATTTTCACAGGCTATCCATAAAAAGTTGACAGGGAAGTCCCTCAAATGCACATATGTAGTGTGTATAACAAAGGGGGAAAAAAGAGCCTGAAAGAAAAAATAATGAATAGACCTTGAGCACTGAAATAAAGGGAAGGAAGAAAAATATGCTGAAGTCATGTTTTTGAAGTTAGAAACAAAGGGAGGTGAAAGAACTCAAAATGAGATGTCAAGACATCTGGCTTCCTTGCTACTTTCTAAGTTAATTAGTATTTCAGAAATGAATATTTTCATGTTTCAATAAATGATTATAATCTCCTCCCACAATTTTTTTTTGAAGATGAAATAGACAACTTGTGGTACCTAGCACCTTGAAAGTACCTGTGTCAGCTTTGGCCAGATGGTAAGTAGATAGCACGTTCAAACAGAGTCATTGGAGAATGTCTAATCATTGGACTCTTTACAAAGGTGAGGGTAAAGTTTAGGGAACTATAGGGATAGTGTAGCACCCCATGGCTAGCAACAGTGGGGAGCCATTAGCATTCCTAGGGTCGAAGTGGTTACCAGGACTGAGGAAGGCAGATGTGGAAGAGCTCACCTAGCAGGAGCTCAGTGTATTATAGTAGAGAGAGCAAGTCAACCCAGCAGGGAGATGGGCAGAAAAATACCCCATGCTCACTCTCCTCCTGTTCCCAGATCTGCTCATGTCCCACTCCTACCCCTACCCAAATTAGCAGAGAAGCCAGAGGGCAAGGGTGGCTATTGATGCAGGGCAGGGCAGAGAAAGGCAGAAAGAAAGAGGCAAGTGAAGACACCCAGAATGACAGTAAAGTTTGCTCTCTTTCCTTCCTTTTGTTGTCGAAACCACAAGGAGGTTTCAATGTAGGTCCAATTGCTTGTCACACAAAGATCCAATTATAGAGGCAAGAAGGATTGCACAAGGAAGAAAGGAATTTTTAATAAGACATGCATTTTGCTGGGAGAATGGGAAAAGCTGCCTCTAATCTGTCTCTCTGACTAAGGAGAGCATGGGCTTTTAAAGGAGGGGCCATGTGCCTCTCCTGTGTGTGACCTGGGGCAGGTCATGTGCATTGGGGACAGGTTGTGGGGGATGGTGAGTCATCAGGAAGTCTGCTTAGGGGCCTTCAGGATCTCAGCTCCTTTGTTTTGCAGAAAATCCACCATTTCTGGGAAACAACTCAGGTAGTTAGATAAGGGAGAAGATTATATAGGGGTTATTGAAATTTGTTCAAGGACGGGGGCAGTTACACTTTTATGCCTTCCACTTAAGGGCTTGGGATAGGTTGGCATACATTATGTTCTAAGTATCCTACTCATCTTTCCTGTTCCTCATTTTCCACAGAGCATCTAGAGTAGTCTTACCAACTTGGAAATCGGATCGCATCTCATCTCTTCTTAAAACTCTCACTAATTTGCCATTGCACTTAAAAAGCCCTGTCTGATCCATCCATGCTGACCTCCCAAGTCTTACCTGGACCCCTCTCCTTCTGGCTCATGACATTCAACTAGCACCTCACTCATATTCCCTCCCTTCTTTAAAAAGCTGCACTTGTGTCCACTCCAGGGCCTTTGCTCTTACCACTTTGCTCATGTTTTTCTTAGAGCTGTTCAAATGTCCATTTATCCCTCAGGCTGTAGCTCAAATACTATCTCTGCTGAAAACCATTCAAGACTATTCATTCTAATGTAGCCCTCAGGACAGACACTGTTGGTTTTCTACCCAATATCTGGTCTTCCCTTCTCTTTCAAATTACAAAACTGCATTTTCTCATTGGACGCATTGCTACCCAACTGAAAGGCTACATTTCACATCCTCTTGCAGGCATGTAAGACTAAGTGACTGAGCTGAGACTAATGAGATGTGAGAATAAGCTTCCTATAGGAATGCTAGGCAGTCTTCTAGAGAGATGAAGTATTTTCTTGTCCTCATTCTTGGCCATCTTGCTGCTTGGAACACAGATATGATGGCTAGAACTCTGCAATCATTTTGAAGGATGAGGACAAAGGCAATAGATACTATGAAGATGAATTAAAGACTAAAAAGCAGGAAAGATGCAAGATCCCTAATGACCAGGACTGAACTTCCAAACTGTGAAATTTTAAACTCAATGAGTTTAAAGCATTATTAGGTGTTTGCTTCCCACTCCCCCCACCCATCTCTTTATTTTGCAGCTCCCAACCCTTCTCTGGTACCCTTTATAATATTTTTTCATTTGTTTTTTTCATTGGACTTACGACTCTCTGAAATGATCATATTTATGTATTTGTTCGGTTGTGCATTTCCTGTATCCCCTCACCAGAGGACAGAAGTCTTATCAGTCTCAATCACTATTTTATCTACAATTCCTAAAGCAGTGCCTGACACATTACATAAGCATTCAATAACTACTTTGAATGAATGAATAATTTTCCTTTACCTTAGTTTTACTTCGGATGAGAATGTTTGCCTATAGGTCCTATTTTCTTAAATTTTCTAATTCTCCGCTGGAACGGTTAGAGTAAAAAATACAGCTCACTGTGGCTGTTCAGAATCAAAGTAATAAAATCATTTCTAAAGTGAAGTGACTTTATATTTAGTTCATTGGAAGGCCAGTACTCTGTTGGAAACCAGGACCTAAAAGTCATGTAGGTACTGTTACTGTACCAAAAGACAGCTTGAAATTAATTTTTTTTTATTAAATTGGTCTTATACCTTTTAAAAGGATCAATTTAGAACTTTTTCATACAGCTGCTATGAGGAGGGTACTGCTAATGAAAATCTGCAGGAACTGTCTGAAGGTCAATACACATGCACATTTAGGATTTAATCTCATGGGGTTCTTTTTTTTTTTTTTTTTTTGGAGACAGAGTCTCACTTTGTTGCCCGGGCTAGAATGAGTGCTGTGGCGTCAGCCTAGCTTACAGCAACCTCAAACTCCTGGGCTTAATCGATCCTACTGCCTCAGCCTCCCGAGTAGCTGGGACTACAGGCATGCGCCACCATGCCCAGCTAATTTTTTCTATATATATTTTTAGCTGGCCAGATAATTTTTATTTCTATTTTTAATAGAGACGTGGTCTCGCTCAGGCTGGTCTCGAACTCCTGACCTCGAATGATCCACCCGCCTCGGCCTCCCAGAGGGCTAGGATTACAGGCGTGAGCCACCACGCCCGGCCAATCTCGTGGGGTTCCTTTGCAAAAATTAATACTGTGAGGAATTTGTCCTCCAAGATAAAACATTTTGTAACTCTTAAATGCGCTCCGAATCTTGTCTACAATGCAGTCTTTCCAATCCCACATCATGTAATTCAACTCTAATTTTGTCCACTCAGTCTTATTTTTAGTCTTCTGGTGGTGATAAGGAAAGAATGTGTAGTTGTTTGATCTCTTCTGAATTAGCAGCTCTTAAGTTGTCTTCAATGCTCAAGATGATTTGGTTTGGTATAGATCTGACCCTGAAAACAATAAGAGAACAATGAAGCATGTTGACAGAGATGTTCGGGATGTAGGTTTGTGAACCTAGCTGGATTCTCAATCTGAAGTACTCTGGGAAAACAGGAATAATTAAAGGTTCTTCTTATGTAGATATAGGTATATTTATTATAAGAATAATAATTGCTAACACTTACTTAGTATGTGCCAGACACTCTTCTAAACCCATTTCATTTACTGTCTCACTTAATTATCTTACCAAGAGGTACTCTTCTCATCCCCCATTTTATGGATGAGAAAATTGAGGCACAGAGAATTTAAAAAATTTGGCCAAGGTTATGGGGAAAGCAAGCAGTAGAGCTAGGTTTTGAACTCTGGCCACCCTGACTCCAGAGTCTGTGACCTTAATCACCATGCTAACATTACTTCTAAAAGTAAAATCTTACTTTGTGAAACATTTCCATATGTGAAACCTTATTTGATTGTCACAAAAACTATATCTAAGAGGACAAGGCAGACATTAACATCCTCATTTTTAAAGATCAGAACACACAGAGACCAAGAAGTTGAATGTTTTACTTAAAGTCATAGGAAATTTTGGATCAGTGCACTGCAGTGGGACCAGCAGAAATTGTTCAGCTTGATGAATCTGTATCAAATACAGGCTCTACCGCTGGCTGCATGTTTGGAATGTCATTTAGCTCTTTGAGCCATAGTTCCATAGTTTCTTCATCTCACCACCTATATAATGGGGCATAGAACAGGGTTTCTCCATCTCAGTACTATTAACATTTGGGCTGGAGACAATTCTCTGTTGGAGCTGTCCTGTGCATTGTAACAGGAAGTTTAGCCATATTCCTGGCCTCTAATCATTAGATGCCAATAGCACACCCTTTCACCTTCTCTCCCCCAACTATGACAACAAAAAATGTCTGTAGACATTACCAAATATCACTGTGGGGGTAAAATAGCCAACAGTTAAGAACCACTATATCTACCTCACAGTATGTTCACAGGTATTAGAGACAATGCATGTAGTGATGGGTACACAGTATGTCCTCAGTGAATGTGAACTAGTGTTAGTTACTTGAACTTAGCTCTCTCTCAGACCAGTGTTCTTTCCATGGTAATAAGGACATTACTTTCACAGGTTGTTGGAGGGATCAAATGAACCAGTGTATATGAAAATGAGTGATGATTACTCAAAACTCCTGTGCCATCTTGGAGCCGGATCAGATTCTGATGTGTAATAAATGAATTAAAATGTTTCATTTTGTGTAGTGCTCAAGTCAGTATTCCAATTGCACTTGCCTAAGGCAAGAGAAAGTCCAGAATATAAACACGTGTACACACACCCAGCCCTAAGCTAATTCTATAAGTTCACACTATGGGCACAAGTCTTGCCTCTGGATTGAGCACTGCTATATCCAGCTATAATTATGGTGGTTTCCAGTGGTTATGAACCATATTTTGTATTCCTGTGGTATCAGTTGTAATGTCTCCTTTTTCATTTCTGATTGAGCTTATTTGAGTCCTTTCTCTTCTATTTCTGGTTAACCTGGCTAATGGTCTATTGAAAAATCTGTTCTAGACATTGGCCTAGGCAAAGAATTTATGACTAAGACCCCAAAGGTAAATACAGCAGCAAAAATAAATAAATAAATGGGATTTAATTATATTTAAAAGTTTCTGCACAGCAAAGAAAATAATTAACAGAGAAAACAGGCAACCTACATAATGGGAGAAAATATTCATAAACTATACATTTGACAATGGACTAATTTCCAGAATCTCTGAAGAACTCAAACAAATCAGCAAGAAAAAAAATCAAAAAGTGGACAGAAGACATGAACAAAATATTTTTGTAAGAAGATAGACAAATGGCCAACAGACATTTTAAAAAATGTTCAATATCACTAACCATCATGGAAATGCAAAGTAAAACCACCGTGAGATACCATCTTCCCCCTGTCAGAATGTCTGTTATTAGATAGTCAAAAGACAACAGATGCTGGCAGTTGTTGCAGAGAAAAAGGTACGCTTTTTTCACTATTGTTGGGACTACAAATTAATACAACCTCTATAGAAAACAGTATGGAGATTCCTCAAAGAGCTAAAAGTAGACCTATCATTTGATACAGCATTCCCACTAATCTACTGAAAGGAAATGAAATCATTTTATCAAAAAGACACTTGTACTTGCGTGTTTATTGCAGCAAAATTCACAATTTTAAAGATATGGAATCAACCTAAGTGCCCATCAATAAATGAGTGGATAAAAAAATGTGAGATATATAGATAGATAGATAGAGATAGAGATATATAGATATATACACACACACATAATATGGAGTACTACTCAGCCATAAAAAGGAATGAAATAATGTTATTTGTAGCAACTTGGATGGAACTGGAGACCATTTTATCCTAAGTGAAGCATCTCAAGAATGGAAAAACAAACACAACATATTCTCACTAATAACTAAAGGATGGGTGCACATGGGCACAAAAAGATGTAAAGGACATTAGAAAATAAAAAGTGGGAAGGGCGAGGGAGGGTTTGGGATAACAACTTACCTGTTGGGTTCAATGAATGCTGTCCTGGTGGCAGGCACACTGAAAGCCCTGACTTCAGCATTATATAGCATATCCATATAACAAAAACTTATGTACTCCTTTAATGTTTTGAAATATAAAATAAAGAAATCAGGTTAATATTTTTAAGAAAAAGTGAAGAATAGGGCAGAGTAGGAAAAAATAACATTTATGGAGTCCTTCCTCTTTACTAGCTGTTGTGCACAGCCTAACACGAGCTATCTCATTAAGATCACATAACAAGTCTATGGCAGTAGCATTTTTATTATTCCAATTGCACAGAGGAAAAAGTTATGCATGGAAGGTTCAGTAACATCTGGCAAATTGTAGACAATTTGAACCCAAGCAGTTTGACTATGTAACCTTTATGTTATTACTATTGCATCCTATGGTTTCCTGGATGAGTCTGAAGTTTCCATGAATTAAGATAGGGACTGGAAAAAGATGAAAAGTTATAGGAGAGTTATTGAGATCAGCTTTGTACATTTTGAGTTTGCATTTCCAATAGGATATCCATGTGGAAGTATCTGGTTAAATAATTGGAAAGTGGAACTAAAGATAAAGGTTATTACTATATAGATACCAGTTGATACCAAAGGACCACATGTGCTTGCTCAGTGGGAGGGTAGAAATAAAAGCAGGGCAGTGATAAGAATGAATGCTGTAAACACCATCACCCCCTTGAAAATAAATAAACATGCACAAACTTACAACCTTCAAACAACACACACAAAAAAGAAATGTGTAATATCTATATGAAGAAGACATAAAAATCAGATTGAAGGGCTTAGAAAGAAGATTTGCATTATTGTATAAATGGAATATATACAGTGTTTCTGAGTGGGAAGACTCAGAATGACATCAATGCCCACTAATTCAATCCAAAAATTTAATCCAATTTCAATAAAAACTAGTTTTTTATACAAGAAAGTTATAAAACCTGTCTCATGTTTGAAATGTGCTGAAATCTCCTAAATGTTTTGATCCAGCCCAGATATCTCTCCAGACTCCAGATGCATGTATCCAACTCTCTACTTACTATCTCCATTCAGATGTCCAAAGACATCTTTGAAGAACATATCCAAGCCAAACCCTGATTTTCCCCGGGCTACTCCACCTGCAATCTTCCCTATCTCAGTTAGTGGCAACTCCAAATCTCTGTTGGTTCAGACAAAAAAAAAAAAATCCTTAGAATTTTAAAAGATTTCTTTCTTTTTCTCATACCCTACATTCAATCAGTCAGGAAATAACTTCCAATTTTTACTTCAAAAATATATTCAGATTCTGCCCACCTCTCCTAACCTTTGCTGTCATCCTTCTGGTCCACACTACCATAGCCTCTCTACCTGAATTATAAATGTGGTCTCCTAACTGGTCTCTTGTATCTGCTGCTACCCTACAGTCTATGCTTAAAAGAGCAGCCAGGTTATACCTTTTAAAACCCAAGTCAGATCACGTCACTACTGGACAAAATCTTCTCATAGCTTCCCACTTCATGCATAGAAGCCAACATCATTGTGATGGCCTTCAGTGCCCAACACCAGCTGGCCTCCGTCCCCTCCCGAACTCGTATCGTGTTACTCTTCCTTTTCACTTTGTTCAATCTAGTCCCACTGGACTCTTTATTTTTCTAAGAAACAAGATGCATACCCATATCAACAACTTTGCACTTTCTGCTTATTCCATGCAGAATGTTCATCCCCCAAATAGGTAATCTCTCACCTCTTTGAAATCCCCATTTGAATGTCACCTCAGTGATGTCTCACCTAAAAATCATCCCTATGGGGCCCTAGCACCCTGCTTCTCCTTACCTTTCTCTAGTTTTCTCCAAGTCACTAATTACCTTCTAATGTATCATCTTATTATGCATATTGTCTATACCCCCACCAAAAATGTGAGCTCCACAATGGCAGGTATTGTCTCTGTTTTGTTCACTATTGTATCTGTAATGCCTAGAATGATATATGGCATAGGGTAAAATTCTCAGTTATCAGTTGTTGAATGAATGTAGAATGTGTGGGAAAATTCTGTAAAAGAGTGAGGAAACTTAGCTCTTCTAGATAGTAAAACTGGTCATAAAGCAATGGCATATAAAATATTTTGTACTGCACAGGAATATTAATGTCAATGGAACTGAAGAGAATGAAAAACTAGAACCAAATAAAAATAGGAATTTAATACATTATAAATCTGGCATTTCAAGCCAATGGGGAAAAGATATAAAATTCAATAAACTTTTGGGGAACAAATTGAAGAAAATGAAGCATGTTCTCTACTCCTTATTCTAAAATAAATTAAATGCAAAACTCTGAAAATTCTCAAAAAGAATTTGAGAGCTTTTAAAAATATGCATTCTCATGGTGAGAGAAGCATGGCTGACAGAAAAATAAACAAATAAACAGTAACAATAACAACAACAAAAATAAACCTTCCAGATGTGCAGTGAAGTTTCCAGAGCGGGAATGGGAACACATTCAGAGCTCTCAAAATGAGATTGAACAAACTACCAAATGTGCAGGAGAAAGAAATTTTGAACTGTTGAGGGGATGAGAGAGAAAACTAATGAGACTTCATCCATTTCTTTTTATGTTTTCAGTTTACTGAGGTATACTTGACAAGTAGAAAATTGTATATATTTAAGGGGTACAATGTGATGTTTTGATGTACCTAGACATTGTGAAATGATTACCACAGTCAAGCTAATTAATATATCTATCCCTTTACATGGTTAATGATTTAGTGTGTCTGTGCATGTCTAATAAAATCTCTTAAGATCAAATCTCTTATCAAATTTCAAGTATCAATACAATAACTATGGTCACCAGGCTCTACATTAGATCACCAGAGCTGATCCATTTCTAATATATGAGTCATTTGTAAGTACCAGAGCCTTTGATCAATACCTTCATAAAAGTTGTTTCAGGGGAGGATCTTATTAAACAAGAATTATGTGCAAAATGGACTTTGACTGTAGTTTAGAAATAATGCTTGGAAATAACTAACCTGAATCCAGAAAGGGTCTTCTCTCTGAGGAGAATAACCCCCTTATCTCTGAGAGTAAAAAGCTTTGTTAATCAATATATTAGGGGACTGGTGTTTCCCACTTACTGGTCAGCAGAATGAAGTTCATTTCCCATCATTGACAATGAGCCACTCAAGGGGAACCGCAAACACTGTAGCTTCTTCTTCGGAGAAACAAATTTGTCTCCCATGGCTTTTGGGAGTCATGCTAATGTCAGTAACTCCGTGCTACGGTGCAAGTGACAAACAAATCAATTGGCTTGACGCAGAGCATGACCTTCATACTCTGAAATAAACTACCAAGAACTGCCAAATGAGCCTCCTTCTGTGAGAAACAGAGTTTTGGAAGGAGCCAGGCACATATGGGTTCTAAGTCTGGCTCTGATAAATTCAATACTTCTGGGACCACAGGCAACTGGCCACTATCCATTGGGCTTCTGGTAATATTAAACAAAATAAAATATTCATTTAGATAACTTCTATTTATTTAGTGCCTGCCTATGCACCTGACATTTTTGGTGTTAGAGACACAGGGATGGACAACGGAAAAATTAGAAAAGATCTTTATGGAGAGTTCACGCAATCAGATATCACACAAGTAAGCAAAAGAAATGATGTAACTATAGATAGTGGCTAGAGTTGAGAAATATAGAATGATAACTGGTTAGGGATAGTAAGGTTATTACTTTACATAGTGTAAGCATAGCTCTGCTTAGCATATTCTAAGCAGAAAATGCAGTAAGTGCAAAGATGCCCTGAACAGACGAGAGCTTGCTACATGGCTGGAACATGGAGAGTGAGGCAGATAGTATAGGATGCGATTATCGAGGCAGACGCTAATTGCCTCCAATTCTCCCCTTGTTACCTCCTGACAATATCCTGATTTTGCTTGGAGCAGTAGCAGATTACCTTGGATGAGGCTGGCCATGGGATACAGCTCTGGCCAATGAGATGAGGCATAATTTCTGTGAAGAGCCTTTCTCTCTGAATTTAAAACAATACCAAAGTCTCAAATAATAAACTCCTACCTTTGCCCTTTATACTTCTTTCTCCTTCCTGCCTAGTACCTGGAGATGCAGCAGCCATTCTGTGACCATGAGGAAAAAAACTCCATGGTAAAAATAGCATAGAAGAAAGACAGAAGGAGCCTGGGCTCTTGGATGACTCTCTTATCAGACGTTTGAACTTCCCACTTTTGGAAAATTGTTATATGAGAAAAGTTGATCCCTACCTTTTCTGACCCATTTTGTTGAGTTTTCTTTTACTCTACACATAACCACAATTCCTAATTTAGACAGTTGTAGAGGTCAACAAAAGTCAGACTATGCAGGACCTTTTAGAACATGGCAAAGAGTCTGGAATTTACAGATTATAAACACAAATAAAACAACCAATTACATTCAATGGTACATTTTAAGTTTTTAGTAAATGACTAATACTAATATTATTATAAAATGGCAATATTTTATGTCATTTTAGAAAAAATTCGTAGATCGGATTTTCATACAAATATTTTCTTCTCCAAACTCTTCTCTATTCTCCTCTCTAAAGCAAAATCAGAGAAAATTACCCACAATGTACATTGGGTCAACACTAGTGTATCAGGCTACATTAGGTACCAGTGATTAAACTGACACCATCTGGACTGAGACATGTTGTCTTTGCCTGATGTCAAAAGAGCAAAGACAGCAGAAGTCATGTTCAGTGTGCTGGAAATCCACAGAAGGCTGCTGAGATTGAGAAAGTATCATCCTAATAATCACAAATAGCTCAGAGTCCTGAAATTGGCCAGTAAGCCTGAAGGAAGAAATGGACAGAGAACACAGTTTGCAGTCTCAGGATATATCACTTCCCTACAGGAAGAAGTAGAAAATCTGCATCTCTCTGTTCCCCGGCATAGACAGCCCCCAAATGGGATGCCTGAGATTTTGGGTTCAGTGGAAACTTGAATCTCCATAGTTATGATGTGAGGCCTCTGGCACTTGCATGAGGATTATCATTGGCTGTGATATATAATGTAATATATATATATAACTTGAATGCTTAGGTGTGGTAGCATAGGAGGTTATCTGTGGAATGTTCCCTCCCATCTCTGATCTGATCTGGCTGTGAAGAGCTATAGAAATATTGTTTGCGAAGTGTAAAATTTATAATATAAGTTTATAAAAATCATATGAAGTTATTTTCACTGGACAGCATGTATATACATGCACACTGATATGTATGTATACATGTTTTGTGTATGTGTATATGTGTTATATCTGCATATGTATAGATATATGTATGCACATGTGTGTATATATTCATGCACACATATGTTTGGGAGGGTCATAAAATCATCTTTGTAAATTACCCAAGATGGTGGTAGATACTGTTAAATATAAGTTTCAGACCAAAATTCTGCTGAGATAAAAGATATCTGTAAAATCATCATGGGCCCCAAGTCCAGAGAAGGCAAATAGGGAAGCTCCATGGGTAGTTAAGGCATTTATGACCCTACCCTGAGTCTAACACCTGGAATTCAAGGCTTGGAACAATCACTTTACCATCACACCCATGCCCAATTGAGTGGATTAAAACTTCAAACAAGCCACCCAAGATGAAGACCATGCATGTTCCCCTCTGCCTTTAAATTCCCCTGGAAATAGCCTTATGCCTCATCTGTCAGTGAGCTTGATGTGCTGCTTATATTAATACTTACCCAGCACCGGGGGAAGGTCCTCCATGTGATAGCTACAGGGGTTGGGGGAAGGGATAATGACACCTGCACAGAAGCCCACCCTGCGTCTGTCTTTGTTCTCCACCATCTTCAGTAGCTCTGGGGCAAAGTTGTCCAGTGCTGACAAATAGTAATTTTGAAAATAAAACCCCAAACAGGAGCCTACATATTTGTACGTGATGATATATTACATTATATTACATGAGTGTTTATACACTTTATGAAGTGAATTATTATGAATATGCAGTATGCATAAGAAACTCACCAAAATCTTGCTTCCTGCTGACTTGCTAGCTAGTGAAGCTGAGATTTTTAGAAATTTAAAAAGCAAATTAATTTGCAAAATAGATAGCAAGGGCTTCCCTGTGATTCTCAAGTATAACTTTCAATTTACAAGTCTTTCATCTGTCCTCACTTTTCATCTGCCCTTCTTTCCTTCAACATCATTTGAACCTCAGCAGTTCCATTAGCATGAAGATTCTGAAGAATTGCCTGAAGGCTTCCCAAAAGAGTACAGAACTGTGTAGTTTGATATTTTAAGGTACTTTTTAACTATGGGACAATGGTCTCTGGACACCTGCCATAGGTCGTATGGATTGGTGAAGTTCAATCAGCTCAGACTTAACCTGAAATAATAATTATAATAGCAGTAGGAATAGTAATAGTAGTAGTACTAACAGCAGCAGCAGCAGTAGTAGTAATAGTCACTATGTTGATCACTTTACATATATTTTCTCACTAAATGCCTTTGACAGCCTATAAGATACAAAGCTGAAGAAACTGGTTCAGATTTATCAAAGCCACACAGCTAATACATGGCTGAAGTAGGATTGAACCCAGGTCCTACTCCAAAGTTCACACTCTTAACTTTCTATGTTGTTTCCAGGGAGACTAAAATCATGCTAACTCGCATGCTGTACAAAAGCTATGCAGAAACCACTGCACCAAGGTTATTAGTGGTTTTACCTACAGATGCTCATACCATGGCTCACAGGGAACCAACAGGGCAGGCTGAAACACTGATACAGGAGAGCCATGCACCCAGCTTGAAGTAGTGTCACGCTCTGAGACACTACTGCAGCAGAAAGACACACTGGCATAGGTGGAAACGAGATAGACTGATTCTGAGCAGAAAGCACTGACAGCCCTGGGGCAAAGGAGCACAACAAAGTGACAGGGGACATCCAGGAGCAGGCAGAGCTGCCTATCTGGAATGTTGCACAGAGAGGTCAGGTGCTGCATACATAACCTTGGGCATTATCAGCACTCAGATAATAAGTAACAACATCCCTAAAGTGTCAACTTCTAGGTGAGTTCATATGTCTTACATACACACTTGTAACAGTGAATATTTATTGTTCATGCTAGGTGGCTGTATTGAACATAAAACAACAAATCTTTTTTTATTTTTAACTAAATAACTTTTGCAGACTTTATGTTAGATTCAATATGTTTCAATCCCTGGCTTTTGTCTTTAAGGACTATAGAATCTAGAGGCACATAAGCAGCTAGTAGGATCTATAACAAAACCTGCTGGACGTATTGTCATTCAGTGTTCTCCAAAGACATATAAATCAGGCCCATCTTGGTAGACTGGGAACTATATTTATTGTTGTGTAACACAAGTTGCCAACCACAGCAAGGTAGGTTTGCATTTATTCATTCATTTATCTAGCCAATATTTCTCAAGTGTCTATTAAATGTTATCACTGAATACCTACTTACAGTCAACACAGGGTGGGGGGACATTTTTAAAATGCAGGAAAATTATACTGCAAGGCTACAGTAACAAAAACAGCATGGTACTGGTATAAAAGTTGAGACATAGACCAATGGAACAGAATAGACAACCCAGAAATAAAACTATATAGCTACGACCAACTGATCTTCAACAAAGCGGACAACAACATACACTGGGGAAAGGAAGCCCTATTCAATAAATGGTGCTGGGAAAATTGGATAGCCACGTGCAGAAGAGTGAAACAGGACCCTTATCTCTTGCCATATGCAAAAATTAATTAAAGATGGATAAAAGACTTAAATGTAAAGTATGGTGAAACCATGAAAATTCTAGAAGAAAACGTAGGAATAACTCTTCTAGACATTGGCCCAGGCAAGGAATTTATTATGACTAAGACCCCAAAGGCAAATACAACAGCAATAAAAATAAATAAATGGGACTTAATTAAAGTTAAAAGCATCTTCACAGCAAAGGAAATAATCAACATAGCAAATAGACAACCTATAGAATGGGAGAAAATATTCACAAACTGTACATTCAACAAAGGACTAATATCCAGAACCTACAAAGAACTCAAACAAATCAAAAAGGGAAAAAACAACCCCATCAAAAAGTGGGCAAAGGACATGAACAGAAGTTTTTCAAAAGGAGATAGAGACATGGCCTATAAACATATAAAAAAAATGCTCAACAACACTAATCATGAGGCAAATGCCAATTAAAACTACGAGATACCACTTTACCCCTATCAGAATGGCCATTATTAAAAAAATCAAAAAACAGTGCATGCTGGTGTGGATGCAGAGAAAACGAAAAAGTTATACACTGTTGGTGAGACTGCAAATTAATATAGCCTCTATGGAAAACAGTGTAGAAATTCCACAAAGACATAAATATAGACCTACCATTCAATTCAGCAATCCCACTGCTGGGCATCTACCCAAAGGAAAAGAGGTCACTTTATCAAGAAGACACCTGCACTCAAATGTTTATTGCAGCACCATTCACAATTGCAAAGATGCAGAACAAACCTAAGTGCTCATCAATACGTGAGTGTATAAAGAAAATGTGGCATATACGATGGAGTACTGCTCAGCCACATAAAGGAATGAAATAAAATCGTTTGCAGCAACTTGGATGGAACCGGAGACCATTATTCTAAGTGAAGTATCTCAGGAATGGGAAACCAAACACCGTATGTTCTCACTAATAAGCAGGAGCTAAACAGTGGGTACACACAGGAACAAAGAGATGTAAAGGACATTGGAAACCAAGAATTGGGGAGGGTGGGAGGGAAGGTGTGGAATAAAAATTTACCTATTGGGTACAATGAACACTATTCTGGTGACAGACACACCAAAAGCCCTGGCTTAAGCATCATACAAAGGATCCATGGAACAAAAACATTTGTACCCCCTTGATATTTTGAAATAAATAAAATATGCAGAAATATATGTTTAACTACAAATGTGATTAGTAATACAAAGGAGACAATCGGGATGCTACGGGAGTGCTATATGGAGGACCAAAGCCAAGTGTAATTGTGTCATTTAAATCAAGACTTGAAAGGAAGTTTCGCCCTTGTTCTGTAAGGAAGAAGGTGAGAATCTTCTAGGCAGAGGAATAGAATATACAAAGTTCCTGAAGGAGAAAGTTGGGACTTCTGATGAATGGGGATATGGGTGGAGTATGAACAGACGGAAGGAAGAGAGGTGGCAGAAGGGGCTAAAAAGATGAATTATGAGGGAAGACATTGTCAACAATATTTGATATTTCAGACTTTATTCGAAGGACACTGAGAGGTTGCATGAAGGATTTTAAGCTGGGGTATGATATAGTAATAATAAGCCAGGAATTCTTCTAAGCACTTTACATTTTTGTTAAGTCTACAACCCTACCAGGGGGATAATCTGATCATCCCTATTGTACAGATGGGGAAATTCAGCCTTAGAAATTTCAGTAATTGATATTCAGACAACCAAGCAAAAAGCTGAACTGGGACTCACACCCAGGCAGTCTGGCCCCAGAGCCCAGGTGAACTTTCACCTGACACTACCTCTAATGAGCAGCTTTTTGTATCAGAGGGCAGTGGATTGTTAAGCAAGTTGCATACATATTTGTTCAGCTGGAGTCAGTGAACGAGAGTCGACTAGGATTTCAAAAAGAAATCACTGGGCATCTATTTGCCTTGGCTGCGTACAGCTGGCCTTTTGACAAATGTGAACATCACTACCAAAAGTACTTTCTGCACCTATTAGACATTTTGCACTTAAAAGCCTCTGCAAGAGTGGTAGACAGTCCATATTTCAGCAACTTCCATTTAGCTGTCATATACCTTCCCCACGTTTCCTGCCATATGGCAAGCATCGGATTAATAAAATCTTCTTTACTTCATGAAAGTTTTCTCCCCTCACCTACTCAGCCATACTGTATTCTGCTCCTGATATCACAGTCTAATAATGTGAAAGTGAGATGCACAAGGTCAAACCCAGATCTTGGATCCTTGGCTTTGAATTATTTAGCAACTGCAGCCAACCTTTAATGAAGGCTAGATACTGAGCTTTTGCTTTCCCTGAACCATCCACTATGTAAAAGTCTGTCCCATCTAATCCCTGAATGTGAGAAACAAGGGGATTATAGTAGAAAAAACTAATCGTTTAATTGTGTTTTGTGTATTTTTGTATACGGAAAATTTGAGGACCATAGATGTAGAACTTTGAAGTAAATGTATTTTAACTAAGCATTTTAAGCTAGTGAAAGTGATTGGTTTTCCAAAATTCAGTATTTAAATAAGTAATATATTCACAATACAAACGCAAAAATAATTTTCCACTCATCTTACTAAAAAACTATATACATATGCACACTCATACATATGTGTATATGTACATACATGTTGAGACGTATGTATGTATATATGTGCATATATTTGTGTATATGGAGACAGTTTCAATTCTTCCCTCCTCTCTAAATCACTCCATTCACACCAGACCTCCCCCAAATAGGTAACCTCTGTTATTCGTTTCTTTTATATCCTTCCAGAGAGTCCGCAGGCATAGGCAAACGAATACAAATATATATTCTTATTTTCCTCATTCTTAAACAAAAGTTGGTATACTATACACACTATTCTGTAGTTGTTGATTCTCACATAACATATAAGTATTTGGGGAGCTTCTTCACTTTTTTAACCATTAGCCTTATGTGATTATTGAGCAAACTGAGGAACTTTATATTTGTAAATAGCTTTATTGAGATATAATTCATGTATCATACAATTCACTCATTTAAATTGTACAATTCAGTGTTTTTAGTGTATTCATAGAATTGTATACCATCATGACAATCTAATTTTAGAATATTTTGATCACCACCCAAAAAAACCTAATACTCACTGGTAGTCAGTCCCCATTCACTCACCTAAACTCCCCTCCCTTAGTGCTAAGGAATATTAACATACTTTGTATCTCTACAGAGTTGCCTATTCTTGACATTTAATTTAAATGGAATTATATAATATGTAGTCTTTTGTGACTACCTTTTTTCACTTAGTATAATGTTTCCAAGGTTCATCCATGTTGTAGCATATATCAGCACTTCATTCTTTTTATTCATGAATAATATTCCATGTATGGATATACCACATTTTATGTATTCATTCATCAGCTGACAGACATTTGGGTTGTTACCAATTTTGTCTATTATGAATATTGTAGCTATGAACATTAGTGTTCAAGTTTTTATGTGGAAGTATCTCTCATTTCTCTTGAGTATATACATAGGAGTGGAATTGCTGGGTCATATAGGAAATTCTATGTTTAATATTTTGAGAAATTTCCACATTGTTGTCCAAAGTGGCTGTACCATTTTACACTCCCATAAGCAATGTATGAGTTTTCCAATATCTCCACATCCTCACCAACACTCGCTATCATCTGTCTTTTTTATTACAGACATCCTAGTGTATGTGGAGTGGTATCTCTTGGTTTTGATTTTCATTTTCCTAATGATTAGTGATGTTGAGCATATTTTAATGTGCTTATTGGCTATTTGTATACCTTTGGAGCAATGTCTATTCAGATCCTTTGTCCATTTTTAAACTGTGCTATTTTTCTTTTTATTATTGAGTTGTAATAATTCTTTATATATTCTAGATTAAAGCCCTTTATAAAATACATGATTTATAAATATTTTCTCCCATTTTGTGGGTTTGTCTTTTGTTCTGATGATATCATTTACAACACAAAGTTTTAAATTTTGCTGAAGTCAAATTTGTCTATTTTTTTGTTAGTTTATGTTTTTGGCATTGTATCTTAAGAAATCATTCCCTAACCGAACTTCGATTTACTGCTATGTTTTCTTCTAGTTTTTGTAAAACTATATACTAAAGTTTATAGTTTTAACTATAGGTCTTTCATCCACTTTGAGTGAATTTAGATCTTTGATCTATTTTCAGTCAATTTGTGTGTATGGTATGAGAAAGTAGTCCAACTTCACTCTTTTGCACATGGATATCCAGTTATCCTTATAGCATTTTTTAAAAAGATTCATTTCTCCCCCTTAAATTGGTTGACATCTTTGATGAAAATCAATTAACCATAAATGTAAAGTTTTATTTTTAGATTCTCAGTTCTATCCCATTGAGTTATATGTCTATCCTTAATTCTACTTCTACACTTTCTTAATTACCATTCTCTTGCAAGTTTTGAAATTATAAAGTGAGAGTCCTCCTACTTTATTCTTTTTCAAGATTGTTTTGGTTATTCTGGGCCACTCGCACTCCCATATGCATTTGGGATTGGCTTGTCAATTTCTGCAAAAAGCCAGTTGGAATTTTGCTAGGGATTGCATTGAATCTATAAATCAATTCGCAGAATATGCCATCTTGACAAAATTAAGTCTTCTGATCTGTGTATGGGTTGTTTCTCCATTTATTTAGGTCTTTAATTTCTATCAAGTGTTTTTAAAGTTTTTGGTACGTAAGTCTTACCCTTGTTTTGTTTAGTTCTAAGTATTTTATTCTTTTTGATGTTATCACAAATGTAATTGTTTCTTAATTTCATTTTCTAATGGTTAATTACTCGTGCATAGAATTACAATTGATTTTTGTATACTGATCTTACATACCATAAATTTTGTGAACTCATTTATTAATTCTAATAGTTTTTAGTTGATTTATTAGGATTTATGTATATATATTAGATCATGCCACTTAGAGATAGTTTTCATTCTCCCTTTATAATTGAGATGCCTTTAATTTTTTTTTTTTCTAATTGCCCTGGTTAATGCTCTCTTCAGCAGCACACATACTAAAATTGGAACAATACAGAGATTAGCATGGCCCCTGTGCAAGAATGACATGCAAATTTGTGAAGTGTTCCATATAAAAAAATAATAAGAATAAGAATAAAAATAACAATTGCCCTGGCTAGAATGCAATTGTAAATGTTATAAATGTAATAGTAAAATATTGAATAAAAGTGAGTGGTGAAAGCAAACATTCTTACCTTGTTCCTGATCCTAAGAAGAAAACATTCAGTCTTCCACCACTAACTACAATGTCAGCTGTGGGTTTTTAATAGCTGTCCTTTATCAGGTTGAGGAATTTATCTTCTATTTCTAGTTTGTTGAACAATTTTATCATGAAAGGGTATCTGATTTTGTCAAATACTTTATCTGCATTTATAGAGATGATCATGTGGGTTCTGTTCTTTATTCTATTAATATGGTACATTATGTAGATTGACTTTTAGATGTTAAACTAATCTTGCATTCTTGGGATAAATCCCACTTGATCATGGTTTATAATCCTTCTCATATGTTGCTGGAATTGGTTTGCTCCTCATCCCTTTTTTAAAACTGCATATTTTTCCAGTGTGTGGATAGTTTATTTATCTAGTCCCATATTGACAGACATTGGGAAATTTTTAATTGTTTGCTGTTTACAAATAATGCTGATATGAGTAACCCCATATTTCTGTCATTTCAGAAGTAGAATTGTCATTCACAGAGTACATAAGGAACTATTTTGATATATATTGTTAAAAAATCCTTGGTAGATAGGAACATTCATACACTGCTGTTGGAACTGAAAACTAGTATAAGCTCTGTGGAAAGTAGTATGGAGATACCTCAAAGAACTACAAGTAGTACCATTTGATCTAGAAATCCCACTGCTGGCTATTTACCCAAAGGCAAAAAAGATATTCTATAAAAAAGACACCTTCACTTGCATGTTTATAGCAGCACAATTCATAATTGCAAAGATATGGAAACAACCCATGTGGCCAACAATACATGAGTGAATTAATGAAATAATAAAATGTGGTATATATATACCATGGAGTACTATTCAGCCATAAAAAATGATGAACTAATACCTCTTGTACTAACCTGGATGGAACTGGAGATCATTCTTCTAAGTGAAGTATCACAAGAATGGAAAAACAAACACCGCATGTACTCACTTATTAAATTAGAACTAATTAATCAACACTTATGTGAATATATGGAAATAACATTCATTGGAAATCAAGCAGGTGGGAAGAGAGGGAGTGGATGGATAAATTCACACCTAACAGGCACCATGCACACTATCTAGGGGATGGACACACTTGTAACCTTGACTCAAATGATGTAAAAGCAATTTATGTAACCAAAACATTTGCACCCCTGTAATTGTCTGAAATTAAAAAAAAAAAATCCTCTGTAGAGCTTGAATCCATTTATATCCCTGTAAGCAATGCATGAAATTGATTATTTGACTACAAGCTTGACAACTGTCATCAAACTTTTGGAAATATGTCTATTTAATATGTAAAAAGTAGTTCCATTTCAGTGACCATGAGCGTATTTCCATGTGTTTGAGAGCTATTTTCAATTCCCATTGTTTGCAGTGTCTATTCCCAGGCCTTACTTATTTTTTTAGGATATTAATTTTTCAATACTATTATAGATATAGTTATAGAAGCACTTTTAGGGAAAAATGCAATATTAGGGAAAAATGCAATTTGGCCTCATGCATTATTTATTTTTTCCCATGTAGGATTTAAAAAATATTATTCACTAAAATTTAGATACCTTTTTTATGGTTTCTGGATTATTAGCCACAAATAGAAAGATCTGCCTTACTACAAGGTAATAAAGTATTTCCCATATCATATCTTTTTTCTAGAACATTTATGTTTTGTTTATCACATTTAAATAATTGATCCATTTGAAGTATATCTTGGTGTAAGATGTGAAGATTTACAATGTTTTTTTTTTCCAGATGTTTGGTTTTCATCCCATCGATATTTATTGTATCTTTATTTACTTGAGATGTCATGATTTTATATACTATACTCCTACATTAATATGGGGTCAATATTTATATAATGAAGTCCCACATTAATATTTTCAGAGTTTTCTATCCTGTTCCACTGGAATTTTCTTTCTATTAATGTCTCAGTACCATGCCACTTTATTCATTTAAACTTCATAATACATTCTTTTTAATAATCTAGTAGGTTAATTCCTCAAAATCACTTTTTAAACTTTTTTACTTATACCTTGATATACTTATTTACTTATATTTCTATATAAGCTTAGAAACAACCTATCTAGTTTTTTAAAAGTTGATACTTTTATCAAGTTAACATTATATTTATAAGTTAACTTGGATAATCTTGATATTCTTCATGATGAAAAAAATTTCTATACAAGTCATAGCATCTGTCAAATCTTTCATTTCTTTTTTGATGTCTTTCTATAATGTTTTACCTTTTTCTTCATACATATTTTGCACATTTCTTGTTAAGTTTATTTCTAGGTATTTTATCTTCTTTGTTGCTATTGTTTATAAGTTTGTAAGATTTTTTCTATCATATTTATTAGCTTATACTTGTTTTGATATATGAAAATATTGATTTTTATATAATAAATATGTAGCAGTATGTTTTTCTGAAAACTTGTATTGTTTTCAATAGTTTTTAGTTGAATATCTTGGGTTTCCAAGGTTTATATATAATTATCATCTGTAAATAATGATAGTTTTATCTGTTTCTGATTTTTAAAACTCTCTTACATAATTATGTTAATTCATACTTCTGCACCAAGTTTAAATAATTGTGTATTTGTGTGCTTATATATAAAGTAGATTTCTTGTAGGTAGCATTTAGTTGAGTCTCATCTCTTTTTTTTTTAATCCAGTGTAACAATTTTTGCCTTCTCAATTGGGTTTTTAAGTTGATTGCATTTATATCCATCATCTTATTGTTTTTATTTGTCCTATATGTTCTTTGTGCCCTTTTCTCCCTTTTTTTGGCCTTCATTTGAGTTGATTGAATTTTTTTCTATGATTTCATTGTATCTCTTGTTGAATTAGTAACTGCAACTCTTTGTTGTATTATTTTATTGGTTGTTAAGGTTTATATTACATATCTTTATTATCACAGTCTCTTGTTAAGTGATACTGTTCCACATCACATATAATATAAACATATTACAATAATTTACTTCCATTCTTCTTTTCTGGCTTTTCTGCTATTGTCATCCTTTGTTTTACTTCTACATATCATACAAACCCCACCTATATATATTATTTTTTAAAGAGCCAACTTTCTTTTAAAGGGATTTTAATAAGAAGAAATACCTTCTTTTTATTTTTGTAATTACCATCTCCAGTGTTCTTCAATTACCTTGTGTAGTTGAAAATTTTCATCTCATAACATTTTTCTTCTGAATGAAGGACTTTAAAAATGTAAATCTTATAATGCAGATCTACTTGTTATGTATTATTTCAGCTTTATTATATTTGAAAAGTTTTATTTTGTCTATTTTTGAAAGATTTTATCACCAGTAAAGAAGTATAGACTGACAGAAACGTTTTCTCTCTTTAAAGATGTAAAAACATCACACCTTTTACCTTGCGTTATTTCAAATGACAAATATAGCATTATCCTTGTCTTTGTTCCTTTGTGGGTAATGTGTCTTTTTTCTCTTGCTACTTTTAAGATTTTTCTCTTTATCACTGGTTTAAACAGTTTGATTATGATAAGCCCTGGTGTAGTTTTTTTTTTTTTTTCATGTTTTGTGATTGGCATTTGTTGAGTGTATGGATTTATAGTTTGGAAAATTTTTTGGCTGATATTTTCTCAAATATTTTTTGTGCCTTCCAACCTCAGTTCTCTCCCTCAAGGACCCCAACTACACAAAACTTTGACCACTTGAACATAGTTTCCACCTCTAAAAGTTTGATTTGAGTCTTTTTTTTTTATATATCTTTCTTGTTTCTACTTAGCATGCTCAATGTAGCTCCTCAAACATATGTAATACACTCATAACTGTCTTGATGTCCTTTACTAATCCTATTACCTGTTTTATATTTTTTGTGTTAATTTGAATTGATTGACTTTTCTACTCATTGTATTTTTTATCTTCATGCTTCTTTTCATTCTTGTTACCTTTTCTTGTTCCCAGACATTGTGAGTTTTACCTCTTGGGCACTGGATAGGTTTATATTTTGATAAATATTCTTGAGCTTTGTCCTAGGAAGTGGTTAGGTTACTTTACAAAAGTTTCATCCTTTTGGGTCTTGTTTTTAGGCTTCATTTGGGAAAGCACAATTTATTCTAGGTTTAATTTTTCCTGCTATTGAGTGAAACCCTTTTTCAGTACTCCAACCAAAGCTTCCTAAATTATGAGGTTTTCCATTATGGTTGTTGGGAACAGGCAGTAATCACAGTCTTGTTTGAATTAGGAACTATTCCTTTTTATTCTTTCAGGTGGTCCATCCCAGCCTTGACTAGTACACTGATCAGTACTCAGCTGAGGACATGAGAGAGGCTTCCGGTGGATCGCTGGCTCTCTGTCTGTGCAGTCTGCACCTCTAGTACCACGTCTTGTGCACTCTAGCTGCCATGGCTTCCTCACACTCCCAGCTCTATCTCTTCCAGCTCTATCTGGCAGTCAGAGAGACTTCCAGAGTCTGCTTGAGTCTCCCCTGCCTGCACAGCAGCCTGGAAACTTTTTCAGTGCAATAAACTAGGGAAATTATTGGGTTCAGCCTTTGGATCTCTGTCTCTCAGGGATAATTGTCCTTTGTTGCCTGATGTTCAATGTCTCAAGAGCCATCCCTTCACATATATCATCTATCTTTTATTTGTTTGACAGGGGGGTAAGTCTCTTTTAGTCGATTTTGGTTGGAAGTAAAAGCCTCAGATCTGTTTTTTGTGATCTGTGTTCTACTAAGGCTTTCTCTGTGTGTTTTTCTTTCTTTCCATGCATCTTCTGCTCAGTTCTAGCTAATGCTGAAAGCCTTATTCATATACTAAAATCATTGGATTATATCTGTCCCTGAGAGTGACTGAAAATGGAGTACGAAGGTTTTAATTTCCCCTTTTACTTGTTTTACCCAATAATCAAAAAGAGAATGTGAAAGAAGTTGGCATTCTCCAATAAAGCCATTTCAGTTTCCATTTCAGGAACAGCTAGCTAATAAAGTGCACAAAATTCTAGTTTCCCTTTCTTTAAGTGGAATACATTGAAGCATATTTAAGGTCAACAAGTTTCTCAGGACATTTAACGTTTCCAGGACATAACGTATGGGGGTTGCATTTATAATTCTATAGCTAATGGACCTTAATAATATTTTGAGCATTATTCAACAGCTGAGAAAATTATCTGGCCATTATTATCACCATTATTATTAGTATAATTGGCTTTCTCAAATGAAGCAAAATTCACTATTCTCTGGGGTGGCAGATTTAGGAGACAGAATTAAAAAAACATAGTATGACTTTACCTTCTTTATTTTTAGTTTGCTCACTTTAGCCCCCAATTCATGGCCTCACTTGTTTCTACTATTGAGAAATTTTGCTCCTTTTGTGCCAAATGAGGAAACTGAAAGTTCCTCTTGTCCTCCAAGTCATTTTTCTTATTATTCGTGGAGCCATAATGAGAAATGGGCTGGGGGAGGACTATAGAATAAAGTTTTAGAGAATATGTTTTGGAATGACACAAACCTGAGTTTGAATCTTAGTTCTATTACTTGTTGGCTTTGGGAAAGTGACTTAACCTCTCCGAGCTATTTCCCATCTGTGACATGGAGGTTATCATACATACATCGTTAAGTTTTGCTGAGGATTATATAAGAAAATGTATTTAATTCTTCAGCCCAGTGCCTGACACCTTGCCAGCCACCATTATCATTATTATTGATATTATATCTATACTATATTGCAATTATGATTATCATTTATAATGAGGAGAGATTAGAAATGAATTCATCCCCTCCAGCAGCCAGATCAGCATCACCTCTTCCCTGTCCAAGACTTTTGAAGGGATGTGCCAAGCTCAGGCCGTTACTGCCGGTTTGATTATGTAACATTCCTGAGCACTGAGACAGTGCAGCATTTGCGGGAACACAGAACGAGGTGGCGGCAACCTCTCCCACTCTGAGTTGAGCAGAAAGCCTGGAGCTGGCTGCATGTGTGGCTGAGAACAGCACAGCCAAAAAGGACCATCTGGACCAGGGCAATCGGGGCTCCCAGGAAACCTGTGGAGCCTCTGACTAAACCAAGTTATTCGGCTTCTAATCAACTTAACATTAAAATTCTCCAAGCCCTCCCATCTAAGATGCTAATTCCTCCTAAAGAGGCATGTGATGCATAGGAGCCCACATCAATCAGGCTGCTGTTTTCTTCTGCCTCATCTCACTTCTGTCAGCTAGATTGATCCATTGGAAAACAGATTTTTCCCTTAAAGTAAAGCAAAACTCTAATTTGAATAAACACCTTTACCAAACCCTCACTTTAAGAGACCCGAACACACCTGGGGACTTAAGACCTTGCCACCCAATAATACTTCTCCTGGAATAGATGCCAGATTCCCTTTCTTGTTAGAAAAATGAGCAGGATTTGTCAGGGCAACCGTACCTTCTAGAATTGCTCAGTCTACCCTTCCAAAGAAATGTCTGATGTCCAAGGGTGTCCTGAATTCTGGACATAGCATTAGTACAGAAGCTGTCTTCTCCAACAGGTTTAATTAGTGACAGCATTCTGTTCTAAGTCATAAAATGCATCCTGTAATTGCCTTTACTTCATTACCTGCTTCAGCCCAGGTAGATGGCATTCAGAGAAGTCTGTGTCCACGTTCCCACAGTGTGTTAAGCAAGACCTTCCTGTTAAAACCCTATACAAATTTGACCTGTTTTATCAACAATGCTGGTGGAAACTTTACATCAGACCCTCTGCCTCATTTTCTATGTAATTACTTTGACTTCCCCAGATACAGTGCCAGGCACATAAAAGCTGCTCTGTCAATGTTTACTGAACTGACTATAACAGTTACAACCAAAAGAATCATTTCTCAGCTTCCCTGGATTTGTATTTGCAACCTCACTTCCCTTGCTGTTTGTTTCCAAACCTCATGGCCAAGTAGCATTACAGGAAGATCTCAATAAGTAATTCTACACAACACAGGCAACCAAGTAGTATGCATTGGTGTGTGAGTTTTAGAAATGTTGGAGATTAGAGAGCGTAAGAGGGGCATCTATACTCCCATGGAAAGAGGTGAATCTATTGTAAAAATTTCTACAACCTATTGCCATCCAGCCATCATTGCATTTAATAACAATAATGATGATGACTGCAATTATATGATGGCTTATGGTTCACAAAGTGCTTTTGCCTATGATATCCCATGTGATCTCTGTAACAACTGTGGGAAGTAGGAAGGATCCGGATTCTTATTCCCACTTTACATATGGGGCAACAGATCTCCTAGAGTCAGCTGCCGGTAAGTCACAGTGACAGGATTAGCCATGTTAACACCTATCCTGATACACTTCCCCCACCTCTTCCCAGCTGCTCCTGGCACTCCACTTCCTTAAGGGCTCAATCAGGAATCACTGAACCCACTCCTACATATTATAAGTGGATATATTGCATAATTATTCATTCAACAAACTATACAGTGATTAATTAGATATGAGGCACCATGATGAGTTTTGGACGAGGAGAACATGCTAAATAAGATAAACTTCAGTGCTTTTGTGGAACTCAAAATCTAGTCAGGAAAGTCAAAACTGTAAATCAATATTTCTGTGGAATGTGATAAGTACCCACAAAGTGTTAAATAGGCAAAAAAGAGAGAAGAATAAACTCTTCTGAGGGTGGAAGTCCGAAGAGCTTCGGAAAGTGATCTTTGGCAGGGCCTTGAAGGATCAACAGGAATTTTAAGGAAGAGAAGAGGACGGAAGAGAAGAGAGGATGTTTATTTCAGGTAGGGGAGATGAGCAAAGGCAGAGAGTCATGAATAAATGTGGCCTCCTTGTGAAAAGAAGAGAAGCTCAGTGTGTTGCATGTACAGGATATTTGCGAAAAGTGGTAGTGGATGAGACTAGAGAATACAATCAGGCCAGATGAGGCCGTGGTGAAAAATCTAGTTCTTAAACCTGTGCACTAAGTATATTTCTAGTATTTAATTTTTAAAAAGATAATAAGTTTTATAAATAAGCATTTCGCCTAAGCACTTAGTTAATAAACATTGAAATTATTTCTCTGGAAGGAGGCCAAGCTTGTTCCAAGGTTGGTGTAGAGAGGATATGGGCCTTGTGGTCAATAGTGGAAGTCGTCTGGGCACCGTGGCTTTTCCTGGGTGGCTGCACAAAGGAAAGGGACAGCTCCTGCAGACCCTGAGAAGGAAGCCATGCCTTAGAATAAAGACAAAAAACAAAAAAACTAGGTAGGGGTCTATTTTATTATAATCTCATTTAAATGTTGGTGATGGCAGATAGCAGAAAGGCTCCACAAAAGGGATGCATCTCAGGAACATGCAGACGGGACTGACTGGTCATCCAGCACCCCACCTCTCCCCTGGTGGTTCTCCTAACTCTGACTGTGGCTTCTGTTCAACCTCCATAGTGCTTTGCTGTTCGGGGTCGGGGGTGGGAGTGTGAATACTAAATATTAAATAATTAACAAATAAATAAATGAAGCATTTCTTTACAAGAAGTTTTGGAGTACTTGGTAAATCTTGGATGTTTTGTCTGAAAATGTATTTTGCCAGAATACTGTAAGCCTAAAGAAGGGCAGCCTGCCAAGCTTCTGCTCTGGTTCCCCTTCCACAAAGTGGAGAGCTTTGCGGGTGCAGTAACATCCCAGCTCCTTCCCACGGCCTAGAGGGCTTTCTCCCATTGCAGCCCGGCTTCCCTGTCCTCCTCTAGCCTCGCTCTCCATGCTCAGGCGTGCTGGCTTCCTTTCTTTCCCTCAAGGTTGCCAAGTTCTCCCTAGCTCAGGCCTCTGCACATGCTGTCCTCCCTCTACCTCCACTTTGCACAGCTGGTTCCTTCTTAACATTCTGGCCCAGCCCAAATGTCACCTCCTCATAAAGGACCTGTGTGACCACCCTGCATCTACAGCCACCTCCCTCCATCCCATGCCCAATTACTACCACACCATTTGGTTTCATTTCCCTCTGACCACTTATCACTATCTGAAAATGTCCTATTTAGGTCTTTATTTGTTTGTTTGTTGTCCGTGTCCCCCACTATTACATAAGGGTTATTATCACTCCTGGGTCCTCATGTTCGCCACAGGGTCTGGTACAAAATAGGCAATCATTAAACGTTCATTAAATAAACAAGTGGAGGAAAAAGCAAAAGCAGTTTAGGACAAGTGAATTCTGCCCTACATTGGCATCAATATTTCAAATCCCCCAATTTTTACCTGACTTTGCCAGCTATGGAGGGAAATGGCCATGTATTATTCCACTTTCACCGCATTATTTCAATACCCTCCATCCAGGGTAGGTATAACTTGCAAATCTGTTTCATTACTTTATCGACAACCCTCCACCCTTCTCTCCACCCCACCCCATTCTCCACCCCATGTCTCCATTTTTCCAGTCTATTCTATTACTGTGAGTGATACAGAAAGAATTTTCTTATATCTCATTATCTAAAGTAATGCCCTAGCACACCAGGCACTACACTAAGCATTGTGTAATTTTATCTTGGAATGCAGTTTACTATAAACACTTTCCAGATAGTGCCAGGCCCTATAAATTTGTATCATAACTGCCTTGCCCTCTGCCCCCTATTTTAAAACCTCCTTTTTCCCCTTTTATCTTTTTCATCTTCTATTTATTTCTACCAATGCCTTAAAATAGCTGTGTATTCAATACAATGAATTTAATTTTTAAAGGTCCTCTGATGTGGGCCTGAAAAATTTTTATGGCACATTTTGATCATTTGATTTTTCAAATAAGTCCATAAATACTTCTTTTTAAGTAAAGACCCCATACGTTCTACGACATTGTCAGTGTGGTTTTAAGAGCAGGTATCTAGTTCAGAGAGAAACCAACTTTAATGCTCTCAGTCCACGCTGTGTGCCAGCCACTGGGCTGAGAGCAGCACATTTGTTATCTAATGATTACAACAAACTTGTGACATGAGTGTCATCACTCCCATGTTATCATGAGGAAACTGAACTCTGCTTCATAACATGGCCAAAGCCATACAGCAAGAAAGATATACTGGACTAGAACCAGGGGCTGTGTGCATCTAAGTCTAGAGTTTAGACACAGACATCTGATGCTTACAGTGAAACATACGAAAGAATTAAAACACCCTTCTATCTTGGTGATAACTATTGATGTCTGCTAGATGAGGGTATGTTACTGCAGATGCGGTGATTCACTGAATACTGCTCTGTGTTAGGCCCTGTGCTAGGTGTTTTTATTCAAATGTTAATAGAAATTTACACTCTCAGGAGAGAAACAGATAAAAACACGACAGGATACAAGGGACAAAAGCAAAAGCATAAGAAGGTAAGTGGTTGGAAAGGTAACACTGAAGACAGAATGGCATTGGGTCAAGTGTCAGAGAATGCCTTCTGGAAAAGGGGCTACCTGAGCAGGTTCTCAAAAAATGGTAACTAGAATTTATTGAAAACTTACTATGAACAGTGCATCACATGAAGTGCTTTACATATAGCTTCCCATTTAATCCTCACAACTACCCCAAAATGGTATTATTAATTTTTTTTACCATGAATAAAACTAATAATTAGGTTGTTGACTAGCTTGCTAGTGCTCAACCACTGTATCAGATAGGGTTTAATGAGACCACATCAATTATTTTATATTACATATATATTTTTTTAGCCAGGTATTGAAGAAATGAAAGGCAAAAAGAGAATACAAAAATAGCAGAGGTAGAATTTCAGACTGCAGCTAACTCCCCTAGGGTTTGGGGAATTAATAAAACTCAAAAGCTTGGAGATAACCCCCAGTGGAGCTAAAACCCTGCCCTCTGAGGAGGAGGCACTGATCAATTGATGCTGGTATCTTAGCCCGCAGAGGACCACCACGGAGCTGGGATCTAGACTGCTAAGGAAAGAATACAACAAGGTGGTGCTTTTCTCTGAAGTTTTGTGATGAGGATGGTTCTACAAGTGTTGGGTAAACTGCAACCTGGTAATACTGCAGGAATGAGAATGAACTGCTGCTGCCAGGGTGAAGAAGCATTGCTGGGTTGACAGTGTTTGAAAGAGGACCGAGCAGGACACAAAACAAGAACAATGTCCCCTCTTCCTCCCTCTAGGCTTCTGATCTCCCTCTAGGGCCTCCTAACAAGGAGCAGTCAGCAAAGGCTAAATAGTTAACACAATCCTTGGCCCAGAATCATAAAGCCAAAGATAAATGATTGAGTTGGGAGCTGAGAGACAACAGCTTAACAAGTGGTGCAACCAGGCAATCATGCTTTCATCGTTGTGTTTTCACTCTCCACTCTCCTAGTTGATGATTTCACTCTTACTCCTCTTGTTTTAAATCCCAACATCTTCTCCTTCATTGTCACTCTCAGTTGATGACCTTGCTTCCTACTTCACTTGGAAAAATGAAGCAATCAGAAAAGGATACCAGATTGCCTCCACCATATCTACCTGTCTACCGGCAGAATTCTGTCACTGTAGACACTCTGTGTTGTGTGTAAATACCCCCACCTGGAGCCAGGCCCGCTACTTGTGCAGTATATTCCACCCTTTCTTGCTTACTCATGTACACCTCTCCCGCAATTTTCTCCTTTCTCTCTGAGTCAGTGGAAGTTAGTACCCGCCAATAATCCATGTGTTTCTCTATATTTCCCACCTTCCTTTCACTTGGGTTGGGCCTATGTGATTACTTTTGGCCAGTGGACTCTGAGCAGAAGTGGGAAGTACCCCCTTAAAAGACACTGTAAGTGACAAGTGGCTAAAAGCCAGAATTTCTCTCCTCTCTCTCTTCCCCTGTTACCTCAGAGGCTAAATGTCCCAGATGCAGCAATTACAAGATGGAAGAGTCTTCATCACCATGTACTGCATGATTGTGTGAAACCAACAAGACTACTACCCTTGTAACTGTAGCCCAGAGTCATACAAACAACTGCCTGTCCGACATCTTTACTTGTTTGTTTAACAGCTCAACTTGCCCAATGCCGAATTCCAATCCCATCCCACCTCATAGGCATCCCCTCCTCTACCCTTTCCCCAGGGTATTTCTGAGATCTATTCCAGAACTAACATTTCAAGATGAACACTAACACTCACATTATTGCACGATATTTGCTGTTGTACAATGCAGACACTGACATCTCAGGAATGGGAGAGGGGATGTGAAGTGAAATACCTCTCCAAGTCCTGGAACAAACAGGAAAATTTCATCAGGAAATGTGACTAATTCCATAATTTGATTACACTTGAGCAATACCTTTATGAAATGTAGTTTTTCAAGGGAGAAGCAGTGCAAGTGTATTTACTTGTTAGAGTCAATGCCTACCATATGAGTAGTAGCCTTTTGTTTAGGACCTCTAGGATTTAGCAGTTCAGTAATTTTCAAATCCCTGATATGAATAATAGTCTTCTGGACTAATATAAACTTATCTAAAGCAATATTATACTCCCTGACATTGTGCTTGACATGTAGTTGATCAATAAATATTAGTAAAATGAGTTAAATAAATGAATTAAGTAAATGAATGAATGAAAAGTAGCAGGGTACAGGATTAGGAGTTTTCTTTAAAACCTACATATTAAAGTGTCTCTATTATTGTGAAAATGTATACTCAGATAAAAAGACTTTCATAGTTGAGGGGTAAGTGGTAAATTCTAGGGTGTTTAAAAGCCACCAAGATGAAGAAAAAGAAGGAGAGAGAAATAGAAAAAGAAGAAAAATAATTGTATGTCCTCATCAGCTATGTTTGGTCACACACACAATGCCTCCCTTAGAAGTTTCTGTTTAGTCAACATCGAAGATTATCTAATATAAGATCCTGAAAAATCCTCTTCATGGCGTTATGTTTATAAAAGATTGGAAATTGAATGAAAAGGAAATCTGCTTCTTGTTTATGAACTCAGAGTTTACTGAGCTGGGGAAATCCGAACTGTCCTTCCCCCCATCCAAATTGATACAAGGTGCTGAACTCCATGAGAAGGTGGAAACCAGAAAAAAGAGATTTCATCTTTCTGGGCCATTAATTATTCATAGAAAGTATTGCTCTAAAGAAATGTCAACACAGGGTATTCAAACTTTTTTGATCATGGACTTTTGTCATGTCAGAGGCAATTTTGGAGTGGAGAATAGGAAAGTAACAGAAATTCTTGTTCATCATTCCCATGTATATGCCAAATAAAATCCCCTCTTCATTTCTGAAAAAATGGGAGAGGGGTTGGAGAAGAAACAGGGCATTGGTTTATTAAATTTCTACTGATTCCTATTTGAAGAATTCATTTTAACTTCAAATGAGACCCCAAATTCACATCTGATCCTAATTCCATTGTATGGGTTAACTCGCCATGGTTTATAATGTCTTCAGTACAGCTAGTACTTACTCTTTCTTCTTCTGCAATACCCCCAAACTCTCCTAAACTCTATAGACATAGGGAAATAGCATTTGACGGCACCATTGGCTGTGTACAACCACCACATGGTTTTAATGGCTGTAAATAGGACAATTATGTTTTCAGCAAATGGGTACCCCTTTGAAGAAAGGAAATATAGGGCAATTATACTGATACATTGTCTCCAAGGCTTGACTAACACTCCTGAAAGGGGTGCAATTCAGCTTCACATCTCTCATCACTTCCTGGTCTTTGTGGTGGAAGAAGCACAAGTTTGTTTTTTACAACTGTCAAGAGCTACCACTGCCTCTGACCACCATCTTCCTCCCCCGCTGGGGTTTCATGCCTATGACCAGGATGATTTCAAAAGTGCCCCCAATTCTAACACATCATCTTCTATTTCTCTTAGAAGAATCTTCTCCCTAAATGGGTTCTTTCGTCCGGTAAAAGATGGAGAGTGGAAGAGTGTTATTGTCATTACAGTCCTCATTGCTGTCATGAAGAGCATTTTCTGCCATGATTTTGGTGATAAAAAGATAATGACTTAACCCAACTCTCTTTTTTTTTTTCCTGACTTTGTTTTAAACAACATACATTACCATTTTAAAATAGAATTTAAACAGGTGCCCAGTAACAGAATGACAAACGTTAAGTGTGAAATCGGAAAGTTAAGAAACTAATCCGCAGATGGTCACCTTTTTATTTTTTTCACATCCGCCTGCGCTGGACTGTTGAGTGGGCTCGTCACTGTCAAGCCAAGAAGGACTCGTAAAACTCAGGATGTGGGCATTCAGAGACAACATTTGCTTGCTGCCTTTAATGATTTCTGTAATTAGTCATTTAAACAGATTGCCCTGTGATCCAAAACAGGGAATACAGAGAGATGGGCTAAGAAAATCATTTCCTGAAGGCGCTTTAGAGCTAATTGTGGAAAATGAGGCTTGTCTCTTTGCAGGGTTCTCTGGATCACATTTCACTGGGTGAGAGGGAACTGGAGAGCAGCAG
This sequence comes from Lemur catta, assembly GCF_020740605.2. Lineage (NCBI taxonomy): Eukaryota > Metazoa > Chordata > Mammalia > Primates > Lemuridae > Lemur > Lemur catta. The sequence goes on from NC_059136.1 coordinate 44,155,627, forward strand.
CATCTCCAGGAATCTATAAAATGGATATGACTGGGAGCCTGGTTTTCTTTTTGACACCAGAGTGCTAAAGGCCTTTGTTGGTTCCACATCATTTAACAGATATTAAGAGTCCTAAATTTGCCATTGGCGATTTAGAAACCAGAGGAAGGAAATGCACCTGGTTAGAGCAAATAGGGGCTACAAGAGAGAGAAAGAGAGAGGGAAAAGCCAAGAAGTGATATTTCACAGGAAGAGAGTAAGACTTGGAAGACTTATGACTTTGCCTTCTTTGAACTAGACAGTTGTACTTAGTGTTAATAAATGTACTTTGAGTGACTAATTCAGCTTTTACTTTCAAGATAAAAGTAGACATTTCCAGAGACTATCAAAAAGGGATTTGACTATTTTAATTAATCCACAACTCTCACTAGGTAACACACTCTCAGTAAATGGCTTTATCTCAGCAAGTATCCAGTGCTCCATGTTAGAGAAAGGCCTATTTAATTCTCACCACTAATTTTGCCACTCTTTTGTGGGAGTTGTGTTGATGGCTCAACATTTCTTAAAAGTTAGGATGATTTAATACTCTGTGATTGTACCCACATACATATACACTCACTTTTTATATAGCAATAAATAATGGTTAATATGTACCATGTGCTAACTACATGCTATGCCCAACTCCAACCCCTTTAAATGTCTTAATTTATTAAATTCCCATACACTTGGGTAGGGAGGTTCTACTGTTCAGGAAATAGAGGATCAGAGCGTTGAAGTAACTAGCTTGAGATCACAGAGCTAATAAAGGGAAGAGCTAAGATTCAAACTCAGGCAATCTGACTTCAGCACTGATGCTTAATGTGTAAACATTCTTTCCTTCATGTCCTTCAACATCCTCATTTCCCATCTGTAACCAAACATATGGAACACATAAATTCCTTTTACAGGCCCTAACATCACCACAGAGCCCTAGATAAATCTTTTCTGGATGCTGGGTGACAAAGAAGCATATTAAAGAGGGAGAGTGGCGGTAAAGTTGACCTGATTTCAGTACCTAGAAGAATAAAGTGTGTTTCATTGAAAGACATGAAAGATCATTAAGGTTTTGAGAGCTGGAGTGAATACAACGCCACGAAGTAAAGAATTCTACTACCCTATTTCACTAACTTCAATGGCCTGGAGTTCTGACCACACCAGGGAAGGGGCTGGGGAGAGTCAGAACTTCAAAACTGATACACAGTGCATAAAACCCCTCGGTGGCATCTGTGTTTTCATCTTAAAATCCTGAAAATCCCCATTGCAGATTGTCCTGCCACTTTACCACAAAAACATCCACCGTTCAGAGTTTTCTATTTTTTTATTTCAGAATATTATAGGGGTACAAACGTTTTGGTTACATGAATCACTTTTTTACAGTTTGAGTCAAAGTTATAAGTATGTCTGTCACTCATATAATGTGCATTGTACCCATTAGGTGTGAATTTACCCATCCCCTCCCCACACCACCTGCTTGATTTCCATTGAATTTTACTACCATGTGTGCACATGAGTGTTGATCATTTAGTTGCAGTAGTGAGTACATGTTGTGTTTGTTTTTCTACTCTTGCTATACTTTACTTAGGAGGATGGTCTCCAGTTCCATCCAGGTTGTTACAAAAGGTTACAAAAGGTTCACCATTTTTTATGGCTGAGTAATACTCCACGTTCAGCATTTTCAGTCTAGCAGACTAAGAAAGTAGAATTTCAGGGAAATAGCAGAAAAAAACCCAGGGCCATGGGACAATTTCTTTTTTTGACACACAAATCTCTCTCCCTTAAGATTACCTGACATTGAGTGCATTTGTGACATAAAATCAAATCTCAATATAATTTTAAAAAGGAAGCAGAATCAAACAATTACACTGGAACGTGTGATTTGCCAGGTCATCTGGTCTTCAGAGCCCTGTCCTGCACAAAATATGGAAAAGCAAAACCATCCAGTGGCCCTGGAGACAGGAGCGATGATGTGGCGTGAGTCCTCGCTTCCATCTTGAGAGCCAGATGTAGCAGCAGACATTAGGAACCTGAGCAGCTCAGATCCCGGTTGCCTTAAACGTGCTCACTGAGGTGGGGGACAAGTATATTTGTCTTCACTGAGCAGGGAAAGCCGTCAGCAGAATGCTAAGTAGCTGTTTCAGCGGCGCTGATTGATTTGCAGAGATGGCACAGATGTGACCTCCTCAGTCAAAGTCAATGTTTTCTTGGCCCTCAAATTTCAGAAAAATACAAATGTAAATGAAAAATAATGACAAGGCCCACACATAGCCCCAGAGTCAGTGCCTCACCAATTATTAATGCCTGCTAGGTTTCCAGCACACTGCTAGAGGCTAACGATGACATAAAAATCATCTAAGGCATAACTCCTGTTCTCTACAATATTAATAATCATGAAGTTGCAAAATTTATAGAGTTTTAAAAATTACAGAGTTGAGAGCGTTCTTTGCCACATGTAGTTTTCTTTTTGAAATGAAAAACCAACAGACAAACATACAGCATGCCTTGCGCATAGTCTTCCTTTTGTCTAGAATGCTCTTCTCTTCTTCAACTGCCAGGAGAATTTCCATACATAATTCAAAGTTCAGCCAAGTGGCTGTCACCTCAATGACATGAAGCCTTGCTGGCAATGCCCACTCAGCAATATTCATTGCTTTCCCTTTATAACCCACCACATCATTGCAATTCCAGATACTGTTGTAGTTGTCTGGGTATATGTCTGACTCCCCTGCTAAGTGACTGTAGTTGAGGTTCTTTAGAATCAATTATCCTTAGGTAACTTTAAAAAAATGCCGAAGTCCAGATTCCAAACTAGACCCATAGACCAAGGATGTCCAACATGTCAGCTTGCACATCTTATTTTAGTTACTCTCCACAGGTGGTGTTGAGTTACAACCAGGACTTAGAAGCACCCACTGCATCCTGTTCCTCTTTAGAGCTCCAATTTTGAACATAATGCCTGTAGCACAAAGTGGGACTCAGATCTTGCTTGTGGAGTGAATTAATTCATTGCATCTGCTTTATTCCTCCTTGAAGGCAAATATCTAAATTATCTGTGGCACCAACTTGCTGGAGTGAACTTGGATGTTTCTGTAGGCTCTTCTTGGAGATCTCTGGGTTTCCACAACCACATTCTTTGGTTGGTCCCAGTATTTGAGCACTCTTCCAGGTGGAAATAGTTTCTTTTGAACAGTGATTATATGAAGTTTTGCAATCAACAATTCAGAATTTAAAAATAAGAGGGATTTATTGCCAAAATGTGACAGAGAAATAAAGGTTAGCCTTTCTGTATATTCACACATATACATGGCCCAAATTCAGCGTAGAAAAAAATCCTATTATAGCTGGCTGGGAGAATCAAGTTCTTATGGGGTGTCAGCCTCTAGATTCTTTTTGATCCCTGTCTTGGCTCTTCCTATTTTTGTTTCTCATGTTTGGGGGGAATTTTGTGACTATTTCTCCCTGCCACTGATTCCTGGCAAGACTTTCCTGAGTTCAGCTTTACCCACTCATTCTCAAGATGCATTATTAAAAGGGAGATGAACTCCTTATTGCCTGTAATTATAAACAGCTATTATTTCATCCCCACTCAGGAATAACCTATAAACACATTCCTATAATTGAACACACTACTGATGTGTATATAATCCAATCAATTGATGGATCTCAGTGTATCTTTGTTCATGGTGGGTGAAGCTAAATAAAGGATAAGATGTGCATTGCACTGTGACATGAATTTCTTAAATTTCTTCCTTTGGTTCTTCTTTTCTTATGATCTAGAAACTGCATAGCAGCAAGTTTGAGAGTGACATCACACTTGGAAAGCTGACAGTGTGACTGAGCTAGTCACGGGGGTCTTCACAGAGAAGGCAGTCAGGGTCCTGGTCAGCTGGAGATTCCATCTGAATGGTGAGTGAGTGCACGGCAAAGCTTTTGCCGAGGGCTCTAGCAATCTCTCTTCGAACAACGTTGCCGTCCTGGCTGGCTGCTGTTGATAAAGAACCACAGTGGCATTAGCACGGGTTGCACACACGTGGGCGACTGCTGCTACTCTGCTTTCAAATCCTTTGTCTTTGACCTGGTGGGGCACAGGCCTAGCACTCAGAAGAAGCCATGTTGGCTCTGACAATCAGCTACCGTCACACAGGCGAGGCAGGGGAAATTCTGTTGTAGCAAAGTACCCTGTCACTATCCTGTCCATAGTCATCTCTGGAGGCTGGCACTCCTAGGAGCTAACTATGGAAGGGGAGAAGAGCCCTGGAAAAATCCAAGACAGAACTATAATTTCTTATACAGCCCTGCTTGCTAGTCCCCCAGGGTCTTTGGGTTGCAGATCTTGTGTGTAATCAAAATTTATATCAAGGCTAGTGACAGGAACCAAGAAACATTTAGAGCACCCAACAGATCTTTCTTAGAGCAGTGACCCTCCCCGCCATCTTTTTTCTGTCCCAAATAATATCAGGAGGCTATAAAGTCCTCTCCATAGTAACCTGATTGTTTACTAGACTCTTTTATTTGAAATGAAATATTGGTGTAGTGAATGCTGTAAATTCCCTGAAGGCAGACCTGAGCCCCTTAGAGATGATGAGGATGTCTGAGAAAGCACAGTCCTCGAATGACTGTCACCAGCGTTCCTGTCCCCTGCCCCGAGGTAACTTCTTGAGTCATTTTTTAGCAGCCAAATGTATTGTCCTTGGCTTGAGCTCTCTCCTGAGGCAGTGAAAGACCTCCCACTGCCTATTCTCCCAGCTCTAGGACATATCGTGGACAAAATCACCTTCTAGTTGGAAAAAAGTAGTTTTTTAGCAAAAACCCAATATCATAAGAATTATCTCATGTGGTTACAGAATGTCTAATCATACAGTGAAGGAGCCACCATAATTCCTATTAGCACATCTCTTAGCTTGTTATAACTTTAAAGGTGGGGCCTGTGTCTCTTTCATCTTTCTATCTTAGCATCCGGCAAAGCATCTTGTACACAGGAGATACTCAATTAAGATTAACTGTTGAATTGGTTCCTATTATTTGACTGACAGGGCACCAAGCCAAACAGGTGAAGTTGAATTTTTAGAATCCAAGGCCTTGAAGTTGAGGTTGAATTTTAGCCCTTTGTTCTGTCTATTCTCTACCCTCCACAGTCAGCCCCAAGGATGGCATCAGTATCATGGTTGCTATGACAACATCGATAAGCAGATTGGTTTCAAAGGCCCTTGGTGGTGCAAAACACTTTACATTTGTTTTGACGGGCAGCGAACAATAAAGGCAGCTGTACTGAAAGAAGGGAAATTACTGCCTTTGCAGAGCAAGGACTGAATTTTGTCCAGGGTGTTTATAGAACTCACTGACCTGTAGCAACATGAGCTGAGAGAATTACTTGGTTCATTGTTAGAGACCAGACGTGCAGGCTGTGCACAGACACCACGCCGTTGACTGCAAGGATGAGCTCTTTCACACCATCATAGTCCAGGCCCTTTGGCACACCTGACAAAAGATAAGAGCGGGAGGCTCTTGTTATTCCACTAGCCACAGCTCATCAAGAAATGGCTTCAAAGTCCTCTCCAAAATATCAGTGTGCCCTTCCTTTTTCTGGTTTCTTACTGTAGATGTGTACAGATCAGATTCATCTGACTATTTTGAAGGGTTTACCATCCATCAAAAATTCACAGACAGAATATTTGCAGAATTTACTGTGCAATAACCAACAACAGTAATTATCCTTACTTTTTAGGGCATATTATTAAACTAATTTTTGTTGGGCAGGTGTGGTGGCTCACGCTTATAATCCTAGTACTCTGGGAGGCCAAGGTGGGAGGATCGCTTGAGGTCAGCAGTTGGAGACCAGCCTGAGCAAGAATGAGACCCCCGTCCCCCTTCTCTACTAAAAATAGAAAAATTAGCGGGCTGTGGTGGTGCATGCCTGTAGTCCCAGCTACTCGGGTGGCTAAGGCAGGAGGATCACTTGAGCCCAGGAGTTTGAGCTTGCTGTGAGCTAGGCTGACACCACAGCACTCTACCCCAGGCGACAGAGTCTCACTCTGTCTCAAAAAAAGGAAAGAAAAAATTAAACTAATTGTGCTTTTCCCAATTATCTTTACATACACTCTGGAAAGCAAAATGAAATAACATGGGATTTGGTATGAAATAATCATAGGTTGGCATTCTGACTACAACTATTGTGAATTTACCCAAATGGCAGAATTTCTCTGAGGCTCAGCAAATTTGTAGTAAAATAAGGGTAAAAAGAACAACATGTACATCACAGAGTTCTTTGAGGAGCAAATCATAAAATATCTGGTTATAGTAAACTGTAATGCTACACAAATGTTAGCTATCCAACAGGTCATTTAGTGAGCTGTGTGAGTAGTGGATCCTAATGACCCAAGAGCTTATTATATGGTTTTTAAGTTTTCTTTTAGCTACACTAGTCAGTATTTAATGTGTGGGTCACAGAATGTAATAGTTTGATTGTCACTCTTGTTTCTAAAGGAACATTGTAGGGCACAAAGGAAGGCGAGGAGTCGGGCTATTCTAGTGGGCTGAAGGAGCTGGTTGTCTCTATCCTGGTGAAGAAAAGGCTAAAGGAATCATGAACACTCTTTTCAAATGTTGCCAGATTTGTCATATGGAAGATGAGAGAATACGAACATGGAAGAACACTTACTGTGGCTAGCTTCAGAGAGAGAAATAGAGCCAATGGTCTGTTGGAATAGTAAAACAGACATCAGCTCAATATTTAAAAAAAATATTTTTAAATTGATTCAACCCACACAACAATGGTAAAGCCATTTGCTGAGATAGGAGAATACCCGTCAACTAATGACAATCCACAGAGGGTGCTGTAGAAGAGATTTCTAAGTACAACCCCTTTTAAGCCTCTGCTTCAGCTACTTATATACAATGCAAACATTTGTGGTGTTTATTTAAAATAAATATGCCACAACTCCATTCCAAACCTCCTAAAGAAAATATCTGTGGATGAGGCTCTGAAATCTACAGGTTTTCAGAGTGGTGCTCAACCTGGGATGCACATCAGTATCACCAGAAGAGATTTTAGGAATCCTGGTGAACAAGTTAATACCGAAGACCAGTTGATTCAGAATCTCTGTGGATAAGACCCAGCATCAGTGCTCGTTTGGTGAGTCTAGCATGTAGCCAAGACTGAGAACCATCACACTAACATTTATAAGCCTCTGCAGCTCTGCCCTGCAGTGGTTCTCAAGCCTGGCTACACATTAAAAAGTATCAAAACCAGCCTCAAACCCAGACAATTAAATCAGAATTGCTATGTGTAAGTATTTTTTACAGCTTCCCAGATGATTATAATGAGAAGCTAGAGCCATGAACCACCTACTTAAAGAAATAGGGAATACTTAACCCTCCTTTTTCAGGATTTAAAAACCTTGCCCGTGGGGCATTTCCTCCTTGGGGCTAACTCAGAATTCTCTACAATTTGAGCTGAGTTTATTCCCACTTCATAATGTTTTAGGGAAGTAAAAAAGAGCTGGTCAACATATTTTTTCACTCTGTGAGTGGCAAAACAGATTAAAGGAGTTCATGCTTCAGATTAATTTTAGAATGTTCATGAAGCCATGGGTAAAATTGTAATATTGTAATAATAAGGAGAAAACTTTATTAAAGACTTACCATTTATAAGGTTTGTGCTAATCACTTTATTTATAGCAATTATCTCATTTAATAATTCTAAGAAGTTTAGGAGCCTGTTATCAATGTTACAATTTCTATTTAAGTAGGAGAGAAAAAAGTGGGGTCAGAGAGGTTAAGAAACATTGTTAAGGCCACACAGATAAGTGGCAGAACCAGGGATGTCAGATTCTAATGTCCATGCTCTGAGTGTAAAGTGTTATGGAAATACTAGAGTCTAGGTATTTCAATCAAAAAGGTGACTATTATATCTAATGTATGTCATTTTGCAGGAGGGACTTTCAGTTGACCCTTTGAAGACCTGCTGTCATTCATATAGGACCTTTGAGATGAAGTCATAATCCCACTACCCTTTTTCTCTATTCCTTCCTTCATCTCTTTATTATGATGGAGAACAAAAATCTGCCATGACTTATTTTACTCTAGGAAGTGATGTTGACAAGCAAGAGGCATGCCCCCGCTGGTCTCAGTGCTCCATCACATCCTAGAAACCTCTTTTACTGGGGGTAGCCTGAAAAATATTAATGCATCCAGGAAAATATCCAAATTGGTGTTTAAAAAAAAAAACTTACCAGACTAATAAATATATTTTTAAAACCACTCAATACTACACATAAAGAACTGCATTTAAAATTAATAAGATATAATGTTTCACCTATCAGATTAGAAAAGAATAAACAGCTTGATAAAACCCAATGGTGGTAGGGATGTGAGGAAATGGTGGTTCTCATATGCTGTTGGTGGGAAAGAAATTGATGTGGTATCTTTGCTAGAAATGGCAATATCTATAAAATTTTAAAATGCACATAAGTTTTAAAACAACAATACTGCTTCCTGGAATTATTCCACAGATATACAAGTACTAAAAACATATGTACGAGAGTGGTTATTACACCATCATTTGTAATGGCATCGTAAGACAGTACTTCCATACAGTGGAGTAATTATAGCTATGAAAAAGAATGGGGTGTATCTATGTAAAAGCTCTCCAAGAGAAAAAAACAAGGTTCAAAACAAAATATAAATCAACATGTAATCCCATTTTTAGTAAAAAATATACACCTCTATATCACATTTATACATATACATATATACATGTGTGTATATATATAAATGTATAAATATATTTGGAAAGATATGTCAACTTATTAATAAGTGTTACCCCTGAAGAATGGAACTGAGAAATCAAAGTGGAAATATGTGGAGACTTTTTTCTTATTATTTTATACTTTTCTATATTATTTTAAAATTTTACTAAGTACAAGTATTACTTTATACTAATTTAATCTGTAAATGTAATTTATTTTTGACAGAGTCTTCCTCTGTCACCTAGGCTAGAGTACATGGTGTTATCATAGTTCACTACAGCCTCAAACTCCTGGGCTCAAGCGATCCTCCTGCCTCAGCCTCCTGAGATGCTGGGACTATAGACGTGTACCACCATGCCCAGTTAATTTTTCTATTTTTTTGTAGAGATGGGGGTCTCACTCTTGCTCAGGCTGGTCTCGAACTCCTGACCTCAAGCAATCCTCCTGCCTCGGCCTCCCAGAGTACTAAGATTACAGATGTGAGCTACTGTGTCTGGCCTGAAAACCTAATTTAAAAATTAAGTGTCTTCCAGAAAGGAGTTATCTTCCAGTTTCAATAATTAGCTGAGGTAGCCCAATATCTGCACTTCTCCTTAAATAAGATAAGAAAGATAGTATCCAGGTAAGAGCTATACTGAGACAGAAAGAGTGGAATATAAGTCATCTCAAACTGTGCGCCAACTTGTCTTGTACCCTCTTTAAGTCAATAACTTCCACAATGGCCACAACAGCTGCAGGTCAGCCCTTGGCCCTTAGGAAGGAAAATGAATGCATCCGTGACTTGAAAAACCAAAGATTCTCACATTTGGAGCCAGAAAGTCCACGTGTTATTCCATGATATTTGACTCCATTATCCATTTCACTGTTGTCAACACTATCGCCTTTCAACCATTTTACTGCCCACCAAGAACAAACCCTTAAATGTATACTCAACAGTGAATGCTAATGAAGTGTGAGCTGTCACTGAAGGCAACTGCACTCTGAGACTGTGTCTACCTTATGTCAAAATGTGCTGGACAGAAAAGAAAAGTTCAGCTAATGTCTGGATATTTTCAATCATCTGGGCGTTTGGTAGGATGCAAACCTCTAGGTCTGACTGAATCTTCCAAGTGACATTCTCAGTGCCATCATGTAGGAATCCCTTAAGTTGTATGAAAAGATTAGTCCAGTGGATCTCAAAGTGTGATTCCGATTCTGGGACCATCAGCATCTTGTTAGATATTCAAATTCTCGCCTCTCTTGTCCCCCAGCCAAGACCTACAGATCCAAGAACTGTGGGGGTGGGCCCAGCCATCTTCATTTTAACAAACCTCCAAGTGCTTTTGGTACCACTAAAGTCTGAGGACTGCTGGCTTAGTCTAACAAGGGATTTAGGTAAGTCTTTCATAATACCTGTTTTCCTGGAATGTAGAATAGAAATAATGTCACTTGTATCATTTGCAAATAGTCAGTGCAACAATGATTAATCACCTTGCAAATATAATCACGTACCCGGTGTCTCTAATATACTTTAATATTCTAAGATGACATCACTGGAAGTCAGTATTTCTCCCATTTCAAGCACCATTGAGTAGTTTTCCTGCTCTTGATGAAGGATTTCTTCTGGACTCTCTTTTCTGGTCCTTCCGAGGCCATCAGCATTGATGGCTGACCAGGGCTATGGGCACAATCTGTGTCCAAGAATTGGAAATTTCTTGGTGTGAGGCTACAGTACAGGGCTCACCTCCACGACCTAGCTTCATATTTCCTACATTTTAGTCAACCAAAAAAGCCAGCTCAGAATTTACATTTCCTCAGTACCTACTGTGTTCTAGACCAGCGGTCCCCAGACTTTTTGGCACCAGGGACTGGTTTCATGGAAGACAATTTTTCCATGAACAAGGGGCAGGGCAGGGGAGAGGCAGAGCTTTGTGAGCAATGGGGAGCAGCTGTAAATACAGATGAAGCTTTGCTCAGCTCACTCACCTCCTGCTGTGTGGCCTGGTTCCTAAGTTTCATGGAACACAATTTTTCCATGAATGAGGATGGAGAGAGGTGGAGCTTAGGAGGTGATGCTAGTGATGGGGAGCAGCTGTAAATACAGATGAAGCTTCACTGGCCCTCTGCTCACCTCCTGCTGTGCAGCCAGTTCCTAACAGGCCAGGGACCGTACTGGTCCACGGCCCAGGGGTTGGGGACTGCAGTTTTAGACATTATACCATTTAGCTCATCTGATCCTCCCAACTACACTGTAGGGTAGGTGTTGGATTCCCATATCTGAGTTAAAAAAAACTGAAGTTCAGAGAAGTTAAGGGTCTTACCTGAGGTCCTATGGCTAGAAACTTGCAAGACTAGAATTGGAACTGAGGTGTGTTTGATACAAAGACCTTGCTTTTTCAACTACATAAGGCATCTCTGTGAGCTAACTCTACCAGCAAAGTTGTGGCCCAGAGAGAGCAGAAACCAGCAGTCCTTCAAAATCTTTATGCCAAATGAAAAGAAAATCACGAAAATGCAGAATAAGGGAGGAAGTCAGTAAGAAAGAATTTCTTTAGGCATAAGAAAGAATTTCTTGGCAGTGAGGGTTATTTATGTCATCTGATCCTGTGTAATCAGAAGACCCAAGGAGCCAAGTAGGGATTCCACAAGTCCAGGAGAGTCAAGGCTGGAGTCTACCTATGAAAATGAAGTTAAGAAGCCTAATGTCCTATCTGGGGTCAGAGTGGGCCTCAGCAAAGCCTCTGTGACCACTGGCTCTCCTACTCCCCAGCCATGTTAAACTCCCCAAGAAAAGGCCCACACCTCTTCATTGTAGCACTTAAATCACTATTCCATTTTTGTCTAATTATTTGAATAATCTCCCTCTCTTCTTACTAGGATTTTAGCCCCACGAGGACAATGCTTTGCTCTGCTTTGCTCACCTCTGTAACTCTAGCTTTGAGCATGCTGTCAAGCACGGTTGGGGCTCAGTAAACATTTGCTGGACAAATAAGCAAAGGCTCACCCTGGTGTTCTTGCACTATGAGATACAATTTCACTAAAATGTTTAGCCATAGTGCTGCCTGAGGGGTAGATTTATACAGTCTTTCTTAGGTCTTTTCCAGGTATATTTAGGAAATAATTTATATTTTTGCAGTATCTCCCTCATAGTGTTTGTAATAGTTATTGTTTTTGCACTGTGACACGTAACAGTTGCTGGAGCAAAAATAGAAGCCAGTTCTTTTTATTTGTTCCCATATGAATAAAAGTCAAACATTTGTTTTCACAAAAATTCCTTAGCCATTTAAATTTTCCGTATAACACAAATCAACGCTGAGCATGCCTTGCAGCCATTGCCTTTTGTGATCATAGGGAAGAGAAAACACTGACCCTGGGAACAGTAACAAAATCACTCCTACCTTCCATGAGTAGGATGGAGAAGTCCTTTAAGATAGTGATGGTGCTGGCCAAAACCAGGATGGAAAAGATAAACGTGCAGATTGGGTCGGCTATTTTGTAGTCTGGCTAGAAAATACAGGGACTTTGGTTAACTGAATGCATACCTCCCATTCAGAACGTCTGATTAATAAAATAAGTAAACCTCCCTGTTTCCTTTTCTCCCTGGCACCCATTCACTATCCTGACAGGACATTCAGCCCAGAGGCAAGACTTTCTTTCTGTAGCCTCAATCCTTCCTTTTTGCTCAAAACTACTAAAAAGGGGAGACCATAGGACATGCTCTCCCCATAATTTAAGGATTAAAAAGAAAACTCTTTTCAAGTGTACTCTCAGGAAGCCTGATGTAACTTTTCTCACGTTAATAAAAGTACAGAGTATGGGATGAAAATATGTGCAAATATGCCCACAATGTCCAATGACTTTTTGTCCTTAATTAAGATGAGGAGAAGAAAGGATATCATTTGCTCAGAGGTTGTATATATGGCCAACGTATAGCTGGACTTTGGTCTTCACTGACTGGGGTTAGTTTATTTCTTTGCCTGTCAAGTGTGACACATACTCGAGGCAGGCATCTTCGATACAGTCTTAAAGGTAGGAGCCAAGGGAGTGTCCTTGTTCTCTCCCCCACTGGAGTCCTTGGCCTTGGGGTGCAATACCTGCTTTTCTGCCCTTGATGAAGTTCTATGCCACAGAAAAGTCTGTTCCCCACTAGGTCTAAGAAACTCAGCATCAACCTAAGCTTTATAAGGGGTCTCTCAAACTCCACTGATCCTTACAATTTTGAATTATTTTGCTTTAGACTTGAAGCTATCAGTGATCATTTTGTTCCACTGAGCTAGATATGTCCTTGTAATTTTTACTTACATGCTTTCACTTTTTAGGAAAAATAGTAGAGAGTTCTTGCAAATTAGACAACCATGATACAAACAGAGCTATATTCTCTTCTCTTTCATTGCCCCTCCCCAACCCACCTTATCTACTTCTTGGTATTACCAGGTAGAGACCCATAATGAATATTTATTTATTTAGGGTCAGACGCCTACCCAATTCATTCCCACTTTTCATCAGCACCCTGGCTTTTGGGGGAGAAGTTAACTCTTCCCCCATTGTGGGTACTATTGGTGGAACAATAAATCAGGTGCTCTAAACTCCCCCTAGCCAAGTAGCAGGTACAAGACACAAGCTGGATCAACTGGACTCCCCTTCCTAAATATTAATATTCAGCAGTGACCAGAAGAGGAAAAAAATTGGCTGAGACACATTTATTTCAGCATAGTGCCTAGAACAGGAGTTGGCTAGTTTCTGAAATCTAGATTTAAATAGTTGCCCTTATTTCTACACTGATTTCTGCCCAGGAACACAACCAACAAATTTCGGCTAGTAAATATATTTTTTGTTTAAGTGAGCCAGAGATCTTTTCCATTGCTTACAACCCAAGAACCCTAAGGTGTTCATGGTTTCTTTGCTGTTCATCTTAACCATGACAAAGGAAATTGCTTTCTTGAAAGACTGACAGCCCAACAATTAAATACACAGCTCTTAGGAATTTGGAAGAGTCTAAGATTTCAGGCCTTGGGTATTTTCTCATTTGTTTATTTTAATCTTGTGAAGTAGTTTGTATGGCAAACATAGGCTGTCTACCCTCCTTTAAGTTAATATTGGAGGGTCAACTTCTATACTACCTAATCCATAGAATTACTATGACAGTGGGTAAACTCAAACATACTCACTTTAAAGTAGATAATAAGTGCACTGATTAGCACACTGATACTCTGAAATAGATCTCCAAGGGCATGTACAAAAGCTGCTCTGACACTGGCATTAGGTTGCACTTCCTTGTGATTGTGGCCGAAGCATCTCTGGTGTAAAACCATAGCTAGTCTGGAAGAGAGAACAATGTTCTTGGCATACATGAGGTTAACCTTAAAAACATGCAGCATAATAGAAAAGTTGGCTATAGCATGCATTATCCAAAACAACAGGTAGTTGAAATATTTATTCTTTAAAATGTACTACATTAAACTAACGTTTGAACACACGTGTCTCATAGGATTTTGAAATTTTTACACCAGAACACACTATGGAGATTCACCTGTTTTCTCATTCATTCACCTAATACTACTCTGTTTAACATTAAAACTGGAGAGCATCACTTCTTAGATGAAAGTCAAGAATTTGACAATGAAGAGAATTCACTGAGGGTCTACGAAATGAGAGGCTCTGAGCTAGGCTTAAAGTTGAGCTTTGGTGGAAGCTTAATTAAATGTAGTGGATTTGAATGTAAAATGCAGCAGAGGAAATAAAACAAAATAAGTAGTGAATTTCATCAAGGTTGAGTTTTATCTTTGTTTCTACTTAATTTTGTTCATTTCCATTAAAATTTGAAATTTGAACAATTTTTTAATATCTAGTGATGACAGTCCTATGCTTATATATATGTAGCCATTTATCCAGAGGTAGAAATATATTAATGTATTATAAATTGTTCTTGTATTTGTACATATACCTACATACATATTACAAAGCTTAGCATCTCTCATCCAAGTCAAAGTGACAAGTTGTGGGTACTATAAATTATGTACCTGATTCCATTTATCTACACCTTTAAGAGGTATTAGACTAAAGGTAAAATGAGAACCTTTTCACTGACAGTCAACAAGGAGTGTTTTGCCTGGAAGCCCTTTCTGAACATTTTGGAACAAAGGACAAAGGAAAATCAAGCATATTGTTCAATATCATGTATCCCAGTCTGTTTGCAGGTAAAGTATCTTTTAAACCTCAGGCTATCACCATAAAGTGGAATAACTGCTACCCACCAAAATTTTGTCATTACAGAATGTATACTTTTCAGATTGTCAGTGTTTGGGTAGAAATTCACTCTCACATAGGAGTTAATACTTAAAGTTCTTTAAACAACCTGATATGGCTGATAGTTCATAGATGCTCTTCTAGACCTGCCATGTGTGTTTATCACATTGTCATTCATTCTTTTACTCATTTCATTAAAAAGAGAGAGAGAAAGAGAGAGAGAGAGAGAGAAAACTTACTTTAGGGACTCATATGTCATGCACTGTTAAATGCTTGGGTGATAAAGATGAGTGAAAACAGACATGGTCATTTCCCAGTGTAGCTTTAAATATGATGGAGAAAGCAGAGATTACACACACACACACACACACACACACAATTGGAAAATTCTAATTACAAGTCCACCAAATACTAATACTATGGATAATACAACAGAAAAGTCTGATTTAGGAAGAGAAACAGAGCAACTAAGCTGAATTCAAAAACTTATGCTACAGTTAAATAGGCTAAGAGGAGAGGGAAGGTTTCAGGCAGAGAGAACTTAGCTCACAATAGCCTTAAGGCTCTGTCTGTAACCTTCATCCTAGAATCTATTGGAACTTTCTGTTTTGATTTTGGGTCCCCAATGAATAGATTTATTCTCAAATTGTAATTCTGGTATCTCTATATTCAGGAAACACAGCATCTAGCAGCACTTGAAACCTATAATCCCAGTTCTTGGAGAAAACACTATAGTCACTCAGCATTTTTATCCATAAATATCTATTTGCAGAGTTTTTCAACTGATTCGCCTTTCTAAATGTAAAAAGCACCTGCAATGTTAAGGTCAATGTTCAAAAGTAGTTGCAGTAAAAAGAAAATCTGGATGGTATCTATTTAGAAAACCAAACCCAATCATTGAGGTCCCAGATTGATGTGGTAGTTTGCAAGGTATAGCCTCCATCTATGTGTAGCATTGACACAAGCTTTGTGACATACGACTCTCAGGAAATTAATACTTTTATTCTCCCTGCTACCTTGAGGACATATTGTCCTCCTTATGCAAAGTTGGCATTATTGACCCCCAGTCAGCAGGACACATGCTCTGGCCTATTTGTCTCCTGTAGTTGGTAGATTTCATTGATCTGCTCACACTTTTTCTTCCAGTGCCAAAGTGGAACACATTTTCAAGTTAACTGGTTGGAGATAGGGATCTAGCCGGTGACAGTAGACCAAACACTACTCTTCTTATTGTTTGGTTCAGAGATTTTGAGCAATGTTCTAAGAGGTGGGGAACTGAGCCAGTAAGAGGCAAGGCTATTAGAATGACCTGGGGACTTTTTTCAAAGTCTACATGCTCAGCTTTCCCTCAAATTCCAGAGATTTTATTGAGCCCTTGCTAAAAACCTGTTTAAAACATTATCATTCTATCACTGTCTTCTTCACTTTCATGTAAATACTCACCTCACAGCATGTATCAACTTGCATTGCAACCTAGATAGGTAGATAGTAAATAGATGCTATATGAGTTGCTTATTGCAGCTGTAACAAATTACTATGAAGTCTTAGTGGCTTATAACAGCAAATTTATTATCTTGTATTTCTGGAGGTCAGTGGGTCTGTAGAACTGCATTTTTTCTGGAAGCTCCCAGAGGGAATTCATTTTCTTGTCTTTTCCAGCTTCTAGTGGTCACTTAGATCCCTTGGCTCCAGGCCCCTTTCTCCAACTGCAGCACCAGCAGGTCAGCATCTTCTCTCCTATCTGACCTGCTGCCTCCCTCTTCTAAGAACTCTTGTGGCTACATGGCCTCCCCTGGATAATACAGGATAATCCCCACACCTTAATATCCTTCATCACATTTGCAAAGTTCCTTTTGTCATGTAAGTCAACATACTCAGAAGTTCCAGGGATTAGGATATAGAAATCTTGTGTTGCAGGGGGAGGATCGTTATTTCTGTCTACCACCCGTAGTACGTAGATAGACGATAGCTGGCTAGCTAGATAGATAGTTGGAGTTTTAAGTAGACTTGCCTGGAATCAGACTATCAAATGGGAAGGAGAAAATTTACCCAAAAGGATCAAAGCCCTAGCTTCAAAACCCCATTGCCAAATGAACTACTTGAGCAAGGAAGGACAGACCAATATGGCAAGGAACATGTGACCATCTCCTGTAAGAATGATTTAAAACTGCCTGGTTAAGAGAGTGGACCGACAGGTAGAAATGAAAGGGAGAGTTTAGCTAACAGAGCTTAACGAAGAATTTTCATGTAGTCACAATGATGCAAAGATAAAATAGACTATTTCTGAGGGAAAGGAAGTAGAAAATAAATTCCCTGTTAGTTCTATTAAGATACTAATATATGAAACTAATAACCATTTATGGGGATGTTGCAAATGAGAATTCAAAAGTAGAAGGGGGACTGACATTAAGGTCCCTTCCAACCTAGCTCTCTGGGAACCCATAATCTGCTCACCTAACAAAAATTATGGGAGTTAGTCACATCCCATATGGAATTATCAACATACACGAGAGAGCAGAATGGGTACCTGGAAGCTCAGTTCTGGGTCTGTGGATCTGGATTCAAATTCTGGTTCTGCACTACCTAATTGGCAATGTATTTAACCTTGCTGAACTTCAGTTTCCTAATCTATAGATTAGGGGTGTGGTGAACACTAAACTTGCTAACATATATGAAAACATCCTAGCCCAGTCTCTAGCACATTGGAAACTTTCAAAATGGTAGTTAGGAGAAGCCAGTATTAAAACACCCTTTAGTTTAACCCAGAGCATCCAGCCTCATTTTCAGTCCTAGAGCCATTCAAACACTTTGAGTTACAAGAGAAAAAAAGTCTCTGTCCAGACAGATTTCAAGATAAGCCTCAGGGGCACCGTGCAGGGGTGACTTACACGACGTTGGCTGCCACTGCACAGGCCGAGACGACGATCATCACGGTTGCCTGGATCTGGTAGTCGGGATGCAGCAGGCGCTGACACGCCAGGTACACCAGCACGCCGGTCACCACCCAGATGCACAGGACCGACAGCAGGGCACCAAAGATCTCTAGGCATTCAAACACACAAAAACACCCCCACACAAATAATTCTATCACCTACCCCCCCCCAACAAGAGCCATAAGAGTCTTTGCCCTCCCCCCTCAAAAAAAAAATGAGGCTCCAAATGAGTTCACTCTGATTCACAAAGTAAAGGTGTGAATCGATTTTAAAACTAAGATAAGGCACTTTATGTTAATGTGGCATTCATAAAACACCAGCGTCTGAGTTCATTATGCTTCACATTACTAAGTCATTTCCAGCAAATTTTTAGAACATATTAGTTGTTGCCTGCCCTCCCTGTTTTCCTCAGGGATTTTCATTTAAACAGGTGCTAAAATGATTGAAACTTATTAAGAGATGAAATAATGAGACACAGAGTAAAATGTGTTTAGAAACTCTTAATTTCCCCATAAAACATTTATGACTTGCAAGTATCGGCACCTTCCGTGGAATAAAATAGTAAAAACGGAAAGCTTCAGAGAGCACTTGATGAAAATGAGTTTTATTTGCCAACCCAACATGTTATAAACAAAGAGTTGAGCTCAGAGGCTTATCAGCACTCTAACTGTATTTTAAGAGCAACAGTAAGAAGAAGCATCAGCATCGGAGCATTTACATTAATATTAATATTTAAAGGCAAGATAGTGCTCAATCTGCCACGAGAGGAAAGCACGTTTGCTCATTTAGGAGTTCCTAGACACCTCACGCTGATCTTTAACCCAACCATGTAGATCGTTTCTAAAACCCTACAAGGGTTAGAAACATTCTGTGAATCAAGGGTCAGGCACATTCCATAATTTGTCCTTCCTCCTTTAAACTAATGCCACCTAGTCGCCCCCTCTAAAGCAGAGTAATGTAATGTATCATTACCCGGTGTGTGTTGATTATTTCCCAGACTTGAGTCGTTTACAGACAACTTTCATGATTTCTGCCATACCCACCAGCTACCTGTCTTATTTTTCCTTCAAAAAAGTTCACTTTTTACACTTAGCTTCTTCCTAAACAAAGTTATCCATTAAATTAGTTTATATTTTCTAATACATGTTAGGGTGTATAATTATTGCCCATATGACACTTAACATGCTCTGACTAACCATCTGTGGAACATTCTTCACACTACGGGAAATACCGGTACAGATGTTTAGGGCATGAATTCAAGTATAGATATACATGGTCTGCCAGTGACAGGCTATGTGACATTAGACAAGTAACTTAACCTACTTGAGTTTCCTTATCTATAAAGTACGTATTATGATAATAGAATATATGCATAACAAGTTGACATATATTATGGGTTGAATTGTCTACTTCCAAAACTCATACGTTGAAGTGCTAATCATTAGTACCTCAGATTGTGACCTTATTTGGAACCAGGGGCATTGCAGATGAAGTTAGTTAAGAGGTCATAGTGAAGTAGGGTGGGCCCACAGACCAGTATGGCTGCTGCCCTTGTTTGAAGGGGAATCTGGGCACAGACGTGTACACAGGGAAAACATCATGTAAAGATTAAAGTGGAGATCTTTAAGCCAATGAATGACAAAGACTGCCAGCAAACCACCAGAAGCTGGGAGAGAGGTGTGGAACAGATTCTCCCTCACAGATCTCAGAAGGAACCAACCCTGCTGACACCTGGATCTCAGACTTCTATTTCCAGAACTATGAGACAATAAATTTATGCCATCTAAACCACCCAATCTGTAGGACATTTTTAAGGCAGCCCTGGAAAACTAATGTAACCTATAGCAAACACTCAAGAGCTTATTATTTTATTAGTCTAATCAGGCTATTTAAACCCCCCCTTTGCAGAAGTTTATGAGGACCAAGCCCTAGAATTTCCAGTTAGTCAGAAACAGAGATCGAGTTTGTAGCCATCAAGTTGTGTGCTTCCTACATGTGAGAATTCAAGTTAGGATCTGAAAGTAGATCGTGTCCAAGTCTAAACCCATGATTAAAGAGGTAGAGTGAGACAAGAGCTTGGTGGATAAAGCCCAAATGACAAGTACAAGAGTCAGGAGTCAGATCTAAACACAAGACAAAATGAAGAGTCAGAAATCCAGAAGTCACTAGTTAGAAAAGGAAACACATAAGGAAACATCAATCAGTGCTACCATGATTGCTAAGAAAACTGCGAGGCTAGCAGGGGTCATCAGGTTAGCCAGACCACTCTGTGGGTGTGTTGGACTCATCTATATATCTATAGAGGTTCTGCTTAATATGGTAGCCATCAGTCATGGGTGGCTATTGAATTTGAAATTAAGTAAAATTAAAAATGTGGTTCTTCAGTAGCAGTAGGCATGTTTAATGTGCTCAATGACTACATTATACTCTGTATTATAGAATATCTCCCTCATAGCAGAGGGTTCTAGTAAACAGGTTATGGACTCTCATGGCCAGGATGACTAAGTAAAATTAGTAATCCAAATTCTGAGTTCATCCTACGTTTACAAAACAGCTTTGACCAATAGTATCAGAAGGGTCAAGTACATGTAAAACTTTATACAGACAAATGATGGGTGATCAGCCAAAGATACATGTTTTCCAAGTGTAGCTCAGTTCGGGAACTGACAAAATCATTCATAGGTCACATTGTCACAAACCCTCTTTATCGTTGTTTATTGCCTCATCTCTTTGTGAATGTCAAAGAGAAAGCAATTCAAAACACCTGTGATGATACCCTTGGAAACTTGAAAAACCACAGTCCACAGTTGTCAGTCTACGAGCTGTGGTCCTGTCTGTGTCTGGGTCTTCACGGAAGGCTGGCCTTGTTGGCCACCCTTGCTCTGCCCTCAGACTGCTTTACACGGATTTTCTCAGCCAGTGTGAAAATGTGCAATTGTGACTATTTGTTCAGATGATTTGCACAAACCACTCAGCCAGAATCTCCTCCAGCTGATACAAGGAATAACACAGAGAAGTGGAGTTGTGGGGTGCTGGGGGGGCGATGGATCAGGGAGGGAGGGTTGTGAAAAATGAGCCAAAGTAAACATTTCCCAGACACTAAACCCTTATCGTGAACTGGGCCACTTCCTAGACAAGAGCAAGCAGTTACTCAGTCCAAGAACCAGCTCCAAGAAAGAAGAAGTAAAATTTCATTCCCTCCTCTTCCTCCTCCTCCTTCCTTTTTTTGCTGTTATTGTTGACTGATTGAGCAAGGTGTTCAGTCGAGCCACTCACTGAATGGTTCAATGCAGTGTGTAAGCAGGAAAGTCCATGTTCTATTCCCAACTCCACTATGAGAAGGTCTTCAATCTCTGTAACTCTCTTGGGCCCTCTGTGCCTTATCTTGCAATATGGCAAATGCTTTGCCCCTACCTGCATGCCCTTCCAGGGATGCTGGGTAATTTAATGAACAGTATCATGGCTGTTACCACATACAGAGACCCGGGGGGGGGGGGTTGCTAAAGTGATACACATGTTCCTATTGTCGCATAGGAGTAGAGGTAGCACCATTAATGTGGCTGTTAGCTGAATTAATACTGAGAACACACATTGCCACATACACATTTATTTCACCCCGTGAACCAGAGATGTGTCTCTAAGGGAATGTTGCACAAGGCTTTGCTTTTCATCTTCCATTCTCACTCTTGGTTTAGCTCTGCACCACTAACTCTGCGTTAATTGCTCAATCAATGAACTGTACCTGCTCGGTGCCATCCAAAAGTCAGCCGCTTGGAGGGTGGCTTCGATGACAACCACAGGGAGAAGAGACTGAGCAGGAAACTGGTCAGGTCAATTAAGAGGTGGGCGGCATCTGTCACAACAGCAAGACTCCCAGCGATGTGCCCACCTAGGGAATGCAGAATAGCACACAGGGTTAAGGCCCCAGAAGGCAACTGGATTCCTATCCATACTAACCATAGTTGGTGAAAATGCCACAGACTCGCAAAACTTTTGAAGGGAAAGAAATCTTAACGCTGATTTAATCCTCTTCTTCCCAGTTTGATAGGTAAAGAAACTGAGACTCAGAGAGTGGATAGGATTTGAACATGTGGAAATTAATTTCAAGGGAGAAGCCCTTCCTGCAATAACAAAGGGACAGAGATTGGAAAGTATGGGGCCCATCTGGAGAACACCCCCGTTAGACTGGGGCATTAGTATTCAAAAGGAGAACACGAGAAGATCAGGCTGGAGAGCTAGAGGCCAGATTCAAAGAATCTCATAATCCAGACCGAGGTCCTGGACTCCTGTTTATATGTTGCAATCTGGCCCACAGATGTGTATTTATTTGACTTATAATTTTACCATGGCCTTACCCCTTCCTTATGCTCTGTTAATTTATATTATCCACCTAAATTGGAGATCCCTGTAATAAACAGCGAGGAGCAGAAAGGAGAAAGGGCAGGAACCTTCCAATGGGCATCTTGAGTGCCCAATAAATCCAATAAAGCATAGGAGTTGGACCCAAGCCACGAGAGTCCTGCCTGGCTTTTCTCTTTATTTGATGTGCTCCCTCTATATCCCGCTAATTCTCCTTTGAGAAAAGACCTCCAGCCTCCAAAATAGAAGTTAAAGGAAAACCTTGCCCTTTCCTTCCCAAACAGGGTTGGCTGTTTGAGAGCAATAACCTTTATTGCTCTTACTACATTTTTCCAGCAAAGAGCTTTTGCTGACTGATCGGTTCTCCCGGCGGCTGTTTATTGCCTTGTGTACTACAAAGCAGCACAGACTGTCAGCCATCAGCCCCGCCATCATCAGACTCACCTTGTCTCGCCTGATGATTTTAAAAAATTACATAGATGGCTCATAATTGCAATAATCCCCACAGACCATTGGCTCTAGCTGTAGTTAATAACTGGTTTGTCAAGGTTTAATGGGCTGAAGCAAAGTAATCTTCAAGCTTGTTACTGAACAGTCAGTGCAAAAATTGGAATGATTCATTAGCCAAAAAGCAACATTTTGCTAACAAATCAGCTGTCTTTCCAATTATCCTCTAATGTTGCTCTATCTGCCAAACTTGGTCCTGATGATAAAACTGTGTTAATAATGCATTATTTCTTGCCCAGGGAATGACTCCATGCAGATTAGCAGTATGCTGCAATAACAGCAATGAGTGATGATGATTCTATGTGCTGGGCTGAAATTATAGTCGAAGTCAAGGAAATGAAGTCTTGTAGGGTTTCTGCAACAGGCTCAGCTGCATCAGGAGGCACCTGAGAAAGAAAAAGGGCTTGCTTTGGAAGAAGCATGTTAATATGGAGACCTGGGAACTGGGAATCATTTGCAACCATCAGAGCTACTTATGAGAATCATCCAGAAAATTGTGAGCAATCATTGCTGAATCTTACAGAGCAAACTGTTTGCAGGAGGTAGTCTGTGACTAAACTTGTATTTGCTTCTGAAAGCATGGGGTATTATTGACAAGTAATTCAATTATCCAGCCAGCATTTATCGATCCCTTACTGTGCACGGTATAGAAATAGGGTATATACAAAGATAAACAAATCACAACCCCTCTTCAGTGATCTCCTTGTCTAATGCCATTCTGGAAACAGGCTAATGGGCCAGGGGATCAGAGAGCCAGTCTCACTGGCAGCATCAAGGAACTTTTAACAGAGAGGGGTAAGAATTAGCAAGAAGAGAAGGGTTTTTCAGGAAGAGATAAGAGCAGGAACAAAAACACAGAGAAATGAAAGAACATGGCACCTTTCTGGAAAAGCAGGAGGTGTGGGGTGTTTTGGAGGAAGAATGGGAAGTGGACTGGGAATTGGGTTGGGGAAACTTGTGTGGGGTATTTTATGTCAAGCCAAGGAATTCAGAGGTTATCCTGTGGACTTAAGGGAATCTGCTTATGATGTTTGTGTCAAGGTCATGACATGTTCAGATCTGAATTAAGAGGGAGATCTTTGCTAGAAGTATGGAAGATGACCTGGATGGAGGAGAGGTTGAGATGCAACAGTAATAGCTGAAGGAAATTATGATAAAGGCAGGGACTAAGGCAGTGGCAGTTGTGTTTCTGGAATACTTGCCAAGATGTGGAGAGTGGAGCACTTACAACAAGACAAGAGAGGCACAGAAAGGCTTCGGGCCCAGAGCAGACCCTACTTAGGGCCAGAGGGGTGAAGGTGACAACAAGAGAGCAGGCGAGCCATTGGGCCTGGGTCTCACATGCACACACCACCTCAGAGTGAAACAGCTGGCATTAAGTCCCCATGAGGGTGTCCATGGGGAACAGAGACTTACTGACAGGACTGAAAGATGGGAATGTTCCTCTGACGACATAAGCCTTGTGTCCCATCACTGGGCTATACCAGCGTATGCTATGACTCCACATTTTTTAAATTCTTTAATTGTCTTATGAATAGCATTATTATACTATATAGTACGTTATGTCAAAAACTCATCAAGTTATTATTTAACAAGTGCAGCAGGTCCTCAAATAACATCGTTTCAAAATGCCAGCACCATTTCATTCTAATGTTGATGAGACAAAAAATGGATTCCAAAGAAAAATAATAATAAATAAAATTAAATTAAAAAATGGATTCCCATAGGGCCATTGTCTGTGGAGTTGGCAATTCTCCCCATGTCTAGGTGGGTTTTCTCAGGGTTTTCTCTCTCCGCTTTCCTCCTACATACCAAAGATGTGCCCCTTAGGTGACCTGGCGTGTCTGCATGGTCCCAGTCTGAGTGAGTGTGGCTGTGCGTGAGCGCAGGCTGTGACAGGATGGTGGCCTGTCCAGGCTGTTCCCGCCTTACACCCTGAGCTACCAGGACAGGCTCTGGCCCCCTGTGACCCTGAAATGGAATAAGCAGGTAAAGAAATGAATGAAGGAATGAATGAATGAAGACAAATGATAAATGAAAATTCATAAAATGTGTGATAATCACACAAATGCACAACAATAAACAATGTGAGACAAAAGTGCTCAGGCTGCCACATTTGTGATTGTTTTTGAACTGTGTGGTGGGAGAAGATGCTCTTACAATTTTCACTTTGCAGACATTTATTCCTTGATTTAAGCCACCACCACTATGACTACTGCACTCACTGATTTACCAAAAAGTGGGTAAATAATTATCGTGTTTGTATTCATCTTTATGAAATGTTATGTATAGCTTGCATTTATTTTAATGTTTAATATTAGAAGTGTTTTGGTCTTTATTTAGAAGTTTGATGATGTTTTTTGCCCAGAAAAATGCCATAGACCTTAATTTATTTCTATCAATTAGCCTATGGTAAAATTGGTTTTGTTACATGTTGTTTTGCTTAAAGTCAAAGTTTCCAAGAACCTGTCAATGACATTAAGTGAGGTCTTACTGTATTTAAAATATACCACAGTTTTCACAGTCATGTTTTGACATTTCTTAAATTTTTAATACCAAGAGACTCAAAAAATATCAGTGGCCAGAGCCACTGAGACATTCTGGCTGTAGGACAAAGTACCCTGATCAATAAAATATGAAGTTAACACACCACTTAGCTATATCTTTCTCTTAATAAGAGAGAATTTTTCCACTCTGAGATACTTACCATATTCCGAGCCTGCTCCCAGCTCTGTATTCTTATCTAGTAATCTAGTTTTTTCTCCTTTCTTGCTTAACTCTGAATAGTCCTGTTTCAGATGCCTCTCCCTGGCCACTCCCAATGTCTTCCGTACTTGAGCTTATGTTTCTGAGTTCTCAGTGTCTGAATGTTTATCCATTTACACAGTGTACATCTGCAACATTACTCCTCTTTATGGCCTTTCTACAGTGAGAAATTTTCACAAGCAATCAAAAAGAGTCCCAACTCAATAAGCTATAAGGCCCATTAAGAGTAGACACATGCTTATACCCTTCCCTAGTTCTTCCTACAATCAGCTCTGTACCCTGCAGCAACCTCTCTCCTAAATATGGCTCTATGACCAACTTCTCCCTGTGCAACATGTCAATTACTCCCCAAGGTCTACAGAATGAATCCACATTCCCCAGCTGGGCCCCAGCCCTTTTTGACATGCCCAGTGACCATTCTAACTATATTCTTCATTAACCACTTTTCATCTTACACCCCTCCCTTACATAGACTCTTTCAGCTATAAGTCATAAATGCCTAACCCAAACTAACTTAAACAACAATAACAACAAAATGATAACATATTGGCTCACATAACTGAGAAAAAATCTGGGTGAGAATGCATCAGGTGCAGTCTAATCCTAAGGTTCAAAAAATGTTCTTGGGGCTCTGCTTTGTCTCCACCTATTGCTATTTATTATTTTGTTGAAGAAAGATGTCCTCCCTTTAGCAAGAAAGGTGGGCCTCTGGAAATTCTAGGCCCGTATGATTTCAGCTTAGTATTTGTACAGGAAAGAGAGCAAGCTTTCTTCCAACTTCTCTATATAAAGACCCACAGACTCTGATCAGTCCAGTTTGGTATCTCACATCCAGCCTTGCCTATGAGCATGAGGTTCTCAGGCCAGGAGGACCAGAATTACAAGCAGAGGAAAGAGTTTGAGAAAGCCTGATGAACAGGAAATAGCAGTCTACTACAAAAATCGGCACCCAAATTTCTAAGAATGTAGATTTTCTGTTCTGCTTCAGACCTACCACTTGGAATCTTTCAATGTAAGGCCTGATATTTACTATCTCCCAGATGACAGCAGTGAATAATATTCATTCGGCCCCCTCCATCTGAAATTCCCTTCTCATCTCCCTTTTGGCCACCTCTCAATTCCTGGATAAATGGAGAACACACCATATTCCTGGAGGAAAAACTGAGTATCTTAAAGACATTATATTCCCAAACTAATGTATATACCAAGAAAGTCATAATTGGAATTGAGGAAGAACTGAAAAAAATTACTCATCTTTAATTACGATAATAAACAGGGATGAATAGCCTTTACTTTTTTTCTGTCAAATAAAAAATCATGAGGAGGAAACAACAGATGTTATAACATATAAATCTACATTACTTATGTTCCTGACAGAGAATAAGAACGCAGATCAGTGAAACACCTTAGAAGCAGACCCTACTATTCATACAATTTTGGTAAATGGTAAAAGAAACATCAAAAATCAATGGGAGAAATAATTATTCCATAAATGATGCTGAAAACTTTGTTGGCTATCTAGAAAAAGAATTTTCAATCCTGAAAGCACACAATATCTCTAATTTCACATTGATTTAAAAATTAAATGCAAAAATTTAAATTAAAAAGCATTTATCTTCTAAATAGATGGGGAAAGATTACGAAGCACTAAAATAGTAAAAGAGTAGCAAAATAAATCATGTCAAAATGAAAAGTTTGATAGTTACCTATGTAAAACTTGAAACTTCTCTAAGTCAAAACAAAAAAGGTTAAATAACAAACTGTAAAAGTAGTTATAACTAATAAAACAAAAGAGCTCCCAGAGGTCAGTATGGAGAATTACAAAGTTCTCTATGAAACAAACGAGCAATAGACATTAAGAGGCAAGGAGGAAACACATTAACAGAGGGAAATATAGATCACTAATAAGCATGCAAAAATGCTAACTGTAACAATTAAAGAAATAAATATTAAAATAAAACATTCATTTATACATTAACAAAGGTTTTTAAAGATTAAAATAAGTTCTGGTAAGGCTTCAGAGAGAGAAACATTCTTATGTAGAGGTGGAAAGTGTATGAATTGTTTAACTTTCTGGATAGCAGTTTGGCAATATGGATCAAGAAGTAATAAAAATATTCATGTCCTTCAATCAATTATTTCCAGTTTTAATAATCTCTTTGAAAGGATTAACAAGAAAGTCAGGCAGAATTTTATTTAAGATTTTTCATCACAGCATTTGTTCATAAGCAGGAAAAAATTCCCCAAATTTCTAACAAGAGAGAGATGGTTTATGTATTAACATATTATAGTGGAGCATATTAGAAAATATTGTTCGGTCATAAAAATGTTTTTGAAGAGTATTTGATGGTGTGGTCAAAAGCATTCAGTATGCTCTCAATTATGAAAAAAAATCTGTGAGCAATGAATGGAAAATATATTATGCAAAATAGTCCATAATGTGTTTGGAGACTATGGCTTGAATGTGGGATAGTGATGAATTTTATTTTATTTCCTTCTATTTTCCAACTTATCTACAATGAGCATATTGTTGCTTTATACTAACAGAAAATATTAAAACTTACTTTAAAAGAACTTAGGTAACCCTTCCACAATGAGGCAAAGTTTTGTTTGCTTGTTTAATCAGAGAATTCTTGAGAACGACTCACCCATGACCTCTGCAATCATGAAAATGAAGCATATTGCTGACGCAGCACAGAGTTTCCATTTGGCATGGGCTTGCTCATTCTCCCTGTTGTCCGTGGTCTTGGAGTCACTGTGGCAGTGGTAGATGCCTCCTGACTCCAGCTCCTCTGGCTTCTCTCCAGGACGCTGATCTTTATTCACGGGTTTCTGCTGGAGTTCCACACTACGGATGAGTTTGACAGAAGGAAGAAGTGAACACGGTTGCAAACAAGCACCTCACTGACTGCCCTGCCCATTCTTGGAACCGCTATTAAGACTAACTGGCTAGGAACATAAACCACAACTCCTTCTACGAGAATTATCAAGTGTAGGGAAAAAGCAAGAACTTTTCTTCTGCATTCACAAATACTGAAAGTTTTACTTTTATTCAGTCAAGTTCTTACTCAGTCAATACCATCAATGATGAAGAGATATCAAAGAAATAGGAGAAAAGAAGCAGACCCACTTTGATGCAATTCCTTCCCAGTTATTTCACTTTGAAAAGACTTTGGACACTCTGCTGGGGTGTCCAAACTAGATTTTACTATTTTTTTAAAAAACTCATTTGAAGACATAAATGAAATTCTTGGAATTAAGAACTTTGCATTTCTGGCTTTGAAAGGAAAATAAATAAATAAATAAGCTTTAACCTGAAAAGTTGTTTCATTTAGTTTATCACCATCCAGAATTAAAAGTCTGATGGTTTTGGTTTAGATGATAATTATTATTATGACTCTATCATTATATTTGGGGTTTTTCCAGAATAAAACAATATATATAATGTTCATTATAGAAAATCTAGAATTACAGAAAAGCACAAAGCAGAGGGAAAAATCGCTAGAAATTTTACTTCCAAGAGACAAGTATTATTGATATTTTGTTGTGTAGTTTTGCAATATTTAAATGCATGGGTTTTTTTTTTTTCACATGATTAGGGTCCATATTAGTCAGAATGCTTTGGGTTGCAAGTACAGAAAACAAAGCTCTTGCTAGAATAATTAAAAAGTAAGAATTCATTAGTTCTTCAACTGAAAATATCTCTAGAGGCATCCAGGCACTCTTTAATCAGGGCTCTAGATCCATTTCTCTGTAGTTCTCAACTATGCTTCAACCTCCAGCTGGTCTTCCTCATGGTAGGAGTGGTTGCCAAAGGTAATCAGGCTATGTACTTGCTTTTGCACATACAGGGAGAGTCCCCCCTCTCACAACTACTAAACAAGAATGTTGAGGTGCAGGCTGATGAGGTCAAATGAAAACCAACTACTATAGATAGAGAAATATGGATGAGCTGATTGGCTTCGGTCTTGTACTCAAAAGATTGGCTAAACCCAACCATGCTGATACCTAAAGCTGAGAATAGGGTAAATTCTACCCAAATCACATGGCTACAACTCAGTGAGGAAGGACTAGAGTGGACATGATTAAGATGACAGTGTCACAAGAGGATTCTACTGAAGATACGGCTTCTGAACCTGATTCTTAACTATACATTTGTTAACATTTCCCAATTTATTAAATTTTCTATAGCATTATTTTTAACATATGGAGAGCATTATTTTTAATATAGAAGATATGGCATAGCATAATTAGCTGGTTCTCTATTATTGGACAATTCATTTTTTTCCAATTATTTGCTCATATAAACACTGCTACTATTCATATCCTTATAGTTAATCTTTGCTTGAAATATTATATTCTTAAAATGGAACCTTAAAAAGGGAATTAATTGGTCACAGAGTACCTAAATTTCTAAGGATTTTGATGTAGTATATATTGCCAAATTGATTTTGGAATGTTTTTATCAGTGATGCTAATGGCACTCAGGATTTTGAGCAGTTCCAGATAATCTTCTTTGTTGGAATAAAAACCAACAAGTAATACTTAAATTATTTATATCTTTAAATGAGTAGATTTTTGCCTTTGTCATGTAACATATACTCTGATAATAAACAACAGTAGAATTTGGTAGTGTGGGTCACCAAGGGTCATCAACTCAGAGGAGCCAACACAAAAGCATCGTGGAGATTTGCTCTTTTCTTGTACTGAAAAGACGGCATGAGCAAGGCAGGTCACCAATTGTTCTAGCAATCCCTGGTTTGCTGAAGCTTTGCTTTATTTTATGTTTTTCATGAATCTTGTGGCCAGAAAAAAACAGGTAATAAGTGACCAGGAGAGAGAATTTATCCTGTAGCAGCTTAAAAGCCAGACCAAGGCAGGAATCCTACCCAGGGAACAGCCTCTGGGTAATCACACAAAGGGAAAAGTGTGAACAACCTGGGCAATTTTTACTTTGGTCTACTGCTTCCCTGTCCTAGATTCTAAGATTAAGCAACATGGATATACTTTGAGCTGAAACAGCTCCTTGAAGTGCTAAGCCAGAAGTCCAAAGGTAGGCTACAGAGGGTCCACTGAAATTGCATACAAAATGCACATATGTGTGTATATGTGTATGTTATGGGGGAGGCAAGAGCCCACAGTCTTCATGGGCTCCCAGAAGCATTGATGACTCCAAAAGAAGTTAAAAACCATTCCTTGTCATATCATTAGAGCAAAGTTTCAGATCAGGCTCTTGATCTGAAAAATGATGTGAATTCTAAGAAGTATTATTTTAAAAAGAAGGTTATAAAAAGAAAATGCTATGATGCATAAAAAATGAAATGTGAATCCACTATTAATAAATAAATCCCAATAGATTTCCATGCATGCAACTACGGTCAAAGCTTTGAAAAGGAGGAATGAGAGCCCAAAGAAATTTACTGCAGTATGAAAGATAAAATAGGGAGAAAAA